>NC_092715.1:181056606-181360036 GCF_047496885.1 Scyliorhinus torazame
GGCCCCCTTTATCGTTAGTAAATATTCATTCCCCCTGCCCATTGCAGCGTCTGCTCCTCTGGATGCTGTGATAATTCTAATCCATCTAAATCTTCAAATCAGGATTTAGCTTTAATCCTTTGAGAGCTGGATTTAATTTAGAGGCAACATTTTAAAATATAAATTGTATCAAGATGCTTTTGATGGCAAAATTGACAAAAATTCCAAAATCTGAGACAGGGAAACTGCATGCGTGCGACAATAGTATGAAAATGTTATTGTTTTTTTAATGTTTTTATTAAGGCATTTTTCTATATATGAATCAAACACAACTAAAACCAAAAAGAGAACAAATAGGAAATCTCATAACAAGTAAATAACTCCACCCCCGTGCCCCATCCTCCCTGCCGTTACCCTCCACCCACTCTGCCTCCTTTTTTAACCCTAAAGTCCACTCCCTACCTGTCCCTTCTGACTTAACTACCCTGGAAGAAATCGATAAACAGTTTCCATTTCCGGGCAAACCCTTCCACAGACACTCTCTCCAGGTGAACTTGATTTTCATCCAACCTAAGGAACTCCATGTTCACCCACACCCTCAGGTTCGGCGGCCCGAGTCCCTCCATCCCAACAAGATACGTCCCCGGGCGACCAAATAGGCGAAGGCCAAAACATTGGCCTCTCTCACCCCGTGAGCTCCGGGGTCTTCTGAAGCTCCAAAAATGACCACTTCTGGACTCAGGACCACCTTCCCCTCAGCACCTCAGACATCACATCAGCAAACCCTCGCCAAAATCCATCCAGCTTCAGGCAGGCCCAAAACATGTGGACATGGTATGCGGGCCCCCCTGCTCATTCTGACCACCGTTATATGTGCCCTGTGAACTATTTTAATTGAAAAAGGCTAAGGCTAGCGCACAAAGAGGATGCGTTCACCCTCATCAGAGCCTCCTCCAAAACCCAGCTTCCAGGACCCTCACCAGCTCTTCCTTCCACTTCCACTTAATGTCTCCTATCGGGGCGCCCTTCCAGTACATTAATTTTTTGTAAATCTCCAACATCCTGCCCTCACCAACCCTTGTTTTTGACACCACTTTGTCCTGCAACCCTGGGGGTGGCAGGTCAGGAGTGGATGGCACCTGTTTCCTCACATAGTCCCGAACCTGTAAGTACCGGAACCCATTCGTGCTGGGCAGCTCATACTCCTATACCAACGTTTTGAAGCTCGAAAAGCTTCCCCTCACAAACAGGTCTCCATACCATTCAATCCACGCCCGCCGCCACCCCGGAACCCTGCATCCAGCCCCCCCGGAACAAACCTGCGATTCCCACAAATTGGAGCCCAAACCGAGGTCCCCCTTGAGGCATGATCAATTGGACAAAAGACGATAGTTGAATCCAACTGAGGCTTTAATGCTATCAGATGTGTGGCCTCCCACAGCAGCTGGCGAAATGGCTGCTGGCTGGAGGACATGCATATTTATATCCCGCCTCCTGGGCAGAGCCAGCAGGAAGGGACTACCGGCGAACCTGTAGTACAGGTCCTACCGTACATCACCTAATACAGGTGCAACTGTGGTTTACCACATTCACCCCTGTTAAAAATTGAGTCCGGCGGGGGTGGTGGATAACTATATACAACAATGAGATAATATTTACAAGATTTGAGCAAACAAATGTCCTTTGATGTCCGGTGGACTGGTCAGAGGTTGAGCCGGTCCGGGGCCTTGATGTTCCTCTGGGAGCGACGCAGTGGTGTCGGCGATATTGGTACTGATCTGGTCGATTTGACTCCGGGAGCGTGCCAAAATCCTCTTCATCGTCGGGCGTGGGCAGGGGGCGGTGGGGGTGCGAGGGGGATGGTCCTGGGGGGTTGCTGTTGGGAGCGACGGGGGAGGGGAGGGTGGCACCGGGGGTGGAGGGGGTTTGGGGGTGGAACCTGCTGGTGCCAGGTCCCTGAGGGAGACAGTATCCTGGCGGCCATCGGGGAACGCCATGTAGGCGTACTGGGGGTTTGCGTGGAGCAAGTGCACCCTCTCCACCAACGGGTCCGCCTTGTGGAGTCGGACGTGCTTACGGAGAAGCACGGTTCCCGGAGCTGCAAGCCAAGTCATGAGCGAAACCCCGAATGTGGATTTTCTGGAGGAGGCAAAAAGGCGTTCATGGGGTGTACTGTTAGTGGCAGTACAGAGTAATGAGCGAATGGAGTGGAGTGCATCAGGGAGGACCTCCTGCCAGCGGGAGGCCGGGAGGTTTCTGGACCATAGGGTCAGCTGGACGGCCCTCCATACCGTCCCATTCTCCCTTTCAACCTGTCTGTTTCCCCGGGGGTTATAGCTTGTCGTTCTGCTCGAGGCGATACCCCTGCTGAGCAGGAACTGACGCAGCTCATCATTCATGAATGAGGATCCCCTGTCACTGTGGATGTAGGCGGGGAAACCGAACAGAGTGAAGATTGTGTTGAGGGCTTTAATTGCTGTGGCAGGCGTCATGTTGGGGCATGGGATGGCGAAGGGGAATCTGGAGCATTCGTCGATCACACTGAGAAAATATGTGTGATGGTCGGTGGAGGGGAGGCGGCCTTTGAAGTCCACGCTGAGGCATTCAAAGGGGCGGGAGGCCTTCACCAGGCACGCGCGGTACGGCAGGTAGAAGTGCTGCTTGCACTCCGCACAGACCTGGCAGTCCCTGGTGATTGTCCTTACTTCCTCGACGGAGTGGGGCAGATTTTGTGCCTTAATGAAGTGGTACAACCGTATGACAAAGGCTGTCATGCAGGGCCCGGAGTCAGTCTACCTGTGCGCTGGCACATGTACCTCGTGATAGGGCGTCTGGAGGTTCGTTGAGTTTGCCGGGGCGATACCTAATCTCGTAATTATAGGTGGAGAAGATTTTATCATTTTTGATCTTGCCCCACTGTGTGTTGTTGAACTTAAAGGCCGTTGTTCAGTGAGGAGAGTGAATCTCCTGCCGGCCAGGTAACGCCTCCAATGCCGCACAGCTTCAAAGGAGGCTTGAGACTCCTTTTCGACGGATGAGTGCCGAATTTCTGAGGCATGAAGGTTGCGGGAAAAGAATGCCACGGGCCTGCCTGATTGAAGGTGGCGGCAACGGCGTCGTCTGATGCGTCGCTTTCTATTTGGAAGGGCAGTGTCTCATCTACAGCGTGCATTGTGGCCTTGGCAATATCAGCTCTGATCTGGGCGAAGGCCTGTTGGGCCCAGGCCGTCAGGGGAAACTGGGTGGACTGTATGAGTGGGTGGGCCCTGTCCGCATAGGTTGGGACCCACTGAGCGTAGTACGAAAAGAACCCCAGGCAGCGTTTGAGGGCCTTGGGGCAATGGGGGAGGGGGAGCTCCATGAGGGGGCGCATGCGGTCGGGATCGGCCCCCAGTATTCCGTTCTGGACCACATAGCCGAGGATAGCTAAGCGGTTTGTGCTGAACACGCACTTCTCCTTGTTGTCAGTGAGGTTTATGAGAGTAGCGGTGTGGAAAAATTTAGCAAGGTTGGCGTCGTGGTCCTGCTGATCATGGCCGCAGATGGTGACGTTGTCTAGGTATGGAAAGGTGGCCCGCAACCCGTACCGGTCGACCATTCGGTCCATCTCCCTTTGGAAGACCGAGACCCCGTTTGTGACGCCGAAGGGGACCCTAAGGAAGTGGTACAGGCGGCCGTCTACCTCGAAGGCGGTGTATGGACGGTCCGATTTACAGATGGGGAGTTGGTGGTAGGTGGATTTCAGGTCTACTGTTGAGAAGACCCGGTACTGCGCAATCTGGTTAACCATGTCAGATATGCGTGGGAGGGGGTACGCGTCAAGCTGCGTGTACCGGTTGATGGTCTGGCTGTAGTCCATGACCATTCGGTGTTTCTCCCCAGTTTTAACTACTACCACTTGAGCTCTCCAGGGGCTGTTGCTGGCCTCGATGATGCCTTCCCGAAGCAGCCGCTGGACTTCGGACCTGATGAAGGTCTTGTCCTGGGTGCTGTACTGTCTGCTCCTGGTGGCGGCGGATTTGCAATCTGGAGTTAGATTGGCAAGGAGGGAAGGTAGGTTGACCTTTAGGGTCGCGAGGCCGCACACAGTAGGGGGTGGTAAGGGCCCGCCGAATTTCAGAGTTAGGCTCTGGAGGTTTCACTGGAAGTGCAGCGTAGAGGATGGAGGTTAGGGAGGGCGTAGAGGTGGAAGCTGAATTCTACGCCCTGGACCGTGAACGTGGCCGTACAGTACCCCCAGATCACTACACAATGGGATCCGGAGGCCAGGCAGATCTTTTGGTTGGCGGGGTGTATCATGAGGGAGCAGCGCCTTACCGTATACGCGTGTATGAAACTTTCGGTGCTCCCGTAGTCCAGCAGGCAGGAGGTTACATGTCCGTCGACTTTCACACTGATGGATGCGTTGGTCAGGTTATGCGGACCAGAGTGGTCGATAGACATGGAGGCGAGTCTTGGTTGGTCGTCGGGTAATGGGGCAGCTGGTGAGCCCGGGTCCTGGAATGCTGGTGGTGCCCATGTGCTGAGGGGTAGGCAAGATGGGAGCGCCCGAAGATCTTGAGGGTTACAAAATGGCGGCGCCCATGGAACGCACGTTGCGCGGGTGGAACAAGATGGCGGCGCCCATGAAACGCACGTGTTGCGCGGAGGGGAAATGGCGGCGCCCACTGGCCGCATGTGGTCTGAGGGGGGGGATGGCGGCGCCCATTGTCTGTGACCGAGGGGGGTGGGGGCAATTGCGGCTCCTGAGCGGGCCTGGCACATCGCGGCGAAGTGGCCCTTCTTCCTGCAGGCTTTACAAAGGGTAGCGCGGGCCGGGCAGCGTTGGAGGGGGTGCTTCTGTTGGCCGCAAAAATAGCATCGGGGTCCCCCGGGGTTCGCTGGCTGGCGTGCAGCGCAGGTGTATTGGGTGGGCAGCGCCTCCACTGGGGTGGCTGTCTGTGGGGTCCACAAAGCATAGGAGGGGTGGGCCGCGCGGCTGGTGGTGTAGGACTGGACATTGCGCAGGGCGACCGTCATGGAGAGCACTAGCGTTTTAGTCTCTGCGAGGTCGCGCGTGGCCCCTTCTAGGAGCCGCTGGCGTATGAGATCTGACCCAATTCCAGTCACAAAAGCGTCCCGCATAAGGGGGTCTGAGTGTTCCGTGGCCGTAACGGACTGACAGTCACAGTCCCAGACTAGTGGGATTAGGGCCCACCAGAAGTCTTCTATGGACTCACCAGGGAGTTGAGAGCGAGTGGCGAGTGCGTGCCTGGTGAAGAGCGTGTTCGTTTTCTGGGCGTAGTTGTCCTTGAGTAGAGTCATGGCTTCGGCGTAGTTCGGCGCGTCCTGGATTAACGGAAAGACTTTGGAGCTCAACCTGGAATATAAAATCTGAATCGTCTGAGCCTCCGGAACAGGGGTTGGTGCCGCGTTGATATACGCTTTGAAGCAAGCTAGCCAGTGCTGGAAGTCCTTTCTGGCGTCGCTTGAGTGCGGATCCAGCTGCAGGCGATCCGGTTTGATACGGAGGTCCATCCTTTGAAACTGATAGCAATAAATTGAGGCACGATCAATTGGACGAAGACGATAGTTGAATCCAACTGAGGCTTTATTGCTATCAGATGCGTGGCCTCCCACAGCAACTGGTGAAATGGCTGCTGGCTGGAGAACATGCATATTTATATCCCGCCTCCTGGGCAGAGCCAGCAGGCAGGGACTACCGGCGAACCTGTAGTACAGGTCCTACCGTACATCACCTAATACAGGTGCAACAGTGGTTTACCACACCCCTCCAGCCTCAAATGCTGCCGCCATGGTCCCCACACTCTTAGGGCGGCCATCACTACCGGACCTGTGGAGAACCTGGCCTGCGAGAACGTCAGAGGCGCCGTCAACAGTGTCCCTCAGCTAGTGCCCTTACACAAAGCTGCCTCCATCCGCTCCCATAACGACCCCTCCCCCACTACCTTACCATGTCTATATTTGCTGCCCAGTAATAGTTCGTTAAGTTTGGCAAGGCCAGCCCGCACCCCCCCTTCCCCATGTTTCCACTCCAACAGCACCTTCTTCACCTGAGGGGCTTTCCCCGCCCACACAAACCCTAAGACCAATGTATCGATCTTCATAAAGAAGGCCTTTGAAATAAAAATCAGAAGGTTCTGGAACACAAATAAAAACCTTGGGAGTACCGTCATCTTCATGGACTGCACCCGCCCTGCCAATGGCAATGGGAATATGTCCCCCCCTCTTAAAATCCCCCTTCATTTGCTCCACCAACCGGGCCAAATTCAATTTATGTAATTGCTACCAACCCCGTGCCACCTGGATGCCCAGATACCCAAAACCCGCTCCCACTAACTTAAACGGCAGCTCACCTCCTGTCCTCCTCTCCTGCCCCTTGCCTGGATCGGAAAGACGTCTCTCTTCCCCATGTTTAACTTATACCCAGAGAACCAGCCACATTCCACCAAAATGCCCATAATACCGCCAATACTTTCCAATGGGTTCACTATGTAGAGCAACAGATCGTCTGCATATAGCGAGACCCTATGCTCCACCCCTCCCCCGCACTATCACCTGCAAATCCCTTGACCCTCTCAGCGCCATTGCCAGTGGCTCGATCGCCAAGGCAAAGAGCAGTGGGGAGAGTGGGCACCCCTGCCTTGTCCCATGATACAGATTAAAATACCCCTGTGGTAGGCTATATTAGGGGTTTTAGAGATACCTAGGTGGGATGTACCTTATACTGTAGTATGAGTGGTAGAACCTGCCTGCTGGTTCCACCCAGCAGGCGGAGCATAAGAGTCTGTGTTTCACCCGCAGCAGTCATTCTGTACCGGAGCTGCTGGGGTAACTACTTGTTGATTAAAGCCCTCAAATTGGACTACAATCTCGGTTCAGTAGTGATTGATCGTGCATCAATTTAATGAACAAAATTGAGGAATGGCTGCTCTCCGCATCAAGCCAGAGTGTCTACAAATCAACCCCCATGCAGCAAATGCAGCAGCAACTTTTAAACATTGGCTGGCATGTTTCAACGGGTGCATCAGGACATCCCCGACTCCCCCCACGGAGGAACAGAAAATGCAAGTCCTCCACTCAAGGGTGAGCCCAGAAATCTACATGCTTATCGAAGACGCGGACTGTTTCGAGGACGCAATGACTTTGTTAAAAGTGCACTACGTCCGCACTGTGAATCAGGTATATGCTCGGCATCTTTTAGCTACCAGACGGCAGATCCCAGGGGAATCATGAGATGATTTTTACTGCGCATTGTTAGTGTTAGGTCGAAACTGTAACTGTCCACAAGTCTCAGCCAATGACCACACCAAACTCTTAATACAGGATGCTTTTGTTGCGGGCATGCTGTCCTCTAAGATCCGCCAGCAACTGCTGGAAAACGACACGCTAGGGCTTAAAGAGGCACGGAAACTTGCACACTCCCTAGATGTAGCCTCCCGCAATGCCCAGGCCTACGTTCCCGACTGCGCGGTACCCGCATGGACAGGGTGGACCCCACCCGCGGCCGATTCCAAAGCACCCCTAAATTCCCCACAAAGCTTGTGCAGTGCGGCAGCCAGGAAACCCCGGGGGGGGGGGGGGGGGATGCTATTTTTGCGGGCAAAATAAACACCCCCGGCAACGCTGCCCGGCCCAATCCGCAATCTGCAAGGGCTGCGGGAAGAAGCAGTATGCCAGGCCCACGTCGGCCGCCGCTGTCTCCACAGGCGAACCGGGCCTGCTGCCATTCCTCTCCTCACAGGTCATGTGCGATTCATGAGGGCAACCATCTTGGATGACGTCTCAGGACCCCGACTCGGCTGGCCATGTATCGCCCGACGAGATCTCTCAGCTTCTGTCACAACTTGCCTCAGTGACACTGGACCAGTCTCGGCCCCGAACGCTTTCAACCGCTACGACATCGATAGTCATCAACGGGCACAAGACATCCTGCTTGATCGACTCTGGGAGCACGGAGAGCTTCATCCATCCCAATACGGTAAGACACTGCTCCCTCGCTGTACACCCGATTAAACAAAAGATCTCCCTGGCCCTTGGGTCCCACTCTGTGGAGATCCGGGGGTACTGCATAGCCAACCTCATAGTCTAGGGCGTGGAGTTCAATAACTTCCGACTCTATGTCCTCCCCCATCTCTGCACTGCCACACCCCTGGGACTGGACTTCCAGTGTAACCTGCAAAGTTTAACGTTCAAATTCGGCGGACCCATACCCCCCCCTCACTGTCTGCTGCCTCGCGACCCTCAAGGTCGACCCGCCTTCCCTGTTTGCAAACCTTACCCCAGATTGCAAACCCGTCGCCACGAGGAGCAGACGGTACAGTGCCCAGGACCGGACCTTCATTAGGTCGGAAGTCCAACGGTTACTAAAGGAAGGCATTATCGAGGCCAGCAACAGCCCCTGGAGAGCTCAAGTGGTGGTTGTAAAGACCGGGGAGAAACATAGGATGGTCATAGACTGCAGTCAGACTATCAACAGGTATACACAGCTCGACACGTACCCTCTCCCCCGCATATCTGAAATGGTCAACAAGATAGCGCAATACAAGATTTTCTCCACAGTAGACCTTAAATCAGCCAACCACCACCTCCCCATTCGCCCGGATGACCGCAAGTACACTGCATTCGAAGCAGATCGGCAGCTCTACCACTTTCTAAGGGTTCCCTTTGGGGTCACAAATGGGGTCTCGGTCTTCCAACGGGAGATGGACCGAATGGTTGACGGGTACGGTCTGCGGGCCACGTTCCCGTACCTCGACAATGTCACCATCTGCGGCCACGACCAGCAGGACCACGACACCAACCTCCGCAAATTCCTCCATACCGCAAAAATCCTTAACTTAACCTGTAACAAGGACAAATGCGTGTTTAGCACCGATCGCCTAGCCATCCTCGGCTATGTAGTGCATGATGGAGTCATCGGCCCAGATCCCGAACGCATGCGCCCCCTCATGGAGTTTCCCCTCCCCCACTGCCCCAAGGCCCTGAAACGTTGCCTGGGCTTCTTTTCTTATTACGCCCAGCTGGTCCCCAATTATGCAGACAAGGCCCGCCCACTAATCCAGTCCACGGTTTTTCCCCTATCAGCAGAGGCCCCGCCAGGCTTTCAGTCGCATCAAAGCAGACATCGCCAGGGCGACGATGCACGCAATCGATGAGTCCCTCCCCTTCCAGGTCGAGAGCGACACATCAGACGTAGCTCTGGCTGCCACCCTCAATCAGGCGGGCAGACCCGTGGACTTCTTTTCACGCACCCTCCACGCCTCAGAAATCCGCCATTCCTCCGTCGAGAAGGAGGCCCAAGCCATCGTCGAAGCTGTGCGGCATTGGAGGCATTACCTGGCCGGTAGGAGATTCACTCTCCTCACTGACCAACAGTCAGTAGCCTTCATGTTTGACAATGCACAGCGGGGCAAAATTAAGAATGATAAGATCTTACGGTGGAGGATCAAGCTCTCCACCTATAATTACAAGATCTTGTACCGACCCGGGAAGCTCAAAGAGCCTCCTAATGCCCTGTCCCGCGGCACTTGTGCCAGTGTACAAGTAGACCGACTCCGGACCCTCCATGACAACCTCTGCCACCCGGGGGTCACCTGGTTCTTCCACTTTGTTAAATCCGCTATCTGCCCTACTCCATCGATGAGGTCAGGGCTGTAACCAGAAACTGCCAAATCTGCGTGGAGTGCAAGCCTCACTTCTACAGGCCAGAGAAAGCGCACCTGGTGAAGGCTTCCCGCCCCTTTGAACGCCTCAGCGTGGATTTCAAAGGGCCCCTTCCCTCCACCGACCGCAACACATATTTCTTAAACGTGATTGATGAGTACTCCCGGTTCCCTTTCGCCATCCCCTGTCCCGACATGACGGTTGCCACCGTCATTAAAGCCCTCCACAGCATCTTTACCATGTTCAGTTTCCCCGCCTACATCCATAGCGATAGGGGGTCCTCCTTCATGAGTGACGAGCTGCATCAATTCCTGCTCAGCAAGGGCATTGCCTCCAGTAGCATGACCAGTCACAACCCCTGGGAAAACGGGCAGGTAGAGAGGGAGAACGGGACGGTCTGGAAGGCCATCCTACTTGCCCTACGGTCCAAGAATCTCTCAGTGTCCCGATGGCAGGACGTCCTCCCCGATGAACTTCACTCCATCCGATCACTACTGTGCACTACTACCAACGAAACACCTCATGAACGTCTCCTTGCCTTCCCTAGGAAGTCCTCCGCGGGGACCTCGCTCCCAACATGGCTGACAGCTCTTGTTGACCCTCCTATGGACTGACTTCATTAACACTACACCCTGTATGCTTCATCCGATGCCACTGCTTGTGTAGATACATTGTGTATCTTGTGTTGCCCTATTATGTATTTTCTTTTATTCCCTTTTCTTCCCATGTACTTAATGATCTGTTGAGCTGCTTGCAGAAAAATACTTTTCACTGTACTCGGAACACATGACAATAAACAAATCCAATCCAATCCAGCCCCGGACCCGTCCTACTCCGCAAACACGTACGGGCCCACAAGTCGGATCCACTGGTCGAGAGGGTCCATCTCCTCCATGCTAATCCCCAGTACGCCTATGTGGCACACCCCGACGGCCGACAAGACACGGTCTCCCTCCGGGATCTGGACCTCGCTGGATTCCCACCCTCACCCCCCCACCAACCCCAACCATTTTTTCACCGGCGCACACCATCGCAGCCCCCTTCCCAGGAGGATCCGTCCTCCCACTGGCCCCATCCGGATGCGATGAAGCTGAAGACAACACGCTCCAAGAGCCACGGATGCCCGAGCCGATGCCAGCATCACCGCCGGGACTGCGACGATCGCAGAGGACGAACCGGGCCCCCGACCGGCTGATAGTTTCATTGTAAAATGAACTTGTAAATAATTGTCTGTAAATATGTGTATTGCATGTAAAGGCACCGAAGGTACCGCTATAACCTCTACCACTGTAAAAGCAAGGCCACCACCCCAGCCGGACTCTTTTTTAAACAGGGGGTGAATGTGGTAGGCTATATTAGGGGTATCGCGTTACCTAGGTGGGATGTACCTTATACTGTAGGGTGAGTGGTGGAACCTGCCTGCTGGTTCCGCCCAGCAGGCGGAGGATAAGAGTCTGTGTTTCACACACAGCAGTCATTCTGTACCGGAGCTGCTGGGGTAACTACTTGTTCATTAAAGCCTTCAATTGGACTGAATCTCGCTTCAGTAGTGATTGATCGTGCATCAACCTCGAACTCACTCGATTCGTCCTTACACACGATGCTGACGCCCGATACAACAATCGGACCCAGTCCACAAACCCCTTCCTGAACCCAAACCGCCTCAGTACCTCCCACAAATATTCGCTTTCTACCCAATCAAAGGCCTTCTCAGCATCCATAGCGACCGCCACCTCCACATTCCATCCCTCCGAGGGCATCATTATAACAGACGCCTAACATTAGCAGACAGATGTCTTCCCTTTACAAACCCCGTCTGGTCTTCCCCCATCACCCCGGCAAACAGTCCTCAATCTGCGAGGCTAAGATCTTAGCCAACATCTTGGTGTCTACATTCAGCAGTGATATTGGGCGGTAGGACCAACACTGCTTCGGATCATTATCCCTCTTCAAAATTAAAGATATTAAGGCACGCGATAGCGTGGAGGGGAGCTCCCCCTTTTCCCTCGCCTCATTGAATGCCCTTCCCAGCAGGGGTCCCAGGTCACCCAAAAGCTTTTTATAAAATTCGACCAGAAAACCATCTGGGCTCGGGGCCTTCCCTGCCTGCATCACCCCCATACTCTCCATCACCTCCTCCAGTCCAACGGGAGGTCCCAACCCTTCTACCAGGCTCTCCTCCACCTTGGGACCCTCCAACCTGTTCAGGAATCACCACATTCCCCACCCCCACATTCGGGGGCTCCAATTTATAAAGCCTCCTGTAAAACTTCTCAAATACCCTATTTACCCCTACCGGGTCCAGTACCACTCCACCCCTACCATCCTTCACCCTTCCAATCTCCATCGCTGCCTCCTGAGTTGGTGAGCCAGCATCCTTCTAGCATCCTCCCCGTATTCATACACTGCCCATCTGGCCCTCCACAGTTGCCCGACTGCCTTCCCCATGGACACCAGCCCAAACTCCATCTGAAGCTTCTGCCTCTCCTTCAACAATCCTGCATCTGGTGCGTCCGAATACCTCCTGTCCGCACGTAAGATCTCGTCCACCAACCTTGCCATCTCTGCTAGCTCCTCCTTTTCCCTGTGCGTCCGGATTGATATGAACACCCCCCCGCCAGCCCCCCCCCACCCGCAAATCACTGCCTTAAGCGGCCCTTACAGCGTGGCGACCAAGACCTCACCTGTATCATTTAGTTCCACGTACTCCCGAATGGCGGCCCTCATCCGCTCACATACCTCCTCATCCGCTAGCAACCCTACACCCAGCCTCCACTGGGGGTGCTGCCCCCCCAACACCCCCCCCCGATCCACTTGCAAGTCCACCCAATGTGGCGCGTGGTCTGAAACCACGATCGCCGAGTACCCCACGTCAGCCACCCCCGCCAATAACGTCTTGCCCACCACAAAAATATCAATCCGAGGGTAAACCCTGCGCACATGTGAGAAATACGAGACCTCCACAGGTCCACACCCCCCTCCATGAATCACCTCAGCTCCTTCACCTCCACCGACACCCTTCCCGACCTCGGGCTCGACCGGTCCAACCTTGGATCAATGACCGTCCCCCATAATTGGCCGGTATGTGTTCAGGACCGGGATCTTCCCCAGCACACGCCTCATCAACTCCACATCATTCCAATTTGGGGCATAAACATTTACCAGGACCACTGGCACCACCCCCCCACCCCCCAGCTTCCCACTCGCCAACACAATCATTCCCCCCGAATCTGCTACTATATTCCCCACCTCAAACGCCACCCATTTATTTACCAGCACCGCCAACCCCCACGTCTGCACGTCTGATCCCGAAGGGAAGACTTGTTCTACCCACCCTTTCCTTAGCCTTGTCTGTGCCCCGATCTTCAAGTGTGTTTGTTGTAAAAAGGCCTCGTCTGCCTTCAAGCTCTTCAGCTGGCTAGTTTAACTGGCCGATTCAGCCCTCTCATGTTCCATGTGACCAACCTGGTTGGAGGGCATCCTGCCCCCTCCTCTGCTGATCAACCATACCCCTTAGGCCAGCCTCTGGCCCATGTCATGCGACCCTTCAGGCCCACCCTCAGATGTCCACCGTCACCACTCCGTCCCATGCTATGCCACAGCAACAACTTTGTCAGGGGCACCCCCACTTCCTGTAAACAAACCAACCCCATCGTCCTCTACTACACTGATCCCTTGATCACTCCACACTGCGCTCCCATTAACAAGCTCACCCAGCTAACCTGGCAGCCCCCGTCCAAGGCGCCTAAGCCTCCTACCCTGCTCTGATTCTCCACCCCCCCCCCCCCCCCCGCCCCTCAATTGTACAAAGACTCAGGTTGGATACAACTGTGGCTTTATTGCAGTAAGATGTGTGGCCTCCCACAGCAGCTGGCGAAATGGCTGCTGAATAGAGGACACGAATATTTATACTCCACCATGGCCTGGCCTGCGATCGGGGCGTACCGATCGGCGGGCCAGCTTCTCCTGGTGGGGGGCCTATGTTCCTCCGTGCCGGGCCCCTGGAGCTCTCCGCATGTTGCATCAGGGCCGGCGCGGAGAAGGCAACTAGCGCGCATGTGCGAGTTTGCGCCACCGTAGCGCACATGCGTGAGTTCGCGCCAGCCGTAGCGCGCATGCGCAGACCCACGGCACCCGTTTGACACCGGTATCAGCAGCTGGAGTTGCTTGAGTCGCACCAGTGCTGTGCTGGCCCCCTGTAGGGCGCAGGATCGCTTGACGGTGTCAACAGTTAGCCTCAGGATCAGAGAATCCCACCCAGTGCTCTCAGCTATTAAAAGTCACCCAGAGGCAGGCCAGGTACAACATCCCAAACTTCACCCCCTTTTTAAAAAGGGTAGCCGTCACCCGGTTAAACTCGGCTCTCCACTTTGGCAGGTCCACGCCGAGGTCTTGGTGCACCCAAAGCTCGCTCCCCTCCCAGGTGCATCTCCTCGCCCATCTCAGTATCTTCTCCTTATGCAGGAACTGGTGAAGACACACCACCACCGCCCTTGGCGGCTCATTTGCCTGCAGCTTCCTCATCAGCGTCCTGTGCGCTCGATCAACCTCCAGGGTCCGGTCAAATGCCCCCTCCCCCGTCAACTTCTCCAACATCTTGGCCACATGCGTGCCAGCGTCGGCTCTGTTAAGTAATGGGTTTAGAGACATTGCAATTAGTTGTCTCATTTATGTTAAGTATCCCTTAATTGACACTGATATGTAAAGGGGCTACAGGTGGCCTCTGTCAGGTGGTGTGTTGTTAAGAGTTTTGTGCAGAGGCTGTTGGAAGTGAAAAAAATTGTGTTTGGTGAAAAGGAACAAGAACTTTGGACTCTTCATTTCACAGCAACGAAAACGTCTAACAATGGTAGCAGAGGATGATTGCTGTGCAAATGTGAAGGTTTGAAAGATACAACTTTTCCTGATCAAACCAAGGAGTGAGTGAGAAGGAAAAAAAAAGATACATGGCTGAACCCAGGATAAAGATGGCTGGATATGACTAATCTCCCTTATTTTCTGAAAGGGAATCGTACGACCAATGGAGAAGTGCAGTAGTTATGTGGACTAAAGTAACTGCTTTGGGAAAGAGCATTGGCTCTTTCTCTACCATATGGCAGTAAAATCTGAAACAAAGTGCTTTCTGAGCTGGAATTGGAAGAGTTAGACTCAGAAGAAGGTCTGGAGGCTTTATTACATTATATGGATAAGATTTATAAGAAAGATGACTTTTTAAGTGCGTATGAAGCATGGTCGGATTTTGATAAGTTCCGGAAAATGGAGGATATCTCCATGGAAGACTACATAATGGAATTTGGCAGACTATATAAAAGGCTGCAGAAACGCAATCTGGAATTTCCACAGTCTGTGTTGGCCTTTAAATTACTTGACTGTGCTAGAGTGAGCAACATGGATAGGCTCCTGGTTTTGACAGGAGTTCAGTTTACTGATAAGGATACCTTATTCGAACAGATGACAAAAGCTTTACAAAAGTTTCTGGGGAAACATTCGATTCCGATGGCTCTGATGACCCAAATAGGTCAGCCTGCAATAAGGCAGAATATGGAAGATACACTAGTAACAGGATGGCAAAATCATATGGCTACGCACAAGGCTCAAGACTATAGACGGAGACCGAGACAAGGAAATTATGAAGACAGAAACCCAGTTAGAACCTACAATAAGAAGATGAACCCCAGAAATGCACGGGGCATGATAAACCGATGTTTTCGATGTGACTCTCAATACCATTATGCTTTCAACTGTCCAACCCGTTATGATAGAGAGTTTGAAGCGACACATGATATGGAAGGGTCAGAAGAGGAAAAAGATAGTAACCAGAAAGAAGGTATTGTCCTAGTGACAAGCAATTTTACGCGGGTAATGAGGGTGTTAGTTGCAGAATCCTTCAACTGTGCTGTATTGGACAGTGGCTGCACATCTACCGTGTGTGGAATTGACTGGTTAGAATGTTACCTGGACTCTTTGAATGCTGAAAATCGTAACAAGGTTAAGGAATTTGAAAGTTCCACAAGTTTCAGGTTTGGGGATGATAATACTCTGAAGTCGCTGAAAAGAGTGGTGATCCCTTGCAATATTGCCGGAGTGAATCATTTCATTAGCACGGATATTGTATCAAGTGAGATACCTTCGCTTCTGAGCAGACCATCGATGAAGAAAGCACACATGAAACTGGATATGGAACAGGATAAGGCAACAGTTTTTGGAAAGACGGTGGACTTACAATTTACACAGTAGGAACACTATTGTATTCCATTACTGACAAATAATTTTTCAAGTAGAGTGGTTAAGGATGTGTTAATGGCAGTTGAAAATGGGACTTTAGCTGATAAAAAGCTTGTGGTATTAAAACTGCAGAGACAATTTGCACATCCGTCTCCTTGGAGGCTGAAAAATGTATTAAAGGATGCAGGGGGGTAAGGGATGATGACTATACTAAACTGATAGAACAGGTTAGTGACCGCTGTGAAGTTTGTAGGAAGTACAGAAGGACACCAGCATGACCGATAGTAACCCTACCTTTGGCCAGGGATTTTAACGACATTGTGGCCATGGACCTTAAGATCTGGGATAAAGCAAATAATATATTTATTTTGCATTTTGTAGATTTAGCAACCAGATTTAGTCAATCAACGATTGTATGAAGTAAAGAAAAGAGAGTAATTCTGGATCAAATCGTGGAAAAATCGATAGGGACAGGAATGGGCCCACTGGCAAAATTCCTCATGGACAATGGGGGAAAATTTGCGAATGATGAGTTTAGGGATATGTGTGAAAACATGAATATCAGAGTTATGAATACGGCTGCAGAAAGCCCATTTAGTAATGGTGTCTGTGAAAGAAATCATGCTGTCATCGATGACATGCTTCGGAACATTTTGGCAGATCAACCAAATTGCACGCTAAATTCAGCTTTAGCATGGGCAGTACATGCAAAGAATTCATTGCAGATGGTTGGGGGCTATAGTCCTTATCAATTAGTATTTGGTAGAAATCCTAAAATTCCATCCATTTTGGATGACCAGCCTCCAGCTTGGGAGGGGACTACAATTAGCTCTGGTTTTGCTGAACATTTAAATGCATTACATAGCAGTAGAAAAGCTTTTTTGGAAGCAGAAGTCTCTGAAAGAATTCACAAAGCTTTAAGACATAACGTACGGCCATCAGATGCCGTTTTTCAGCAAGGAGACATGGTATACTATAAGAGAGACAATTCTAATGAATGGAAAGGCCCAGGGAAGATCATAACATAGATGGCAAAACAATTATTTTGCAACATGGTAATCAAACTGTTAGGGTCCATTCATCAAGGATAATGGGTACAGATTACAAATTTTCAAATTTAGACAGAGCAGACAGACATGACGAGGAACCAGAGTCATCAGGTATGCATGTGTTACAGAACTATGAGGACCAATTAATTGATATAGACAGGATTTCTGTGGAGGACCACAACACTTCTGGTGAATTAAAACAGGCCATTTTTCCGAAAGGGCAACTGCCAAAAGTTGGTACAAAAGTGACATACTTGCCTGAAGGGTCTAGTCAATGGAAGGATGCAATTGTTATTAGTAGAGCAGGGAAGGCCACTGGAAAGTATAAACATTGATTGAATGTACAGCATTCATGGGAAGGAGTCAAGACAATGGATTGTGAAAACAAAGTTCAAAAATGGAGGGCACAGAAACGCAGTGCCAGTTCAGATAGTACATCGGATAGTGAACAGGTCCGCTGGAAAAGGTTGAGAACTATTGAAAGGACATCCCACAGCAGAAGGGAAAGATCAAGCAGTAGCAGTACAGAACGAGATACCAGGCGGGAGAGGGGAAGTAGTTTGTCAAGATCTTGGATCATGAGTAAGACTACGAATACTAATAGGAGTAGAAGCCCACACGCACGTGAGATTTTGGTGGCTTCAAATAAATTAGATGAAAAAGTTATTAAAGAAGCTCAACAGCAAGAATTGCATAGTTGGAGCGAATTTGGGGTATACACGGAAGTACCGGATAGGGGACAAAGAGCTCTATCCCACAGATGGATTTGCACGGAAAAGGTTCTTCCGGATGGAACTTATAAGGCAAAGGCCAGGCTCGTGGCAAGGGGATTTGAAGAAAACTTAGAAGATCAGGATTTAAGGGTAGATTCACCTACAGCAGGAACGGTTATTTTAAAGATCTTCTTGGCTCTATTAGCCACAAAGGCATGGGAATGCAAATCTATAGATATAAAAGCTGACATTTTTCTCCGTCCTCCTAAAGAAGCAGCTAACACAGAAGGGGTACTCTGGAAGTTGAACAAATGTGTATCTGGATTAAATGATGCATCTAGAGTCTGGTATTTTTCGGTAAGGTCAGTTTTGTTAAAGTTAGGCTGTTGCCAGTTGAAAGCAGATCCTGCAATGTTTTACTGGCACTATAAAGGAAATCTTTCTGGCATTTTTATGTTGCATGTCGATGACTTTTTGTGGGGTGGGACTAGTGATTTTGAAGTCATTGTAATCTCTGGTTTGAGGAAAGAATTCAGGGTTGGAAGTCAGACTTCCGGTGCATTTAAATATATTGGACTGGAAATTGGACAGACTAAGTTAGGGGCAACTTTACGTCAGCAATCTTATTTGGAAAGCATCACCCCAATAGCAATTAGTTGTGGCCGAGTTTCACAAAAAGACGCAATGGTTTCAAAGATAGAAAAAGAGCAACGGCGAAGTTTAATTGGGCAACTGAACTGGTTAGGTAGACAGACTAGACCGGAAGTGAGTTTTGATGTCTTAGAGTTGAGTACAAAAATGAATGATCCCAAAGTGGAAGACATAATAAGAGCAAATAAAGCGTTGGCCAAACTAAAAATGCAGGAGTGTGTTTTGAAGTTCCCGGTTTTAGGTGACCTTAAGCACTTGAAACTCATAGTTTATAGTGATGCGTCCTACACAAATTTATGTGATGGGGTTTCAAGCTCAGGAGGTATTATAATTTTCTTTTTGGGGAACAATGGTAAATGTTGCCCACTTGTGTGGGAAACAAAGAAAATAAGGAGAGTGGTAAAAGCACTTTGGCTGCTGAGACGTTAAGCCTTGTAGAGGCGGTGGATATGGCTTTTTATATAAGTATGATATTGACAGAAATTTTGGGATTAGGGGATTTGAGTCATATACCTATTGACTGTCACATTGGCAATAAATCCCTGTGGGAAAATGTGCACTCTACAAAAAGTGTCAATGAAAAGAGGTTACGGATAGACATCGCAAGTTTGAAGCAGATGTTGGACAGAGGGGAAATAACAAAAATTAAATGGGTCGACAGGAGCTATCACCTGTCAGACTGTTTTACGAAAAGAGGGGCGAGTTCACAGAAACTTTTGGATATTGTTAACGAAGGGCGTTTGTTTCTGTGACTGTTTTTTTTTCTTTCTCGTCCAAACAAAAAAAACATGTGTGTGTTTTTGAGTTTCTTGAAATTTTGTTTTCACCTAATTATTTTTTTTCTCCAAGGGGAGACTGTTAAGTAATGGCTTAAGAGACATTGCAATTAGTTGTCTCATTTATGTTAAGTATCCATTAATTGATACTCTGATTAGTTGGCCTCTGTCAGGTGGTGTGTGATTAAGAGTTTTGTGCAGAGGCTGTGGAAGTGAAATAAATGGTGTTTGGTGAAAAGGAACAAGAACTTTAGACTCTTCATTTCACAGCAACTAAAACATCTAACAGGCTCCCTCGATGCCTCCAGGCATCCCACGATTCTTAGGTTCTCCCTCCAGCAGCGGTTTTCCAAGTCCTCCACCTTCTCCTTTAACCTCTGCTGAGTCTCCCGCATCACATCTATCTGGGCTGCCAACGAGGCGAGCTGATCCTCGTGCTTCCCCACTGCCTCTTCCATTTTCCGAATAGCCTGGCCCTGGAACTCAAGCATCTGCCCCACATGGTCAATTTCCATTTTCAACCATTCCTCCTGGGCCTCCCTCCTCTGTCGACTAAAATTTTAATTTTAAAAATCCACCAGTTGCTCCGTTGGCCATTGGACAGGCAGGGCAGACCCTTTACCCACCACCATCTTGACCTGTTGCACACAAAGATTCTCTTGCTCCAACTGCTCCCTTCTTCTTGACCCAATTCTAGTCCATGGATCCATCCACCAGCCCCACCAGTGGAGTCAAACTTTTCTCCAATCATTCCCACACCTTTTTCCACGAAATATCCACCCTACAAACAGGGAAAAAGTCCCAAAAAATTCTTTGAGCGGGAACTGTCAAATGTGCGACCACTCACACCATGGCCGCCACCGGAAGTCCGAAAACTTTATTGTTAATGATCTCAGTAGTGGCTCAATGGCCAGTACTCTGACCTGAGTCAGAAGTTTATGGTTCAAGACCTACTTCAGAGACTTCAACACAGAATCTAAATTGACAGTCCATGCAGTACTGAGGGAGTGCTCCACTGTTGGAGTTATAGAATAGAATGATAGAATCCCTCCAGTTCAGAAGGAGGCCATTAAGCCTATCAACCCTCTGAAAGTGTACCCTACCGTGGCTCACTTCCCTGCCCTATCCCGTAAACCCACCTCACCTGCACAACTTTGGACACTAACGGGTTGCCATCTTTTAGATGCGATGTAAAAACAGAGGGCCCATTTGCCCTCCCAGCTGGACACAAAATACATTATTCAAAGAAGATCAGGGCAGTACTCCCTCATGACTGGACCAATACTTATTTCTCAACCAACAATGCTAAACACAAACTGCAGACACGGGGAGAATTTGCAAACATCCCACAGTCACTCGAGGTCGGAATCAAACCTGGGTCCCTGTCGTTGTGAGGCTGCAGTGCTAACCACTGTGCCACCATGCCACCAATTTCACAATACATTACATGTAGATAAAAGTTACGGCATCACTATTAATCATAGAATTATGGAATGATACAGCCAAGAAAGAAAATATTTGACGCATTGCACCTGTGCCGCCTCTTCAAAAGAGCTATTCAATTACTCTCACGCCAGATCTTTCCTCAAAGCCCAGCAAATCTTTCATAATACAAAGTTAGATTTCTTTACTCCATGTTTGCTTTCATGGTAAGTCTGTAATTTGGAGAAAGGAGTAAATGAAATTATATTTCCTATGAATTTTCAAACACAGAAACCAGTTTTTCAAAAGAATCTCTGGTGAATCACCATCTTCAGCTTCGATCTTCACATGAAGTGTTTTGAAGCGGATCTACCAAAGATGTTATCATTAGCACGTGGCATTGCACTTGCCACAAAATCACTGATCAACATTGAATTAGCTTTGTGTGCGCAGAAATGAAGACAAAAAAAATGTGTTCAAGGAAGTGTAACTTTTGATATGTGTTAGTCATGAAAGCAATCCACAAGAACATGGAGAAGTGTATGAGTACTGTAACTCACTAATTACTTCCCACAAAACCTCATGAGCTTCTGTGGGATAACCAGATAGATTGATTAACCATATTCTTGTTAGATGCCTGATAGAGGAATCTCCATTTCCATTCTGAAAGACAGGGAGGCACAGAAAGAGAATCAGATGAGGTAATAGATCTTGAGTGAAAAGTGTTATGGGCGAGGCATTTTCAGAACCCCAAAATGTATCATGGAGTTCAACCAATCTCTCCTTTAATGGAGTTGTTGCTTTTCCTAGCACACGGCATTTTCCCTAGGTGTGGGATTACAATTATGGACATGTGGGTTTTTAAACACAAAACACTGTTTATTCCATGAACTCAACTTAACATCTTAAATAAACATTGGATCTCTTAACACCCCTTACTTCAAAGATAACTCAGAAAATATTGCAACAGTAAATAATTCCTAAAAATGTTCCTTCAAACTTCCAAGAGACTTAACACCTTTAAACAGCATCACATCAGGTTAAAGGCTTTACAATTATGAGTTTAAATTACCCAAATGATCCAGAGATAGTCTTTCATGGCAGAGATCCAGCTCACTGCAAACACAGACACTCCCCAAGCTCTTTTCAAACTGCAAAACTAAACTGCAAAACGGCTGACCTGACCTCAGCTCCACCCATTCTCTGACATCACTGTTTTCTTAAAGGTACATTGCTTAAAATCCCCAAAACTAAACTGCAAAATGGCTGACCAGACCTCAGCTCCACCCACTCTCTGACATCACTGTTTTCTTAAAGGTGCATTGCTTAACATCCATGTCTTAAAGATACTCTCACATGGCACCTGCCCCCAAGAAAAATAAACCATCAACTCAAGATGGTTTCATTTTTCACTTTTGCACCATCTACTAAGAAATGTACACAGTAAATATACCTTTACATTTTTTTTTAAAAACAACACACGCAAACAGGTATAATAATATAGTCCATTTTTCTTTGTTCTTCTTCCTCCAACCAAAATCCTTCTCGATTGACAGTCTCTTTGAACAAAGTCTCTGCACGATCCATTCATTCCTCTACTCCTCGGCATTTCTCATTAGAATCAGATACTTTAGTTCAATCTGACCACAGAGTCCCTTGCAATTCTCCAATACAGGAGCATTGGTGATCACAGCTTTCAGGCAGTCAAATGCCTGCTGAAAGTCCGTTGTCCATTGAATTTTTTTTAGGTTTCTTTAGCAAGTCCATCAGTGGAGTAATCACGCCACAAAACATTTGCCCAAATGTTCGATCAAATCCACTCATGCTATGAAATTGCATTATTTCCCTTCGTCTTGAGGGTATCGGAAACTCCGCAAGGAAAGTGATTGAGGCTTCTCCAAATTAACTTTCGGCTAGGTTGATCACCAAACCCGCCTCCTGAAGTCGATCGAAGAACTCCATACGATGTTTTAAATGTTCTTTCCATGTCTGGAAGTTGAAAATAAAAGCAGATTGTCTCACTTTCTCCCTGCAATCCTTCAACGGTGGGACAGGATATGAGTACGTTCTTGCAACTGCATTCACCTTTCGATAGTCCACACACAACCGTTGGGTACCATCTGATTTAGGTACCATCACTATGGGTGAGCTCCATTGGCTGTAACCCACTTCAATTATGCCACTTTTAAGCATACTCACAATCTCTTTGTTAACCTGTGCCAATTTTAAAGGATTAAGTTTATATGGATGTTGTTTGATAGGAACAGCATTTCCCACATCTACATCATGTATAGCGATTTTAGTACTTCCAAATTTATCTTTACAAACTTGCCCATGTGATATCAATAACTCTTTCAGGTCAGTTTGTTTTTCCTCTGGAAGGTAACTTAACAATTCATCCCAATTTTTAAGAACATCCTCATTTTCGAATTTAATTTGAGGTATGTCAAATTCACAGTCATCTGGATTTGGTTCATCACTTTGAGTTAGAATCATTAAAACCTCCTTTTTCTCTCCTTCCCTTTCAAAGTACCTTTTAAGCATATTCACATGACACACTCGGTGAGTCTTCCTTCTATCTGGTGTTTTTACCACATAATTCACCTCACTTAATTTCCTTTCAATCTGATACGGTCCACAAAACCTAGCTTTTAAAGGCTCACCTACCACTGGTAACAACACTAAAGCTTTATCTCCACTGGCAAAACTACGAACTTTGGATTTCTTGCCCGCTACCCGTTTCTTCACATTTTGTGCAACTTTCAAATGTTGTCTAGCCAATTCACCTGGTCTATTTAATCGTTCCCTAAAAGTTGACACGTAATCCAATAACGTAATTTCCGATTTCTTACCCACCAATTTTTCCTTAATCAATTTAAGGAAAGGTCCCTTACCTCATGACCAAAAATTAGTTCAAAAGGACTAAATTTGGTAGACTCATTAGGTGCATCCCTAATTGCAAACAATACGAATGGGATTCCTTTATCTCAATCCTCTGGATAATCTTGACAATACCCCCTCAACATTGTCTTTAATGTCTGATGCCACCTTTCTAATGCTCCCTGCGATTCTGGATGGTATGCAGTTGATTTAAATTGTTTTATTCCTAAGCTATCAAAAACTTCTTTGAATAACTTTGAAGTAAAATTTGTTCCTTGATCCGATTGAATTTCTGTGGGTAGTCCATATCTAGTAAAGAATTTAAGTAACTCCTCCACAATCCTTTTAGCTGTAATATTACGTACTGGAATGGCCTCTGGAAACCTAGTAGACACATCCATTACAGGCAAAAGATATTGATTCCCACTTTTTGTTTTAGGAAGCGGTCCTACACAATTGATTAGGACCCTTGTAAAAGGTTCCCCAAATGCTGGAATGGGTATTAAGGGTGCTGGTTTTATCACTGCTTGAGGTTTCACTATCACTTGACATGTGCGACATGATTGACAAAATTTAACTACATCTTTATGTAGTTCAGGCCAATAAAAATGTTTCTGGATTTTAGCTTGAGTTTTCCTTATTCCTAAATGACCTCCCACTGGTACCTCATGTGCAACTCGCAACACCTCCTTTCTGTACCCTACCGGCAATACTATTTGATGAACTTCTGCCCACTTTTCATTCGCCTGCATATGTACAGGTCTCCATTTTCTTATCAAGACATCACTTTTACGGTAATAACACTCTGGTATACTCTCAGATTCCTCTTCCGTATATGCTTTCTGATTTATCCGTTTTATTTCTACATCTTTCTGTTGTAACTCCGCCAATTTTCCTGAACTAAAAATATCCACCTCCTCCTCCACCTATTCTTGTTCTTTTTCAAACATCTGATCAAAAATCATTTCTGATAATTGCACTTCAACTTCATCTTTACTCCTTGATTTCTCCTATTCTCTTAACCTGTGACTTTGCGACCTTGTTACTACACAATCCGGAAAAATCCCAGGATATTCGTCCTTCAACACTTCAGTTGACGGATTTTCCACTCGCTTATCAACCACAGTAGGCATCACTCCCACCTGCGATCCAGCTATTATTAGCCAAGATAAACTGTATTCCTGGACAAGATAGTTTATCTATTACTCCTACTACCACTTCATCACTCTTCACTAGACTTTCCAACCTTACCTTATATAATAGACGCTACTCCTCTCACCCTGAATTCCACATATCACCACCTTTTCTGGCACCATTCTTCCCAAACGACATAATTCCTCAGCTCTTACCATTAAATATTGACTAGCCCCTGTATCTCTTAAAATTGTGACTTCTTTGCCTGCTCCTCCTGATACACATGAGTAAACTTTACCCACACAAGTAAATTCTTTAAAGACATCTGGCACCTTCTTAACAATTACTTCTTGAACAGGCTGTACAATCGTTTGCACCTCCTTGGCTTCCCTTGGGCTTTCCTTTACCACTCTAACAAACCCCACTGTCTTATCCTGTTTTACCACATCAGCCTTCCCAGTGCTTTTCTTCTACCACCAACACTGTGACTTTACATGGCCTAGTTTATTACAGTGAAAACATCGGAAACTTTTCATTTCTTTTCCACCCTCCTGGATTTCTTTTTTAATCTTAGGTACACTCTCTTTATTGTCTCCCTTCAGATCACCTTTACCTTTACCACTTGAGTATTTCTCATGTCCCCAGTTTCTATCCCTCACCGGCTGAAACTGATGTCGGAAACCAATCTTTGATTTATGAACTAATTCATAATCATTTGCCATTTCCGCTGCGAATCTCGCAGTATTAACCCTCTGTTCTTCCACATGAGTTCTCACTACATCAGGAATTGAATTTTTAAACTCCTCGAAAAGCATAATTTCTCTGAGAGCTTCATACGTTTGGTCTATTTTCAAAGCCCTTACCCACCTATCAAAATTACTCTGTTTGAGCCTTTCAAACTCCATGTATGTTTGACCAAATTCTTTCCTTAAATTTCTAAACCTTTGTCTGTATACTTCAGGCACTCGCTCATATGCACTTAAGACGGGTTTCTTCACCTCCTCATACGTTCCAGATAACTCCTCCGGTAGTGATACAAACACTTCACTAGCTCTACCTACCAGCTTTGTTTGAATCAGTAACACTCACATGTCCTGTGGCCATTTCATTTGTTTAGCTACCTTCTCAAATGAAATGAAAAAGGCTCCCCCTTCCGTCTCGTCAAACCTTGGCAATGCTTGGACATATTTAAATAGATTCCCACCAAGCCTTCGACTATGACACTCTTTCTCACTATCCCCATCACTATCATCCAACTGTACGTTTCCCTTTACGTCTGCCAATTTTAACTGATTGTCATGTTTCATGGCCATTTTCTGAAGTTTAAACTCCCTCTCTTTATCCTTTTCCCTGATCTGTATCTCCCTTTCTTTTTCTTTTTGGTCTGCTAGGGCTATTCTTTCTTTTCTCCTTTCTTCTCTCTCCTTTTCTTTTTCCTTTCTCTCTCTTTCTCTTTCTTTTTCCTCTCTCTCCCTTTCTCTTCCTTTTTCCTCTCTCTCTCTTTCTCTTTCTTTTTCCTCTCTCTCACTCTCGCATTCCAGCCGCTTTAATTCTTTCTCATGTTCCATTTGTTTAATTTGCAACTACATTTTTGCCATTGCCAATGAGTCAAACTCTATCTCAGGCAACTTTGAATGCTTAACCACCACCATAATTACTTCATCTTTTCGCATTTTGTCAGGTAATGTTAACTGCAATGTTCTTGCCAAATCTAACAGCCTGTTTTTCGTCTCTGTCCGTAAAGTACTACGTGTAACATTCTCCACCATAAAAACTTCTGAGCCTCTGAAAGAGCCATTGTTCACAACACTCTCCCCACTTAAACTAAAATACCACACCGGAAAAGCAACAATCCTTCACTGTCTTTAAGTTCACAAAAGCCAATCTAATAGATCGACTTTTATCCCCCTCGAGCCCCCAATTGTTATGGGCCAGACGTTTTCAGAACCCCAAAATGTATCATGGAGATCAACCAACCTCTCCCTTTAATGGATTTGTTGCTTTTCCTAGCACACGGCATTTTCCCTAGGTGTGGGATTACAATTATGGACATGTGGGTTTTTAAACACAAAACACTGTTTATTCCATAAACTCAACTGAACATCTTAAATAAACATTGGATCTCTTAACACCCCTTACTTCAAAGATTACTCAGAAAATATTGTAACAGTAAATAATTCCTAAAAATGTTCCTTCAAACTTCCAAGAGGCTTAATACCTTTAAACAGAATCACATCAGGTTAAAGGCTTTACAATTATGAGCTTAAATCACCCAAATGATCCAGAGATAGTGTTCCAAGGCAGAGATCCAGCTCATTGCAAACATAGACACTCCCCAAGCTCTTTTCAAACTGCAAAACTAAACTGCAAAGTGGCTGACCTGACCTCAGCTCCACCCACTCTCTGACATCACTGTTTTCTTAAAGGTACATTGCTTAACATCCCCAAAACAAAACTGCAAAATGGCTGGCCTGACCTCGGCTCTACCCACTCTCTGACATCACTGTTTTCTTAAAGGTACATTGCTTAACATCCATGTCTTAAAGGTACTCTCACATGACTAAAGGTATAGCTCATTATTCATACAAAGAAAGAACAAAGGGAGAAAGTGTTGCTAAACATAATGCAGTATTCATCACAGTTTGGATCGACAAGACATTGGGCAAGTACGCTGATATCTTTAGTGTACATCTCATCTGTGGTAACTGTATATTAATTGAGTTAATTGTGGGCAGGTGGTAGGCATTAGAAGGGGATTCATTTGAAACCTTATAAATAGAGACAGACTAAAATTCTAGTGGTTAGGTTAGGAGATGTATGCTTGTCATATGCGACTCTAAATAAATATAGGGTGGGATTCTTCACTTGCTGACGCCAAAAATCGCGAAACGCGATTGGGTGAAGAATAGGTTCTGATGGCAAAATCGCAATGGACGCCGATTTGATACAAAATTGCGATTCTCCGTCACCTCAACAGTGGTGTCACTGCGTACCGGAATGCACATACAGTAGATAGCGTTTGCATATCATTAGCGGGCCCGACCCGTTATTCTCCGGGGCCTCCGTGTTTCTCCTCTTCCGATGGGCCGAGTTCCTGACGGCGTGGTTCACTTGTGCTTTTAAAAATCGTGAAACTGGCATGGTGGCTGATGAAGGAGAGAGAGAAGAGGTAGGACACAGAGAGGAGCGAGCGTGTGGTGAAGGTCAAGGGGAAATGGGGAGTGGAGTTGGGAGGGGAGATCAATTGGGGAGCGTGGAGCAAGGCACTGCGTAGGGTAAATGGGACCTCCTCTTGTGCAAGGATGAGCCTGATACAGTTTAAGGTGGTGCACAGGGTGCATATAACTCGGGTGAGACCCTTTGGCGGTGATATTTGGGGTTTCAGAGAAGCCGGAGCTCATGGAGAGGAGGAAGGCCGATGTCTTGGCCTTCCCCGTTCTGATTGCACGGCGGCGAATGTTGCTGGAGTGGCGGTCGGCAGGGCCACCGGGGGTAGCAGCTTGTTGGGTGACCTGTATGACTTCCTGCGATTAGAGAAGATAAAGTATGAGTTTAGGGGCTCTTCAGGGGGGTTTGAGGAAAGGTGAGGGATGGTTGTGACCGTGTTTGAGGGGCTGTTCGTCGCACGGGAGGGGGGGTTGAAAAAGGGGAAAAATCTATAGACTGTACAATTGATTGGTGGGAAGCATGTTTCCCGGGGTGTTTGTTCGCTGTAACCTGTTTTAATACCCAGTTGTAATAAAATACATTTTTTAAAAAAGGATACCGAGAGGAGCGACTGCCAGGCTAGACACTGGCCGTGCTTGCTGGGGTGGGAGGGGGGGGTCCATGCCAGGGCCGGGGGGGAGGAGATGATGGGGGAACAGGCCGAGTGGCCAGGGTGACCGCTCACGGGACTGGGGCGGCATCCATCCCGGACCGCCATTACTGCAGCCATCTTGCTGCACACCAACTGACAACCCACCTTGGCCCCTGGTTCTGCAGAGTGACACTGGCCATATAGGCACCTCCACGCCCCCCCATCCCGCCCTCCGGCACCTGCTGGAGCCCACATTGGGCAAAGCCTACAGTTGCCCTTATAGGGGCCGCGGTACATACCCCTGGCTAGGGCAGTGCCAGCCGATAATACACTTGGCATCAGAGACAAGCAACAGGGCTGCAGGGCCCCACAGTGGACCGAGCCCTCCGGGGCGCCCGGGCAGTGGGGTTCACCTCCATCGCCAGGATGCCCCGGGTCCAGGGGATAATTGATGGTATGCATGTCGCTCTACGAGCTTCGACTCTACATAAACTGAAAGGGGTACCACTCTATGAATGTGCAGCTGATATGTGACCATCAGCTACGTGTCGTGCACTTCTGCACCCGATTCCCGGGTGGTGTGCCTTCATCCTGGCACACTCAATGATTCCTGACATGTTCGAGATGCCCCCCAGCTGGGGGGTTGGTTTCATGGCGACAGGGGTAGTATGCATTAGGGGTCATGTGGGACTGTGAAGCCATGATGTCATTGGCTGACAGATCCCGGGTCCTGGTTGGACGTTGACCTCTAGCTCCGCCCTGAAGGCGGAGTATAAGTACCTGGAGTCCTCCCCCGCAGGCAGTCTACTACTGAACTGCGGGGGAACAGTCACGCTTAATAAAGCCTCATCAACTTCACTCTATTCGTCTCTCGGAGTCTTTGTGCGCTACAATTTATTAAGCGTGACTAAAGGACTATGGAGCTCAGGATCATCCCGGAATGCCTGAGGATCAGCCCCCACGCAGTGAACGCAGCAGCAGCTTTCAAGCACTGGCCGACTTGTTTTGAGGCCTACCTCAGAACGGCCACCGGCCGGGTCACAGAAGACCAAAAACTACAGGTCCTGCACTCGAGGTTAAGCACGGAGATTTTCTCTCTCATCGAAGACGCAGAGGATTTCCAGATGGCGTTCGCAGCACTAAAAAGTCTCTATGTCCGCCCAGTAAACCAGATCTACGCTCGCTATCAACTCGCAACGAGACGGCAAAGTCCCGGAGAATCGATAGATGAATTCTACGCCGCGCTACTAATTTTGGGACGAGCCTGCAGCTGCCCGTCGGTGAACGCAAATGAACACACGGACATGTTAATGCGCGATGCTTTTGTGGCAGGTATGAACTCCTCCCAAATCAGCCAAAGACTTCTAGAAAAAGAGTTGCTAGGACTCTCAGAGGCACGGGCCCTAGCAGCCTCCCTAGACGTGGCCGCGCGAAATACCCGTGCCTACGGCCCCGACCGCGCGGCAGCCCATTGGGCTCCGTAAGTACCCGTCGTGACAAACCCACCCCCCCCCCCGGACACCCCACAGGCCTGCGCGGTCCAAACGCCAAGTCGCACCGGGGGTGCCCGCTGCTATTTCTGCGGCCAGGCGAAACACCCCTGGCAGCGCTGCCCGGCCCGCGCAGCGATCTGTAAGAGCTGCGGGAAAAAGGGCCATTTCGCGGCTGTGTGCCGGTCCCGCGAGGTCGCCGCTGTCCCGGGAGAACAGGGAGCCCTGCACGCCGTTTACACTCCCCAACCCCCCCAGCGCCCCATGTACGACCCGCAGGCGCAGCCACTCTGGGTCCCGACCACCGCTGTCCCGGGAGAACAGGGAGCCCTGCACGCCGCTTATGCTCCCCAACCCCCCCCGCGCCCCATGTATGACCCGCCGACGCTACCACTTTGGGTCCCGACCACCGCTCTCCCCGGAGAAGAGGGAGTTCTGCGCGTCTGTAACGCCCCCCAAACCCCCCCCGCGCCCCACGTATGACCCGCCGGCGCTACCAATTTGGGTCCCGACCACCGCTGTCCCCAGAGAAGAGGGAGCCCCGCGCGTTCCTAACGCTGCCCAACCGCCCCAGCGCCCCATGTGCGACCCGCAGACGCCGCCATTTTGGGTCCCGGCCACCACGAGGGGAGGAAGAGCGCCGCCATCTTGGACCACCCCAGACCTGTACGACGCATGGGGCGGCCATTTTGTCCACCCCCACCGCCATCTTGTGACCCCCCCAGCCATGTGCGATGCATGGGGGCAGCCATCTTGTTCACCCCCGACGCCATCTTGGACGGCAACAACGGACCCCAGTGTCGACGGCTCCATGGGGTTCGAAGAAGACGCTCAACTACTACAACCACGTCTCGCTTCAATGACGCTGGACCAAGCTCGGCCCCGGACACTCCAGACGACGACGACAACGGTGCTGATAAACGGGCACGAGACACCATGCCTAGTCAACTCCGGGAGCACGGAGAGCTTTATTCACCCCGACACGGTAAGACGCTGTTCTTTGACCACCCATCCCAGCGCACAAAAGATTTCCCTAGCTGCAGGATCCCACTCCGTACAGATCAAAGACTTCTGCATAGTTACCCTAACGGTGCAAGGGAGGGAGTTCAAAAACTACAGGCTCTACGTCCTTCCCCAACTCTGCGCCCCCACATTACTGGGATTAGACTTCCAGTGCAATCTACAGAGCCTAACCTTCAAATTCGGCGGCCCAATACCCCCACTCACTATCTGCGGCCTCGCAACCCTCAAGGTGCAAGCCCCATCCTTGTTTGCAAACCTCACCCCGGATTGCAAACCCGTCGCCACTAGGAGCAGACGGTACAGCGCCCAGGACCGGACCTTCATTCGGTCCGAAGTCCAGCGGCTACTAAAGGAAGGCATAATCCAGGCCAGCAATAGTCCCTGGAGAGCACAGGTGGTAGTAGTAAAGACAGGGGAGAAGCAAAGGATGGTCATAGACTATAGCCAGACAGGTACACACAACTAGACGCTTACCCTCTCCCCCGCATATCCGACATGGTCAATCGGATTGCCCAATATAAAGTCTTCTCCACCTCAAGTCCGCCTACCATCAGCTCCCCATCTGCCCAAGTGACCGCAAGTACACAGCCTTCGAGGCAGATGGGCGATTATACCATTTCCTAAGGGTCCCATTTGGCATCACAAACGGGGTCTCGGTCTTCCAACGAGAGATGGACCGAATGGTTGATCAACACGGGTTGTGGGCCACGTTCCCGTATCTCGACAATGTAACCATCTGCGGCCACGATCAGCAGGACCACGACGCCAACCTCCAAAAATTCCTCCAGACCGCTAAAGCCTTGAACCTCACGTACAACGAGGACAAGTGCGTTTTTAGCACCAACCGGCTAGCCATCCTGGGCTACGTAGTGCGCAATGGGATAATAGGCCCCGACCCCAAACGTATGCGCGCCCTCATGGAATTTCCCCTCCCGCACTGCTCAAAAGCCCTGAAACGCTGCCTGGGGTTCTTTTCCTACCACGCCCAGTGGGTCCCCCAGTACGCAGACAAGGCCCGCCCCCTAATACAGACCACGACCTTCCCTCTGTCGACAGAGGCTTGCCAGGCCTTCAGCTGCATCAAAGCGGATATCGAAAAGGCCTCGATGCGCACCATCGACGAGTCCCTCCCCTTCCAGGTCGAGAACGACACCTCCGATGTAGCTCTAGTGGCCACCCTTAACCAAGCGGGCAGACCCGTGGCCTTTTTCTCCCGAACCCTCCACGCTTCAGAAATCCGCCACTCCTCAGTGGAAAAGGAAGCCCAAGCCATAGTGGAAGCTGTGCGACATTGGAGGCATTACCTGGCCGGCAGGAGATTCACTCTCCTCACGGACCAACGGTCGGTAGCCTTCATGTTCGATAATGCACAGTGGGGCAAAATCAAAAACGACAAGATCTTAAGGTGGAGGATCGAGCTCTCCACCTTCAACTACGAGATCTTGTATCGTCCCGGAAAGCTGAATGAGCCGTCCGATGCCCTATCCCGCGGCACATGTGCCAACGCACAAATTAACCGCCTCCAAACCCTCCACGAGGACCTCTGCCACCCGGGGGTCACCCGGTTTTACCACTTTATCAAGTCCCGCAACCTCCCATACTCCTTAGAGGAGGTCCGTACAGTCACAAGGAACTGCCACATCTGCGCAGAGTGCAAACCGCATTTTTTCAGGCCGGGTGGTGCGCACCTGATTAAGGCTTCCCGCCCCTTTGAACGCCTTAGTCTGGATTTCAAAGGACCCCTCCCCTCCACCGACCGCAACATATACTTCCTTAATGTGGTGGACGAGTACTCCCGCTTCCCATTCGCCATCCCCTGTTCTGACATGACCGCGGCCACAGTCATTAAAGCCCTGAACACCATATTCACACTGTTCGGTTGCCCCGCATACGTCCACAGCGACAGGGGGTCCTCCTTCATGAGTGACGAGCTGCGCCAGTTCCTGCTCAGCAACGGGATAGCCTCGAGCAGGACGACCAGCTACAACCCCCGGGGGAACAGGCAAGTAGAGAGGGAGAACGGCACGGTCTGGAAGACCGTCCTACTGGCCCTACGGTCCAGGGACCTCCCAGTTTCACGGTGGCAGGAGGTCCTTCCGGACACCCTCCACTCCATCCGGTCACTACTGTGTACTAGCACTAACCAAACGCCTCATGAGCGCCTCCTTGTCTTCCCCAGGAAGTCCTCCTCTGGAACGTCGCTGCCGACCTGGCTGGCGGCCCCAGGACCCATCTTGCTCCGAAAGCACGTGCGGGCGCACAAGTCGGACCCGTTGGTCGAAAGGGTTCACCTCCTTCACGCGAACCCGCAGTACGCTTACGTGGAGTACCCCGACGGCCGGCAACACACACACCCCCCCGACACCAATCACCCAACCCCCCCCCCCCTTCCTGCCACCGCCGCACCCCGCGACCGCCCCCTTCCCAGGAGGATCAGTCCTCCTCCCAGGCCCGACCAGGAATGAAGCCCAAGCTGAAACCGTAAGGCTCCCGGAGACGACAACACCGGAACAAGCACCACCACCACCACCGGGGCCGAGGCGATCGACACGGACGACCAGACCGCCCGACCGACTCGTGGCGTCGATCTAACAGTACAATATGTGGACTTTTAACGAGAACATTTTGTCTTTTCCTGACGATTACTGTAAATAGTTTGAAACAAAAAAAAAAAACCTTGTACATACTGTAATAACATGCGAAAGATTTCCTCCCAGGACCAGCCTTGTAAATCCTTACCACCATGCGAAGCATCACCCCACCGGGTTCATTTTTAACAAGTGGTGAATGTGGTAGTATGCATTAGGGGTCATGTGGGACTGTGAAGCCATGATGTCATTGGCTGACAGATCCCGGGTCCTGGTTGGACGTTGACCTCTAGCTCCGCCCTGAAGGCGGAGCATAAGTACCTGGAGTCCTCCCCCGCAGGCAGTCTACTACTGAACTGCGGGGGAACAGTCACGCTTAATAAAGTCTCATCGACTTCACTCTATTCGTCTCTCAGAGTCTTTGTGCGCTACACCCACTGCGGTCGTGGCTGATGACACCTATCCGGAGGCCACCGACCGACGCAAAGACAACAACGCTCATACAGCAACCAGGTCCGTGATCGAGCGGTGCTTCGGCCTTCTGAAGATGCGCTTCAGGTGCCTGAACCACTCTGGAGGGGCCCTCCAGAATGAAGCTGGGAGAGTCGCCCACATCGTGATGGCCTGCTGCGTCACCCACAACATTACGCAGCAGAGGGGCGATGTGCCGAGGAGGAGAAGGAACACAAGGCCTCGTCTGATGCGGGGGAGGGCGAGGATGGGCAGGACATGGGGCCCAGGAGAGACAACGTGATGTATGCGCCAGGGCCAACGTGCACGCAATGCTCTGATCACCTCCAGGTTTACCAAATGAGGGGGGATGGGTGGGAGGGGGGGGGTTTGGGGCAGGGGGGAGGTGGGGGGTGGGGGGGACAACTGGCCAGGAGAACGGACACCACCTTCCAACTCCACATCCCTTCTCACTCCCCGCTTGCAGCTTCCTCCGTGATACAGACCTGCCACACTGTGGGGCCCTGGGCAACAGCGGGTATGCAACACGGGATGGAGGAAGATGACAACCCGCTCTGCGATAAGTTCTGGTGCTCCGCATCATATGCCAACACCTGGCTCCTGCCCACGGTAGCAGTTTCCACCGTTCACCTGCATGCAGGCTGGCCATCCCATCATATGATGCCATTGAATCCCTTGGTGGCATTGATGGGGTGGGGAGGGGAGGGTGGGGAGCCCGAGCCACCCACAATGTCTGCCCATTACCCCATGCCACCCCCCGCACCATCTCCAGCCCAGACCAGCCCATCCCTCACACCCATCAGACAGAGCACCGAGGCAGGTTGTAACGCTGGTAACAGGTGTTTAATGTGAACAAATATTTACAGGTTTGTGCCCTAACCCCTATAACTAAACTGTGCTCTGCATTCGTACCAATGTAACTTGGTGTCTAACTTTCTGGCCTTATGGGTCTTAATGCTAATTCTAGGTGGTTCCCCAGATGGTGCAGCAGGAGTGGAGGCGGCCTTCTGTGACTCCTGCCCTGTGACCTGGGCCCCGTTGCCGGCCATCCTCTGGGGTAACCAGGCCTGGATGGGCCTGCCTGCTGCTCGAATGTTTGGGGGGGGTGGGGGTGGGGGGTGGGAGAGAGAGAGACCAACGTCCTGCGGGGGGGGGGGGGTGGAGACCAACGTGCTGCGGAAGTCACCTGCATGGGCCCATCACTTCCTCCTTCCTCGGGATGCCGGATGGTCCCCGGGCTACTCCATGGGACAGGGGTGCAAGCGAGCTATCCCCTGAAGCTCCTCCACTACCTGCCGCTGCCAGTCCTTGAGACCCGCTCTGCTCGCAGCCATGTAGCACAGAGAGTGGACCATCTCCATCTGCGCCACATCACGCTGTAACTGTGCCACCACCTTCTGGGTTTGTCACAAAGCTAGTGACTGTGCCACCTCCCTCTGGGACTGGGCCACCTCCCTCTGTGTCTGCTCCACGTCAGCCGGTGCCTGGGTAATGCCGCTGACATTCCTAGCCATGGCCTGCTGTGACTGGTCCAAGCTCAGGAATGTCACTGCGACGGCGACGTGACTCTGGGACGCATGGAACGTTAACCCTGTCCTGGGCATCAGCCAGCTCCGGCACAGAATGCCCCAGGTCTTGGACATGCAGCTCCATAGCCACAGCCGTTGCCCCCAATGCCTCCACTGCAGACACCATCCATGCTGTATTGGCCTGGGTGGCATGCATGGTCGCATCACCTCCTGCTCCTGCACACGGTTGGACTTCTCCAACCGCACCTGCAGGTACTGGATGCTCACCAACAACCCATCATATAGTCCCTGACTCTGAGACTGCATCTCCACAATCGATGGGACTGTGCATTCCAGAAGACTGACACCCATCTGGACAGCAGCTACTCCCTGGTGTCGGCCTGCCTTCCAACCGTCTGCCCCCTTGGGTGTCCGTACCTCCACCTCCTGTACGGGATCAGCTGTGTGGTGCGCACCATAGAGTGTCCCAGGAGCCTCCTCTGGAACAGACATTCCCATCTATAATGGAAATGAGGTCACAGCTGCTCTCTCAAAGGCAGCCATGTGCCAGATTTTGAAGAAAAGATATTTTCAATTTATTCCTGAAAACTGAACGTTACATTTCTGTTATGTTGGTCAGTGTTGCTTAGTCCAGGTATTGCATCCAGTTATACTTATCAGAGCTTGTATGTTAGTGTCATAGCAAGGATCATGGAATACGGGGTCGGCACGGTGGCAAGTGGTTAACACTGCTGCCTCACAGCTCCAAGGATTAGAACAAAAGAACAAAGAACAAAGAAATGTACAGCACAGGAACAGGCCCTTCGGCCCTCCAAGCCCGTGCCGACCATGCTGCCCGATTAAACTACAATCTTCTACACTTCCTGGGTCCGTATCCCTCTATTCCCATCCTATTCATGTATTTGTCAAGATGCCCCTTAAATGTCACTATTGTCCCTGCTTCCACCACCTCCTCCGGTAGCGAGTTCCAGGCACCCACTACCCTCTGCGTAAAAAACTTGCCTCGTACATCTACTCTAAACCTACTCTACTCTAGAGGATAGGGTTCAGTTCTGGCCTTGGGTGACTGTGCGGAGTCTGCACGTTCTCCCCGTGTCTGCGTGGGTTTCCTCCGGGTGCTCCGGTTTCCTCCTGAAGTCCAAAGGTGTGCAGGTTAGTTGGATTGGCCATGCTAAATTGCCCTTAGTGTCCAAAAAAGTTGGGTGGGGTTACTGGATTACGGGGATAGGGTAGAGGCGTGGGCTTAAGTCGGGTGCTCTTTCCAAGGGCCGGTGCAAACTCGATGGGCCGAATGGTCTCCTTCTGCACTGCAACTTCTATGCTGATCTATGATAATACCATTTCTAGGTGTATATCTTAACATTTGTTGTGAAGGGGGTTAATCTTGTTGCTTTTGCAAGTTAGTTTTGCCCTCTTAAAATATGCTTTACATTGAGTTACCCAAAGTAATTTTTAAATTAACATTCTTGCATTAATTCCATATTATTTTACCGTTATTCCTTCACACAACCAGAACTATCTTCCATTTTGACCAGAGGAGGGTTTCCCCTGTGATTTCCACTGACTCCAGATTTGCTAGGGCTCCTTGATGCCATACTTTGTCAGATGCTGCCTTCCTGTCAGGAGCAATCATTCTCACCTCTTGAGTTAAAATATTTGCCTATGTTTGGATCAAGACTATAATGAGGTCAGGCGCCCTGGCAGAATCCACTCTGAGCACTAGTGAGCAGGTTATTAGCTAGGGGTGCAGCCAATTCTGGAGCACAAGTCATCAGAACTGTTGCTGAAATGTTAAAAAGGCTGTTAAAAAACCAGACGGGGCTTTCTCTCCACACAGACTATAGTAATCATTCCTACTGATACTGCTATGGATAATGTTTGGAAAAATGCTTGTGTGGCTTGCCATTGCCATATGACATCTGATGTCTCCCTTGGTGTATAAAATCCTGAGAGCAGAAGCCATTTAATCCACCACTTAGAACATGGTGTCAGGAGTGTGCAGCTGAAATTGAGTGGATTTTCACAGAATCAAACAATTGTTACAGTGCAGAAGGAGGCCATTTAGCCCATCATGTCTGCACCAGCTCTCCAAAAAAACATCATGACTTTGCGTCATTCCCCTGCCTTTTCCATGCATATTCTTTTGTTTCAAGTCAGCATCTAATGTCCTCTTCTTGAATGCCTCCACTGAACCTGCCTCCATCAAATTTAAATGCTGAGCAATCGTGTAAATTACCTCCGTCTTATTAGTTCTAGCTGCTACAATCAGTTTCAATTCCGTTGCCAATTCATTGAGTCGGTTTTTGCGAAGCTCCTCCAAAAATGTCAGAGTATATCGTCCACCTGGAGAAATGTCTTAGCACCTTCCATAGCCATACTGTTACATTACTACAAACCTTTTGTTTCTTTATAATATACTCTGGACCCCCCCAAATTCGCCTTCAAATGTTTTCAATCCCGGACAAGCCCTCAATTTATGTTATGACACCCTGGGCGAGTGCACAGTCAATTCCAGCCCCACAGACCCCGGAGTCCCAACACAAGTGAATTAACCAAGAATTTGTATTTTCTGAAGATCTTTAACCATGACTGCTCCAATGAGTTTTACATCCTCCCCTGTCCAATTTCACATTTCACTGGGGAGTAAAATCAGGCGGGCTGTTAATCTCTAACCTGCCCCATTTCCACTAAGTGAGTTTAGTTAAAATTACACCCTAGGGATCAATGTGATGGCTCTTCTCTGAACGAGCTTCAGAGCTTGAATTTCTCCCTTATGTATTGATGACCAGACTTTGACCACTACTCCAATTGTATTATCTTATTACACCGTTCAAGCATTAGTTTGTCTGAACTATATTATTTTGGCTATATAGTTAGCACTCTATTTATTTTGTTGATTTCTGCTGTGCTGTGACAGCATGCTGAGTTTCAAGTGAACTCAAATTTTGAATTCTGATTTTCGCAGTTACCTTTTGGTTGCGCTCCCTTCGGAGATTCATTCTATGAATCTGAAAAGGTGGGGGTGGCAGGTAGGGGACAGGTCTGTGGTGTGGAAGCTGTCCTTGCAGGACCCAGTGGAGCATTCTTGCTTTTTCTGGCTCCACAAGAGAAATAAAGAAAGGGTCTTAAAAACCTACCTTTCTGTGTATCTTCTGACCCCAGTCTACCACTAAAGCCATCAAAATCAACTTAGATCGGAGTGTATTAGTGCAAGGCAGGTTACACACTGGTCACAGGAGTAATGGTCTCATGTTCTGCCAATGATCAACCACTGAATGTCAATGTAAACTTCCAGGGAAGAATTCTTACAGCCACAGAAAGTGAATGCTGAGGTGGTTGAATTCTTCCTAGTTCAAAGGAGTTATACAGATTTGAGGAGATGATTCATCGTTTTTGGCTATTATATACAGAAGGAATAGGGGAAGAAAAGTTGGCAAGCATGTCACCACCATACAAAATACCCTCTTTTTCTTATTCGCACTCTCAACTCAATCACATGGAGGCATGTATTTCACACCAAAGCATTGGACATATGTAATGGCATCTTACCTCCTTTTTGAAAGCATTCCATTCTAAAACCCATTGTAACACATCTTCCTTTCTTCTTTCTCTTACATCGCATACAAATACCACCACAGATTCAAGCACTCAATGGAATTTAGATAGCCAGCTTGTAGAGGAAGCACAAGATGAAATATTTAATCAAAGTGAGGAAGAGCAAGTGGAGGAGCCATGCATGCAACAGCACGTCACTGGCCAGAATTACAGGCTTTCCAATATGGCCAACTGTTTAGTATCGTGCTGGGTCTGTCTTCGGAGGGGAGTTGAACAATGTGAAAAAGGCTTTCATTACGTCTTTTCAGACTGCACTGAACACGCTGCAAAAGAGCACCTCAAAGCTCTTAACAGAAGGTAGAGCTAAACAATTGCAATGTGCCACAGAACGCACAACCACTTCAGGGGAAACCAAGACATCAGAACACCAAGCTCAGACACAGTCTCACAAACTTTGTCGCTCACAAACTTTGCCTAGGAGCCTGGACTCCAAAGTAGAGGTGGTTAATTTAGAGGATGAGAAGCCAATTCAAAGGAGCAAAGGAGCATGTAAATTGCAGCATATTCTGTAAGAACATGGGCATAGCAAGGAGAGAGGCAGATGTGGCAGTTGTGTGGTCTTAGAGAGACCACACAGGTTTCCAACCCAAGTTGCTCATTACAGGGTTGATGAAATATCAGTTTGTGGGCATGCACTGGCAACCATTGTCTTCTCAGATGTGGCTGCAGCTGCACAAAAAGAATCTCATGGGCTTTTTGAATCATATGGCCTACCTAAACACATTCTCATCTGATGGAACGTTTGTAGGATTAATAGCAGAAGAAGCACACGTAACAGAGTGGGAAACATTTATGTGTAAGTGTTATAGTCTTTCCTTTTGATTTCCTGTTGTTCCCATTTCTTTTATTTTATTAGTTTTGGTCCATGGATCCATAATCAGAAAGTGCCTTTAAGCAGTGGACTCAAGCAGCCTGCTAGTCAGGACTGTGCCCCGGGTTTTTTATTTTGAAGAGGACAAAACAGACTTGTTGCCGCTGGGTGAATCTTAAGAACAAGCTTTGGAAGGCGTTGGTTTGATTGGCTGGCTGGCAACCTGTGGGTGGGCCAGGGACAGTGGTGTACCTGACAACAGTCAGTGATTGGTTGCTCCGTGATGTTTCTGCCAGAGTTGGGCAGAAGTGATTAGACCTTGAAAAGAGAAGGAACTGTCTCTGACTCGTTACTGAAGTAAAGAACTGCTTTCTTGTTCTAAAACCAGTGAGTGCCTGGCACATATTTACTGTACATTTAAAATGATCTTGAATCTATAAAGAAAGTAGACAGCCTTGCCAGAGAAAATCATCTCAAGTCTAGAAGGAAGAAGTATCAAAACAAAAGCTTGAGAGACTTTAACTGGATGTCATCCTAGTGCATCAGAGGTACTTCATCCTTTTATTCATCATTATTCGCTTCCCTCTCCACTGCTCTTTCCCTCTATGTTGTCTGTGTGTGTGTACTTATAGAGTGGGGTGAGTTGGAAAGGGAGGGATGAGAAAGGGGTATTAGGTAGTCAGTTACATTTTTGTCAGTTTACTTATATTACTGTTAAGTAATAAAAGGTTATTTGTGTTAAATTTAAAAACCTGATTACTGCAGTTTATTGGGCTTAGCCAATGTCCTCAGGTATTTTAAAATAGCACCTCATTTTACTTATGTTGTGACTCCGGGTCAATTGGGGCTGGACTTGACTATGCACTAGCCCAGGAGGACATAACAGTAAGTCAAAACAAATTATGAGTTGCAGTTAAGATGTAGTAGACTGCGGGGCTTCCGGATGCGGCTATGCTGAGCTAAGTCGCACGTTCGGCAGCTCCCGCCAGAAAAGGACTTTTGGGCTCTTTTTAAGGGCCCCAGCGGCATTTGTTTGACGGTTCCCAGTGTGGGAAGGTGACAGTATGATTTCCCCGGCACTGTATGGATTGGACCAGGAGTGGAGCGGTGAATAAAGTGATTTTGGTGCAGCGAAAAGTGCGAGGGAGGAAAACCAAGATGGCAGTGGGTGGAGACCAGGCAGCGTGGGTGCAGTGGTCGCAAGAGCAGCAGGAGTTTCTCAAGTGCTGCTTCATGGAATTGAAAGCAGAGCTGCTGGAGCCGATGAAGGTTTCGATCGACAAGTTGGTCGAGACCCAGAAGGCCCAAGGGGCGGCGATCCGGGAGGTGCGGCAGAAAGCCTTGGAGAATGAGGACGGGATATTGGGCCTGGCGGTGAAGGTAGAGGCACATGAGGCGCTGCATAAGAAATGGCAGGAGAGGTTCAAGGACATGGAGAATCGGTCGAGGAGGACGAACCTGCGGATTCTGGGTCTCCCGGAGGGAGTGGAGGGGTCGGATGCTGGAGCTTACGTGGTCATGATGCTGAACACGTTGATGGGCGCGGGTGCCTTCCCGAGGCCCCTGGAGCTGGATGGGGCCACCGAGTCCTGGCGAGGAGGCCCAAGTCTAATGAGCCGCCGCGGGCGGTATTGGTGCGGTTCCACCGCTTGGTGGACAGGGAGTCTGTCCTAAGATGGGCAAAAAAGGAGCGGAGCAGCAGGTGGGAGAATGCAGAAGTCCGTATATACCAGGACTGGAGCGCGGAGATGGCCAAGAAGAGGGCCGGGTACAATCGGGCTAAGGCGGTTCTGCATCGGAAGGGGGTGAAATTTGGGATGCTGTAGCCGGCACGACTGTGGGTCACGTTTAAGGAACGGCACCATTACCTTGAGACGCCGGGGGAGGATTGGGCCTTTATCCAGGCCGAAAAGTTGGACACGGACTGAGGGTCGGTTGTGAGAGGATGTCGCGTTGGGGTTACTGTGGTTACTGTGCTTGGGGGGGATGTTGGGGGATGTTCTGTTCTGTACTGTACTGTTTCATTGGGTGCTGGGTGGGGTAGGGTGAAATGGTTCGAAGTGGGTGTTTCGTGAGAGTGTGGGCGTCAGTGGTTGGAAAGACGGACCCCGTTGGGGGGGAGGGGAGATGGGAGGCCCGAGGTGGGGGAGCTGGGATTAGGCCGCAAAAGGGAGCTGCACTAGAAAGGGCAGGGCCGGTTTGATGGAAAGCGCGGCCTTTTTCCTGCGCTAGGAAAGGAAGGGGGCAGGGCCGGGGGGTAAGGGCGATGTTGGAGAGGAGCGCCCGCTGATGGACAGGGGGGGAGGGAGACTAACACACTTGGGGGTCGATGGAGTGGTGAGAGTGGCTGGGGTCAGCAGGAGTCAGCTGACTTACGGGAGTGCTATGGGGGGAGCAACGCAGCTAGGGGGGGGACCTAGCTTGGGGGGGGGGGGGAGAGACTGGGTTGCTGCTGCATTGGCCAAAGGGCAGCTGGAGCTCGGAGAGTCGCGGCGGGGGTCTGCCGCTGGGGGGAATGGAGTGGGCAGGAGGCGTGGGCACGTGGCTGGCCTAGAAAAGGGGATGGCTAATCGGCGTGCAGGGGGGGGGGAGAGAGAGAAGCCCCCTGATCCGGCTGATAACTTGGAATGTGAGAGGCCTGAACGGGTCGGTCAAGAGGGCCCGTGTGTTCGCGCACCTGAAGGGACTGAAGGCAGATGTGGTTATGCTCCAGGAGACGCATTTGAGGGTGGCAGATCAGGTTAGGCTGAGAAAGGGGTGGGTAGGGCAGGTTTTCCACTCGGGATTGGACGTAAAGAATCGAGGAGTGGTGATTTTGGTGCGGAAGCGGGTGTCGTTTGAGGCCCTGATCATCGTGGCAGACAATGGAGGTAGGTATGTGATGGTGAGTGGTAAGCTGCAGGGGGTGCAGGTGGTATTAGTGAATGTATACGCCCCGAATTGGGACGATGCCGGATTAATGCGGCACATGTTGGGCCGGATTCTGGTCCTGGAGACAGGGAGCTTGATAATGTGGGGGGGGACTTTAACACGGTATTGGATCCAGCATTGGACCGCTCCAGGTCCAGGATGGGTAAGAGGCTGGCGGCGGCCAAGGTGCTGAGGGGGTTTATGGACCAGATGGGGGGAGTGGACCCATGGAGGTTTGTCAGGCCGGGGGCCAGGGAATTTTCTTTTTTTTTCCCACGTCCATAAAGCCTACTCCTGGATAAGCGTCTTCGTTATGAGCAGGGCACTAATCCCGAGGGTGGAGGACACGGAGAATTTGGCCATAGCCATCTCAGACCATGCCCCACATTGGGTGGAGCTGGAGCTAGGGGAGGAGAGGGACCAGCGCCCGCTGTGGCGCCTGGATGTGGGCATGCTGGCGGATGAGAAGGTGAGTGGGAGGATCCGGGTGTGCATTGAAAGCTATCTTGAGGCTAACGATAATGGGGAGGTGCAGGTGGGGCAGGTATGGGAGGCGCTGAAGGCGGTGATTAGGGGAGAGCTAATCTCCACTAGGGCCCAAAGAGGAAGGAGAGAGAGAGGGAGAGATTGGTGGGGGAGATTTTAAGGGTGGATAGGAGGTATGCAGAGGTCCCCGAGGAGGGACTACTCAAGGAGCAACGAAGCCTCCAGGCTGAGTGCGACCTGTTGACCACCAAGAAGGCAGAGGTGCAGTGGAGGAAAGCGCAAGGGGCGGTGTATGAGTATGGGGAGAAGGCTAGCCGGATGTTGGCACACCAGCTTCGGAAGTGGGAGGCAGCGAGGGAGATTGGGGGAGTTAGGGATAAAGGGGGGAACACGGTGCGGAGTGCGGTGGGAATAAATGGGGTATTTAGAGACTTTTATGGGGGGCTGTAAAGGTCTGAGTCCCCGACAGTGGAGGGGGAGTGATGTGTCGATTTTTGAATCGGCTGAGGTTCCCGAGGGTGGAGGAGGAGCAGGTGGCTGGGCTTGGGGCACCGGTAGGGGTGGAGGAGCTGACTAAGGGGCTGGGGAGTATGCAGGCGGGGAAGGCACCGGGGCCAGATGGGTTCCCAATGGAATTCTACCGGAAGTACATGGACCTGCTGGGTCCTCTACTAGTGAGGACTTTCAATGAGGCGAAGGGGAGGTGGGGGGTGGGGCCTACCCCCGACGATGTCCAGGGCTCTGATCTCACTGATCTTGAAGCGGGACAAGGACCCATTGCAGTGTGGGTCGTATAGGCAAATCTCACTCCTCAATGTGGACGCGAAGCTGTTAGCTAAGGTGTTGGCTACCAGAATTGAGGACTGTGTCCCGGGGGTGATTCACGAGGAACAGAAGGGTTTTGTGAAAGGGCGGGGGGGAGAGGATCACCGGGCATCGTTGTATGCCGATGACCTGTTACTGTATGTGGCAGACCCAGTGGGGGGGATGCCGGAGATGATGCAGATCCTCAGGGAGTTTGGGGACTTTTCCGGGTATAAACTCAACGTGGGGAAGAGTGAGCTCTTCGTGGTACACCCAGGGGACCAGGGAAGGGGCATAGATGAGCTTCCATTGAAGAGGGCGGAAAGGACTTTTCGGTACCTGGGGATCCAGGTGGCCAGGAGCTGGAAGGCCCTACACAAGCTCAACTTGATGCAACTGGTGGAGCAGATGGAGGAGGAGTTTAAAAGGTGGGATATGCTGCCACTCTTCCTGGCGGGTAGGGTGCAGTTTGTGAAAATGACGGTGCTCCCGAGGTTCCTTTTTGTATCCCTAAGGCCTTTTTTAAGCGGGTCAGCAGGAGCATCATGGGATTCGTGTGGGTGAAAAAGACCCCAAGGGTGAGAAGGGTGTTGCTGGAACGGAGTAGGGACAGAGGAGGGCTGGCATTGCCGAATATATGTGGGTACTACTGGGCTGCCAATGTGGCGATGATACGCAAGTGGGTAATGGAGGGGGAGAGGGCAGCGTGGAAGAGGCTATAGATGGTGTCCTGTGTGGGCACGAGTCTGAGAGCGCTGGTGACAGCACCACTGCCTCTCCCACCGACAAGGTACGCCCCGAGTCCGGTGGTGGCGGCAACTTTGAAAATTTGGAGGAGTGGAGACGCCACAGTGGTGAGGTAAAGGATTTGGTTTGGTCCCCGATCCAAGAGAACCATCGGTTCATCCCGGGGAGAATGGATGGAGAGTTCCTGAGCTGGCACAGGGCAGGAATTAGAAGGATGGGGGACATGTTTATAGGTGGGACGTTTGCGAGCCTTGGGGCACTGGAGGCTTACCCCCGGAAATGCCTTCAGGTACATGCAGGTAAGGGCGTTTGTAAGACAGCAGGTGAGGGAGTTCCCGCTGCTTCCAGTAGGATCCAGGATAGCGTGCTCTCGGGGGTGTGGGTTGGAGAAGGCAAGGTCTCGGCGATCTACCAGGAGATGCAGGAGGAGGAGGATACCTCGGTGGAGGAGTTAAAGGATAAATGGGAGGAGGAGCTTAGGGAGGAGGAGCTTGAGGAGGAGAGAGATGAGGGTACGTGGGCGGACGCCCTGGGTAGGGTTAATTCTTCCTCCTCTTGTGCCAGGCTTAGCCTGATACAATTTAAGGTTCTTCACAGAGCGCATATGACAGGGGCGAGGCTGAGCAGTTTCTTTGGGGTGGAAGGCAGGTGTGGGAGGTGCTCAGGGAGCCCAGCAAATCATGCCCATATGTTCTGGGCGTGCCCGGTGCTGGATAGGTTCTGGAGGGACGTTGCGAGGATGGTGTCTAAGGTGGTGAACACCCGGGTTAAGCCGAGCTGGGGGTTAGCACTATTTGGGGTATCGGATGAGCCGGGAGTGCAGGAGGCGAAAGAGGCCAGTATTCTGGCATTTGCGTCCCTGGTAGCCCGGCGGAGGATTCTGCTACAGTGGAAAGATGCGAGGCCGCCAAGCATGGAAGCCTGGGTCAGCGACATGGCAGGATTCATTAAATTAGAGAGGGTAAAATTTGCCTTGAAAGGGTCTGTGCAAGGGTTCTTCAGGCAGTGGCAACCGTTCCTCGAATTTCTAGCCGAGCGTTAGGAGGAGGTGGTCAGCAGCAGCAGCAACCCGGGGGGGGGGAGGGGGGGTTGGGGGGGGGAGATGGAGGAGGGGGGGTGTACTTTGTGTTTACTACTGTGTTTATTATTGCTTAATGGGGGGTTTGTATATTGGGGAATTCGTGATGTAGTTGTAAGATGTTTATTTATGTGTTCTTTGTTTTTCTTTTTTCTGTAAGGGGGGGTTTTGTTGAAAATATGTAAAACAATTTGAATAAAAATATTTTTTTTAAAAAAGGAGGGCAAGAGACATTAGAAGGGAAACGATGGTCCTTGCCAATCCAGCTGTCTGCTGATTGTTCACGATTTCTCGTATTCAGTTTTCGTCAAACTTAAAAGTTACTTATTTCGGTAAGAATCACCCACAAAGTCTTCTGGAGAATTCTCCTCAGCGCCAGCTATTCTGAGATAAAACTTTAATTTACCCTCAAAAAAAAATGTAGTAGACTGCGATCTCATAGAGACTTAAACATTTTTAACGGGACTAGACAGGGTAGATGAGGGAAAATGTTACCAATGATGGGTGTGTCCAGAACCAGGGGCCACAGTCTGAGGATTCAGGGTAAACCATTTTGGACAGATATAAGGAGACACTTCTTCACACAAAGAGTGGTGACCCTGTGGAATACATTACCACAGGAAGTAGTTGATGCTAAAACCTTGAACATATTCAAGAGGCGGCTAGATATAGCATTTGGGGAGAATGGGATCAAAGGCTATGGGGAGAAAGCAGGATTAGGCTATTGAGTTGGATGATCAGCCATGATCGTGATGAATGGAGGAGCAGGCTCGAAGGGCCAAAAGGCCTCCTCCCGCTCCTATCTTCTATGTATCTATGTATTGGGGTTTCTGTCCAGTATCCTAGCCACTGTTGGGGTCTGGTTTGGGATCATAATATGGACAGAAATTACCAGCATGTTGTTTTGGGTACACTTGTGGTGTACCATTTATCAGCAGTACGTGTGCAGGAACTAGATATGAGCATTAGCGGAAACTGTTATCAATGAGTACTTACCACATCTCTTCTTTCATTTCCCTCTTCTTTGTTTCATCGACATTCTATTGTGTATTTACTCTGACTTGCAATACAAAGTTATGCAGGATGCTCAATTAATTATTATTTTATGTAACACTCCACCTGAACAGCCCAAATAGCAGAAGCTTTGTATCAGCATCCCAATGGTCTGCTTTATAATCCAGTTGACTCTTGGAGGCAGTTGTAATAACCTGTGAGAAGAGCTGTGGCTGTGATAGGCATGTTCAGGTAAGAATCCTAGCCCTGTAGCATGAGGAGAGCTCATAACTATAAACGTGGACAGCATTGGGATATTGAAGAGGCAAATACAGCCCAGAACTCCTGGGGGTGTTACCCTAGAGGTATCCCAGAAGGTGCACTGGGGAAATCCTGGAAGTACTCACACAGTGACTTCATGGCAATTTCCCAGGAGGTTTAAACTTTCAATGGGAAATTTCTGTGCACTGGGAATCAGCCGATATTCCAACTTAAATTTGAGTCTTTGGATGGTGTGGACTCTCTTATCTGAACAGTTATCCAGGAAAGTTAGAAAGATTAAAAACACTTCTAACTCCTGGGTAACTATAATACTGCTCGCCACCTCCCAACCCCCCCCCACCACCCCCACCCCCCCCCCCCCCAACCCCCGCACCCCCCCACCCACCCAACACCCCACCCTGCCCTCGAACACCCACTGGACACGTCTACACCCCTGACTGCCCCCCAAACCCCCAAATACCCTGCCATTCACCCTCCAAACTGCCAACTACCCTCCCAACACCCTGATGACCCTCCGAACCCATCCACTCTGAACACCATCCTGAGTCTCTTCCAGAGAGCCAAAGCAGGCCTAATGTCCTCCTCCTGAGCTGTAAAGATTTGTGGCTACCCTCCCGCTCACTTAATACCCCTCAAACAAACCACCTTCCCCCCCCCAGCCTCGAACTGCCACCTTCCATTGACATCTCCAAGCCCCCAGCCCCAAGCTCCTGAAGTGCCTGGACCCACTTTCTGGGAAGCTATGCACCTGATGTGCTTGGATAGAATTCTGGGAAGCTGTGCTCCTCACCCCAAACCAGGAAGAGGTTCCTTAATTTAAATTAAAAATGGCAACACATGTGCCAATACAGGTTCATCTCAGGTGCCTGCTCGAAAGGAGAAGCGGTGAACATTTGTCACTACCTTGCTGTCCCGCTATCACTTGTGACCCTGATAGATTTGGCTGCCACCTATCTTCTTTTTAAGATACTGTTTAAAATAAATGTTGGTTCAACATCCTCAGTGGCATAGCCACATTGTGTGCCTGTGTAATGTAAATGTGGAATTCTCTCCAAGAGGATGTGCGTAGAGGGACAATTGAATTTTCAAGACTGAGGTCAATATATTTTTATTTGGTACAGATATCAAGGGACTTGGGCAAAGGCAAGAAAATTAAGTTGAGGTACAGATCAGCCATAATCTAACTGAGTGATGGAACAGGCTAGAGAGGATGAATGGTCTACTCTTGTTCCTATGTGACAATGCAAGGATCCACTTAAAATGTCTCCACTGTTTGAATTTAGATGTTGGCATGGGCACTGGAAATTAAGACGGGAATCTGTGGTTACTATGTTTAAGTAGGTTCCCTTTATCTTAGCATCAAAGACTGAATGTAATTAAATGGTGCTCAGCCACTATTGTTTTGGATCTTTATAAAGGATTTTAGAGGGCAGAATATAATCCCAGGTTTGTCAATTCACAAACATCACTAAATTAAGTGCTGTGGTCAAATGATCATATGGCACATCAAATGGATCTGGGCCGGTTGGGTCAATAGACAGAAAGGTGGCAGATGAAATCAATACAGTTAGAAGTAAAGTTATGAGATTAGTTACAAAAATAAAAATATAGATTATATATTAAATGGCAATGTACTTGAGGTAAATAAAGTAGGAAAATATTTGGGAGCTTTATGGGTTATTAAAACCATCGTGTTTATAGGCATTGCAAAACGAAATGGGAGGTACAGCTCAGTGTGACTTCTAAGTCTAAGAAGCATGAAAGTCTGTTGTCAATTACAATGGTGCAAACCAATTTTTATTTCTGATCTTGTCATGACTGTCATGACATTCAAGTGAACATCACAGCACATACATATACATAATGATGGACAGATCAACGGACCAATTAGCACACACAACACGACAGCCAATCACAGACAAGAGCATACACAGTACAAAACAAGGAACACAACACTTCCTGGGCAGTCCAGCAGGAGACGGCTCTGTGCACAGACCTCATTGTCAGTCACCATGTGCTGAGTACCAGAGTTTACTATGTCAATAGTTAAATGAAATAAAACTGCGTTGTACCATTCACAACCGTGTTGGTTCGTCTGTGTCTCAGAGTACCCAACACTTCATGGTACCAGAAGTGAATTAATACCTACCCACAAATCTGCCATCCTGCGCCATGGACACCGTCAACACACCGCAGCCGTTGCAAGTTGCTGGGAACCTTGGCGTAAATTGGACGTTGTTCAAACAGCGTTTCAAACTCTTTCTGGAAGCCAACGAAAAAGAGAGCGCCTCGGACTAAAGAAAGGTCACCATCCTCCTCACCACCGAAGGTCAGCACGCCATCCATGTCTACAGCTCCCTGGTGTTCGCGGAAGGCGAGGACAAATCTAAATACAAGACGGTCCTCCTCAAGCTCGACCAACACTTCAACGTCGAGGAGCAGCTTTTAAAAATAAAAGGCCTAACCTTAGCCTCTGCAATCGAAGCCTGTGTCCTGCACGAGAACGGGACTAGCCGCTATGCCCAATTTCTGGCGACCGAATCGGTGCGGAGGGGGTCCTACGCGACCGGATCGGCGAGCCAGGTGCCCCACGAGGCCGATCGGGTCCAGGCGATCGTGTTCCTTCCGGCCCGCGGCCCGGACGAGGGCGGCCGTTTCGCGCGCTTTTCGAGGCCTCCCGCGCTTGTGCGCGCCAAAACCTACGGCAACACTGAGGAACGTGATGCGCAGGCGCGCTCGATGCAAGAACGAACTGCGCATGCGCAGTGGTGCAACGAAAGCCATGATGTCACGACGTGCGGCAACTGTGGAGCTGCACATTTAAAAGGGCAATGTCCCGCAGAAACCCAACAATGCCTACGCTGTGGCACGGTGGGCCACTACGCTGCTTACTGTAGAGCAGCTCAACCTGTCGATCTTCCACATCTCCGACAGCTCGCAGGAACGTGCGGACCATTCAGCCTCCCATTACGGGCCCAGACGACATCCAGACCGGTGACACAGATGACCGAGACGCCTTCCGGTTTGCGGTCATTGATGAGAACCGAATCAACACGATCAATCCGGGTGATGAATGGTGTGCCACCCTGACGGTCAACCGATCGCCGATCACTTTCCGCCTGGACACTGGCGCCTCCGCCAACCTCATAGCATGGTCAGCCTTCTACGCCATGAAGGTCAGACCACCAATCCGGCCATCCCGGTGCAGGATGGTCGACTACAACGGGAAAGTTATCCCGGCTATGGGATCCTGCCAGCTCCAGGTGACACACAACACACACACGGCCACACTCTCGTTCGAGATAGTCAGCTCATCGAAGGACTCCCTGCTGGGCGCACAGGCATGCAAGGCTCTCCACCTTGTGCAACGAGTCCACTCTCTCTCTCCAGACGGCATGTCTGACTTCCCGGATGTAGAGTTCAACGCACAGCTCCAATCGCTCCTCGCCCACAACCAGGAGGCATTCGAGGGCATGGGAACACTGCCATACAACTACCAAATTCGCCTCAAACCAGATGCCATCCCGGTCATTCACGCACCTCGCAGAGTCCCTGCGCCACTCAAAGACCGCATCAAGCAGCAGCTGCAGGATCTCCAGGACCAAGGGGTCCTATCCAGGGTCACGGAGCCCACGCTGTGGGTCAGCTCCATGATGTGTGTTAAGAAGCCCTCCGGCGAGCTCCGGATATGTACTGGCCCAAAAGACCTCAATAACAATATCATGAGGGAACATTATCCGATACCCAAACGGGAGGAGATCACGAGCGAAATGGCCCAGGCAAAAATATTTACGAAACTGGATGCCTCTAAGGGGTTTTGGCAGATCCAACTCGATCCGTCCAGCCGAAAGCTGTGCACCTTCAATACCCCTTTCGGCAGGTTCTGCTACAACCGGATGCCATTTGGCATCATCTCGGCATGCGAGGTCTTTCATAGGATCATGGAGCAGATGATGGAAGGCATCGAAGGGGTGCGCGTATACGTGGACGACGTCATCATCTGGTCCACCACACCACAGGAGCACATATATCGTCTCCAACGCGTTTTTGCCTGCATACGGGAAAACGGCCTGCGCCTCAACCGAGCCAAGTGTTCCTTTGGCCAAACCGAGCTGAAGTTCCTGGGGGACCATATTTCCCGGTCAGGGGTCCGTCCGGATGCAGACAAGGTGAGCGCCATCACAGCCATGCTGCAGCCGGCAGACAAGAAAGCAGTGCTACGCTTCCTTGGCATGGTCAACTTCCTGGGGAAGTTCATTCCCAACCTTGCCTCTCACACGGCAGCTCTGCGCCACCTCGTCAAAAAGTCCACAGAATTCCAGTGGCAACACACACACCAGCTGGAATGGGAGGAGCTCAAACTCAAACTCACCACTGCACCGGTATTGGGCTTTTTTGACACGTCTCGTGCCACCAAAATCTCGACTGATGCCAGCCAGTCCGGCATTGGGGCAGTGCTCCTGCAGCGGGATGACAAGGCGTCATGGGCCCCAGTTGCCTATGCATCGCGAGCCATGACCCCCATAGAGCAGCGCTACGCGCAGATCGAAAAGGAGTGCCTGGGCTTGCTAACCGGTTTAGACAAGTTCCATAATTATGTGTATGGTCTTCCCTGGTTCACTGTTGAAACTGACCACCGCCCCCTGGTCAGCATCATAAAAGGACCTGAACGAGATGATCCCTCGCCTCCAGCGCATCCTACTTAAACTCAGGAGGTACGACTTCCAACTGGTCTACACCTCAGGGAAGGAACTCATCGTTGCGGATGCCCTATCCAGAGCAGTGAGCATGCCGCCAGATTCGGAGGGGTTCGTATGTCAGGTCGAGGCGCAGGTGTCCTTCACACCGGCAAATCTGCCAGCTGACAACTCCAGTTTGGCCCGTATTCGCCGAGAGACTGCAGCCGACCCCCTTCTACAACGTGTGATGCACCACATGACGGGAGAGTGGCTCAAAGGGCGTGCCCGCAGTTCTACAATGTCTGAGACGACCTGGCCGTCATTGATGGTGTCCTTCTGAAGCTGGACCGGATTGTGATTCCGCACAGCATGCACAAGCTGGTTCTCGACCAACTACAAGAAGGCCACCTAGGGGTCGAGAAGTGCAGACGGAGGGCCTGAGAGGCGGTATACTGGCCGGGCATCAGTGACGATATTGCCAACATGGTGCTCAACTGTCCCACCTGCCAAAGGTTTCAGCCGGCGTAACCTCCTGAAACGCATCTGCCCCATGAGCTGGTGACGTCCCCCTGGGAGAAGGTGGGTGTGGACCTATTTCACGCGCTCGGCAGGGACTATGTCATCATCGTTGACTACTTCTCCAACTATCCAGAAGTCATACGCCTGCACGATTTGACGTTGTCTGCTGTCATAAGGGCCTGCAAAGACAGCTTCGCTCGCCACGGCATTCTGATGACTGTCATTTCGGACAATGGGCCCGGTTTCGCCAGCCAGGAATGGTCATCACTTGCTGCCTCGTATGGCTTTACACACGTGACGTCTAGCCCTCTGTACCCCCAGTCCAATGGAAAGGCGGAGAAGGCGTTCACATTGTCAAGCGGCTCCTCTGCAAGGCTGCTGCTGCTGGATCGGATTTCTGCCTCGCCCTGCTGGCCTATCGCTCGGCCCCACAAGCCACTGGTCTCTCACCAGCCCAGCTGCTGATGGGTCGCGCCCGCAGGACCACTGTGCCTTCCGTCCTGGCACCCATAATAGACCATGCTCCGGTACTGCACAGGATGCAACTGCAGCGCGGTTGCCGGAAGAGGTCATATGACACACGGGCAACTGATCTTCCCGCCCTGGCCCCTGGAGACGAAGTCCACATCCACCTACCAGAAGGTGGCTGGTCAGCACCTGCCGAAGTTCCCCGACATGTGGCTCCCCGCTCGTTCCTGGTTCGCATGCCTGATGGATCCGTTCGTAGGCGCAATCACCGGGCTCTTCGCCTACGTCCACGCTCGCTACGAGACCTTACACTGACACCGTGTCCTCCTGTTGTTCCTGATAGCAACTTCATGGAGCTGCCTGCAACCATGCCCCTTCCGTCATCGCCCGTGGCCAGGCCCGCACCTCAGCCGGTGGTTCCAGACCTACCCTTGAGGCGGTCGACCCGAATTCGTCGCCCACCTACTAGACTGGACTTATAAGACTGTTTACATGTTGAACTCATGCAACCACTGTTTTAACATGTTTATGTTCTTATCGTTACAGGAATTTGTTTTATCGTTCCACATTTCCCCGTTCTTTGTTATGGTACAACCTTGTTATTATGTCACACCCAACATCGCCCCTTGTATATAGTTAAGCCCCATGTTCATGCTGTAAATATTACACACACACACATTTAGCTGCACTCAGTACACATCTCTATTTATAACCACGTAGGCACATAATCTTGTAAAAAAGGGAGATGTCTGATATTCAAGTAAACATCAAAGCACATACATACATACATCATGATGGACAGATCAACGGACCAATTAGCACACACAACACGACAGCCAATCACAGACAAGAGCATACACAGTACAAAACAAGGAACACTACACTTCCTGGGCAGTCCAGCAGGAGACGGCTCAGTGCACAGACCTCATTGTCAGCCACCATGTGCTGAGTACCAGAGTTTACTATGTCAATAGTTAAATGAAATAAAACTGCGTTGTACCATTCGCAACCGCGTTGGTTCGTCTGTATCTCAGAGTACCCAACACTTCAATGACCTTGAGCAATTTATTTCTGCGGGGATATTTATGAATTAGTTTAATCCAGTATTTAGGTTTTTTTAGTTTTGGGGGAGGGGGGGAACTTCCAGGTGTTGGTATTCCTATGTATCTGTCACCCTTGTCCTTCTAGATGTTAGCGTTTGTGGATTTGGAAGGTCCAGACGAAGGAATGTTGCTGCGTTCCCACAGTGTATCTTGCAGATTTGTACACACTGATAACACTGTGTGTCAGCAGTGGAGGGAGTGAATGTTTGTGGATGGGGTGCCAATTATGCGTGCTGCTTTATCCTGGATGGTGTTGAGCTTCTTGAGTGTTCATCCAGGCTAGTGGAGAGTATTCCATCACACTCCTGACTTGTGCCTTGTAGATGGTGGACTGGCTTTGGGGTGTCAGGAGGTGAGTTACTCACCACAAAATATGGCCTAGCTCTTGTAGCCACAGTAATAATTGGAGAGAGTGATGTTGGACTGACTAGTGCAGAATGAGTCTTAAGTCTATTCTCACTTTTCCTATCATTTATTTGAAAGAATTTAATTAGTATATTGAGGTAATTACATTTAGCTGAATAGTCATAACAACAACCAATGTATGAACAGAGTAACTCGTTGACAGAATTAAAAACTAATTGACTTGCCTTCAATTTCTGGCAGAGTGTCCAATTTATATAAATACATTTCTTAAACAATTTGGGATTTTTCTAAAAGTTGCAAAAAAGCCAATCTGGGATCTTGGAGGAGAATGACAGAAAATATTAATGATGCAGCAGCTATAAATTTCTCCCATTCAGTGCAGGAGTGTGGTGACACTGAATTCCACATACTTTGTCGATCTGTGAAGGCCGAGTCCAATGCTTCTCTTCTGATGCTACGCTAATCAATATATTAAACTGGGCTATATTTATTCTCAGCTCAGTAAAAAATGGATCCTGTTTCCACAGTATTGGCATACCTCCTTTCCTGCGATGTGATCCTATACAGGGGATGTCTCTTGAATTTTTTCTGAAACACTATTTGTAACAGAAAGATAAAACTGTTAAATAAATGGACTTGGGCAATTTTGTTGCTTCCTGCGTTTAAAGTATTTTAAAATATACGTTTGAGGCCCCATGCGACAGGGCGAGCCTGAAAAACACTGCAGCTAGAGCTTGCAACATAGGAAATCCAACTTCACAAGTCCATTTCATTGCATGGTCAATGTGACAGGGTGTAATTTGTAAAGACCAATTAAAAGGTTTGAGACTTTGCATGCAAGTTCTGCCCACTGCTTGGGTTTCTCTTGTTAAGAAATAGTCAAATTTCTAATCCTATGATCTCATCTGCTGAAAGAATTCTGTGGCTGGAGTCTCTATTTCTGAGACTAAGTGTTGACACCGGCGCAGGATTCGTGGAGTTCTGGAACTGGCTCCGCACCTGGACCGATTCAGCTATTATTAAGGGGTTAGCACCAGCGCCACGTGGAACACAGTTGATTCCAATGAGAAGCGGTGCCGGATTTGTCGGTTTCACGGTTGAAACTCAGGAGGCTGACAAGCTGCAGCCGCATATACACACTTCACACCCCACACACACCACCCCAGCCAACAGGGTGGCAGCAAGGAGAGCGACACCCCGTTTCACAGATGCTGAGCTGGAGACCCTCCAGGATGCGGTGGAGGAGAGGCGGGCCACCCTATACCCCAGCCCGGGTAGGAGGTTGCCAGCTGCCGCTGTTCATCGTGCCTGGGCACAGGTGGCAGAGCCGGTCAGCACCACCAGCAACACAGTCCGGACCGGCCAGCAGTGCCGGAAAAAACTGCACAACCTCCTCAGAACGTCCAGGGTGAGCAGGCAGCACTGTGCCCCTGGCACTATCCCCGTCCCACAGACCCATAACCCTAGCCCCCGCCCACAACCTGGAAGGCGCCCAAGCCCCCACCCTGCACCATATGCCGTTATCCATACTGGCCTATATGGAGCGGGGGAAAACATGGAGGGGACTGCCCGACCTGCAGACCTGACCATGGTGGAGCAGAACACCCTGGACGTGGCCGATGGCCCGGAGGAAAGGGAGGAGTTCGGCCGTGGGCGAGGAAGTGAGACCCTGCAGAGCTGCTTCCCTGTGACACATGTATCAACACCCACACCCCCCTAACACTACCCCACACCAACCTCACCCTCACCACCCCCTCATCCCCATCCTCACCCTCACTCCCATCCTCAATCCACACCACCCTCATCACCCCCTCACCCCCACCCTCACCCCCACAACCCCCACAACCCCCTCACCCCCACAACCCCCACAACCCCCTCACCCCCACTCCCCCCGGCCCACGGTCTAATCATGCATCCTGTCTTGTGTCTTGCAGGACCTGCTGGAGATGGGGCAGGTCGATCCAGTGTCCCGTCCCCAGCCAGTGCCACAGCCGGAGTGCCCCCACCCTCCCCCACTCACCCGTGAGCCGAGCAATTGCCTCACAGGCAACCATGTGCCAGAGCCACCTGGAAATTGCAGCAGTGCTCCTGAGCATGGCCCAGTCACAGTAGGCCTTGCTGGGAACGTCTGCGGCATTGCCCATGGGCTGACCGACATGGCGCAGACACAGAGGGAGGGGGCCCATTCCCAGAGAGAAACGGCGCAGTCACTGGCCCCGTCAGTGCCCTGCACCGTGGGGGCCTCTGGCCCTGATGCCAGGGATACCGTCGGCTGCCACTGTCCTTGTCAGTGGTAGGGGCTACAGTGGCCGTTGCCTTGGGTGGGTCGCCTGATGTCCGCCGGCGGTTGGCGGCTGGGTGGGGTGGGGGTGGGGGGTATGGCGGAGGGTGGGGTGGGGAGCGGGGAACCCATACAGCTGGTGTCACTCTGCAGAACCAGGGGCCAAGGTGGGTGCTAAGTGAGGGCGCAGCAAGATAGCTGCGTTGCAGGCCGCGGCAAGGGTTGTCTGTGCCTGGACACCCCCCTAGTCCCATGGGGGTGGGCACTTCAGCCATTCGACCTGTTCCCCCGTCATCCCCCCTCCCCTCCGGCCCTGGCACGGTCCCCCACCCCCCACCCACCCCAGCCAGCCCGGTCAGTGTCCGGCCCGGCAGCCCACAATCGCTCCTCTCCATGTCCTACCTCCTCGCTCTCTCTTCCTCGTCAGCCACGATGCCAGTTTCACGATTTTTAAAAACACAAGTGAACCACGCCATCGGGAACTCAGCCCATCAAAGTCGGAGAATCACGGAGGTCCCGGAGAATACCGGGTCAGGCCCGTTAATGAGCGCAAAGTCCGTTAATGAGAGTAAACAATGTGTACTGTACATGCGTTCCAGACCACATTGGCGCCACTGTCGAAGTGACGGAGAACTGCGATTTGGCGTCAGATCGGCGCCCGCCACGATTCTGACGTTGCAACCTATTCTACACCCAATTGCGTTTCCTGATTTCGTGTCAGCCAATAGAGAATCCCGCTCCTTAAGTTTTCTGAGGAAATGTTTCTTTCTGTGGTTTAGCTTTCATTTTGCTGCATTTTTCTCCATATTTTAACTAAGTTGTTCTCCATTTTTCATCTTGAGTGCCCCATAGTCCTCATACCATCAGGTAATGGGCACAGCTTTTAATTGTCCACCTTAGCTAAACCTGTCATAATCTTGAACACCTCTCTCAGATCTCCCCTCGATCTCCTTTGCTCCAAGGAGAACAAACGCAGCATCTCCAACATTACCTAAAATTACCATAGCTAAAATTCCTCATTCCTCGAACCATTCTGGTAAATCCCCTTTTCTCCCTCTCAAAGACCCTTATACCCGTCCTAAAGTGTTGTGACCATAGAACATAGAACATAGAAAATACAGCACAGAACAGGCCCTTCGGCCCACGATGTTGTGCCGAACCTTTGTCCTCGATTAATCAGAGATTATCATTGAATTTACAGTGCAGAAGGAGGCCATTCGGCCGTTTGAGTCTGCACCGGCTCTTGGAAAGAGCACCCTACCCAAACTCAACACCTCCACCCAACACCAAGGTCAATTTTGGACATTAAGGGCAATTTATCATTGGCCAATTCACCTAACCCGCACATCTTTGGACAGGGTGTAATCATCTTGTTGTGGCAAGACAAATAACGTATAGTCGGTGACTTCTACTTTGATGAATGGGTCACACATGATACCCATGTAGAGATTAAGGCTCGTCATAACATCCCCACACCGTTCAAGAACTGGATTCATTCACCGCCAATATTCAGGTGATGTCTTATCACTGGATCATTATGTAAATGCAAATAACAACCAAGTGTCATGTGAGAGTACCTTTAAGAAATGGGTGTTTATTACTGCAGTGATGTCAGAGTGTGGATGGAGCTGGACTGTCTGTCAGCTTTTAGTTTCACTTTGAGAAAAGTTTGGGTGTGTCTGTGTTTTATTGGTTTTGTTTCAGTGTTGGAGCTGAAGCCAGACAAAGCAGGTGTACTATTGTTTTCTCTGGCATGAAAAGACGATCTCTTGATCATTTGGTGAATTCAGAATTATAAATGTTTTCAGTGGTGAATTTAAACCTGATATGCTTCTCTTAAAAGACTTTTGTCTTCTGGATGTTGTTTGGGAATTTATTAAGGATTACTTAGTGTTGTATTCTTTGGGGGTTTGAATTAATGGTTGCTAAGATGTTCACTGTATGTTTTAAAAAGGTTAACTTGACTTCATAGAATAAACATTGTATTGCTTTAAAAAAAATACTTTTCCATTTCTGCTGTACCACACCTGTAGAGTGGGCCGTGTGCTCCCCATACGACAATCTATTAAAGGTTGTGGGCCAGGTGAACTCCATGATACTTTGGGGTTCTCTAAACCCTGGTCCATAACAAATTGGGGCTCGAGGGGGATAAAAGTCTATCTATTGAATGAATGAAAATGAAAATCGCTTATTGTCACAAGTAGGCTTCAAATGAAGTTACTGTGAAAAGCCCCTAGTCACCACATTCCGGCGCCTGTTCGGGGAGGCTGTTACGGGAATTGAACTGTGCTGCTGGTCTGCCTTGGTCTGCTTTCAAAGCCAGCGATTTAGCCCTGTATGGGCTTATTGAACTTAAAGACAGTGAGGGGTGAGCATATTGTGGTTGCTTTACAGGTGTGATATTTTAGTTTAAGTAGGGAGTGTGTTGTGGACAATGGCTCTTTCAGAGGCTCTGAAGTTTCTGGGGGTGGAGACGGTCACACGCAGTACCTTATGGACAGAGACTAAAAGCAGACTGTTAGATTTGGCAAAAACATTGCAGTTAACATTACCTGACAAAATGCGAAAAGATCAGGTAATTATGGCAGTGGATAAGCATTTAAAGTTGCCTGAGATACAGTTTGACTCATTGGAAATGGCAAAAATTCAGTTACAAATTAAACAAATGGAACATGAGAAAGAATTAAAGCAGCTTGAATACAAAAGAGAAAGGAAAAAGAAAGAGAGAGAGAGGAAAAAGAGAGACAGAAGAAAAAAAGAGAGAGAGGAAAATGAGAGAGAGAGAAATAGAGAGGACAAAGAAAAGGAGAGAGAAGAAAGGAGAAAAGAAAGAATAGCCCAAGCAGAACAAAAAGAAAGAGAAAGGCAGATACAGATCAGGGAAAAAAATAAGCAGAGAGAGTTTGAACTTCAGAAAATTGCCATGTAACATGACAATCAGTTAAAATTGGCGTATGGGGAAACGGACAGTTGGATGATAGTGATGAGGATAGTGAGAAAGAATGTCAAAGTCGAAGGCTTAGTGGGAATCTATTTAAATATGTCAAAGCATTGCCAAGGTTTGATGGGAAGGAGGTAGAAGCCTTTTTCATTTCATTTGAGAAGGTAGCTAAACAAATTAAATGGCCACAGGACATCTGGGTATTACTGATTCAAACAAAGCTGGTAGGTAGGGCTGGTGAAGTGTTTGCATCACTACCGGAGGAAGTATCTGGGACGCATGAGGAGGTGAAGAAATCCATCTTAGGTGCATATGAACTAGTGCCTGAAGCCTACAGCAAAGGTTCAGAAATTTAAGGAAATAATTTGGTCAAACATACATGGAGTTTGAAAGGCTCAAACAGAGTAATTTTGAAAGGTGGATAAGGGCTTTGAAAATAGACCAAATGTATGAAGCCCTCAGAGAAATTATGCTTTTCGAGGAGTTTAAAAATTCAATTCCTGATGTAGTGAGAACTCATGTGGAAGAGCAGAGGGTTAAAACTGCGAGGTTAGCAGTAGAAATGGCAGACAATTATGAATTAGTTAATAAATCAAAGCTTGGTTTCCGACATCAGTTTCAGCCTGTGAAGGATAGAAACTGAGGACATGAGAAATATTCAAGTGTAGAGGCAAAGGTGATCTGATGGGGGATAATAAGGGGAGTGTACCTCAGATTAAAAAAGAAATCCAGGAGGGTGGAAAAGAAATGAAAAGTTTCAAATGTTTTCACTGTAATAAACTAGGCCATGTAAAGTCACAGTGTTGGTGATTGAAGAAAAGCACTGGGAAGGCTGATGTGGTAAAACAGGATAAGGCAGTGGGGTTTGTTAAAATGGTAAAGGAAAGCCCAAGTGAAGCGAAGGAGGTACAAAAGATTGTACAGCCTGATCAAGAGGTGATCAATAAGAAGGTGTGGGTAAAGTTTCTTCATGTGTATCAGGAGGATCAGGTAAAGAAGCCACAATTTTAAGAGATAGAGCAGCTAGTCAATCTTTAATGGTAAGAGATGAGGAGTTCTGTAGTTTGGGAAGAATATTGCCAGAAAAGGTGGTAATATCTGGAATTCAGGGTGAGAGGAGCAGCGTTCCATTACATAAGGTAAGGTTGGAACGTCCAGTGAAGAGTGGTGAAGTGGTAGTATGAGTAATAGAGAAACTATCTTGTCCAGGAATACAGTTTATCTTGGGTAATGATATAGCTGGATCGCAGGTGGGAGTGATGCCTACTGTGGTGGAAAATCAGACAACTGAAGTGTTGAAGGACGAATATACTGGGATTTTTCCGGATTGTGTAGTAACAAGGTCGCAATGTCACAGGTTAAGACAAGAGGAGAAATCAAAGAGTGAAAATGAAGTTGAAGTGCAATTATCAGAAATGATTTTTGATCAGATGGTTGAAAAAGAACAAGAACAGGTGGAGGATGAGGCGGATATTTTCAGTTCAGGAAAATTGGCTGAGTTACAACAAAAAGATATAAAAATGAAATGGATGTATCAGAAAGCATACACGGAAGAGGAATCTGCGTGTTTACCAGAGTGTTATGATAGCTAAAAAGATTGTGGAGGAGTTACTTAAATTCTTAACCAGATATGGACGACCCACAGAAATACAATCGGATCAAGGATCAAATTTTACCTCAAGGTTATTCAAAGAGGTTATGGATAGCTTAGGAATAAAACAATTTATATCAACTGCGTACCATCCAGAATCGCAGGGAGCGTTAGAAAGGTGGCATCAGACATTAAAGACAATGTTGAGGGCTCATTGTCATGATTATCCAGAGGATTAGGATAAAGGAATTCCATTCGTACTGTTTGCAATTAGGGATGCACCAAATGAGTCAACCAAATGTAGTCCTTTTGAACTAATTTTTGGTCATGAGGTAAGAGGACCACTTAAATTGCTTAAAGAAAAATTGGTGAGTGAGAAATCAGAACTTACATTATTGGATTACGTGTCAAATTTTAGGGAACATTTAAATAGAGCAGGTGAATTGGCTAGACAACATTTAAAGGATGCAAAAAATGTGGACAAGAAATCCAAAGTTCGTAGTTTTGCCAGTGGAGATAAAGTTTTAGTACTGTTACCAGTGGTAGCTGAACCTTTAAAAGCTAGGTTTTGTGGACCTTATCAGATTGAAAGGAAATCAAATGAGGTGTATTATGTGGTAAAAACACCAGATAGAAGGAAGACTCACCGAGTGTGTCATGAGAATATGTTTAAAAGATACTTTAAAAGGGAAGGAGAGAAAAAGGAGGAGGTTTTAATGATTCTAACTCAAAGTGACGAACCAAATCCAGATGACTGTGAATTTAGCATACCACAAATTCAATTGGAAAACGACGGTGTTCTTAAAAATTGGGATAAATTGTTGAGTTATCTTCCAGAGGAAAAACGAACTGACCTGAAAGGTTTATTGATCTCACGTGGGCAAGTTTGTAGAGATAAATCGGGAAGTACTAAAATGGCTATACATGATGTAGATGTGGGAAATGCTGTTCCAATCAAACAACATCCATATAGACTTAACCCTTTAAAATTGGCACAGGTTAACAAAGAGATTGAGAGTATGCTTAAAAATGGGATAATTGAAGTGGGTTGCAGCCAATGGAGCTCACCCATAGTGATGGTACCAAAACCAAACGGCACCTAATGGTTGTGTGTGGACTATAGAAAAGTTAATGTAGTTACAAGAACAGACTCTTATCCTATCCCACATTTGGAGGATTGCATTGAGAAAGTGGGACAATCAGCTTTTATTTCTAAACTGGATTTACTTAAAGGTTACTGGCAGGTACCTTTATCCGAAAGGGCTAAGGAGATTTCAGCTTTTTGACTCCAGATGGTATATACCAATTCAAAGTTATGCCATTTGGCATGAAAAACGCACCAGCCACGTTTCAACGGTTAACTAACAAAGTTGTTTCAGGATTACCCAATTGTGCGGTATACATTGACGATCTGGTAATTTTCAGCAAGACATGGACATAACATTTGAAACATCTGATGGAGTCATTCGATTGACTTCAGGAGGCGGGTTTGGTGATAAACCTAGCTAAAAGTAAATTTGGAAAGGCCCAAGTCACTTTCCTTGGCCATACAATCGGGCAGGGTTGAATGGTCCCACGGGATGTAAAAACAAAAGTTATTGGGGAGTTTCCGATACCCTCAACACGATGGGAAATAATGCGATTTCTTGGTATGAGTGTATTTTACCGGTAATTTGTACCGAATTTTAGCAGTGTGGTCGCTCCACTGACGGACTTGCTCAAGAAGAGTAACAATTTCCAGTGGACAGCGGTGTGTCAACAGGCATTTGACGGCCTGAAGGCTGTGTTAACCACTGCTCCTGTGTTGGCCATCCCAAATTATACGAAACCATTCAAAGTGGTGGTTGATGCGAGTGATGTGGGTGTAGGTGCGGTGTTTCTACAAGACGACAATGAAGGGCTAGAGCGGCCTATTGGCTATTTTTCAAAGAAATTGAATTCTCACCAGGAAAAGTATTCCACGATTGAGAAGGAGACCTTGAGTTTGGTGCTGGCTTTGCAACATTTTCACATTTATGTGACCGGCAATCCGCCTGACACCGTTATATATACTGATCATAATCCGTTGATGTTTTTGGAGCGATTCCGGAATAACAATGCAAGGCTGTTTTGCTGGAGTTTATTGTTACAGACATTTCAATTAAAAATAGTACATGTGGCAGGAGGAGAAAACGTGATAGCCGATGCCTTGTCACGAATGTGATGAACGGAAGCAGTTTCAGTTGGAGGAAGAAGAATGAAAAAAAAATGGACTATATTATTATACCTGTTTGCATGTGTTTATTTTTTAAATGAAAACGTATCTTTACTGTGTGCATTTGTTAAAGAAAATGGAAATGGCTTATTGTCACAAGTCGGCTTCAATGAAGTTACTGTGAAAAGCCCCTAGTCACCACATTCCGGCGGCTGTTCGGGGAGGCTGGTACGGGAATTGAACCGTGCTGCTGGCCTGCCTTTGTCTGCTTTAAAAGCCAGCGACTTAGCCCAGTGTGCTAAACCAGCCCCTGAATAGTGAAAAGGTGAAAAATGAAACCACCTTGAAGTTGATGGTTTATTTTTTTTCTTGGGGGGAGGTGTCATGTGAGAGTACCTTTAAGAAATGTGCCTTTAAAAAATGGGTGTTTATCAGTGATGTCAGAGTGTGGGTGGAGCTGGGCTGACTGACTTTCATTTTAGGCTGTTTGCTGCAGGGTGTGTTTTAGTTTCCTTTTCAGTGATGGAGCTGCAGCCAGACAGAGCAGGTGTATTGTTGATCTCTCTGCCCTGAAAAGTCTATCTCTTGATCATTTGGTGAATTCAGAATTATAAATGTTCTCAGTAGTAAATGTCAACCTAATGGGCTTCTGTTAAAAGGTGTTTCTTTTGTCTTCTGGATATTGCTTGGGAAGTTATTAAGGATTACTTAGTGTTGTATTCTTTGATGGTTGCTAAGATGTTCACTGTATGTTTTAAAAAGATTAACATGAGTTCATAGAATAAACATTGTTTGCTTTAAAAAATACTTTTCGATTTCTTCTGTACCACAACTGTAGCGTGGGCTGTGTGCTCCCCATACCACCATCTATGAAAAGTTATGGGTCAGGTGAACTCCATAATACACTTTGGGATTCTCTAAACCCTGGCCCATAACAGTCGGAATTGTGGGCGCCAACCCCGTCGCGGATGCCGGTCCTGGGGGTGCCAGAGGTGCCATTGTTCCGACAGAAACTGGGGCCAGTCCAGGGGCCGTACCTTGCATTTGGATGAACCTGCGGCGACTACTCCCAAGGACATGGAGATGGAGGACGACTGCCTGCAGCTGCATTGTGTGGCAGCTCCCCATGTGGCCCCTATTAAGGTGACAGTACGGGTCAATGGTCACCTGCTTGAGATGGAGTTGGACACTGGCGCAGCGGTCTCCGTGGTCGCCCAGAGGACATTCAACCACATCAAACAGGGTATATAGACCCTTACATTAACCGACACACAGGCCAGGTTGGCCATCTACACGGGGGAACAATTGGACATTGCAGGAACTACGATGACCCCTGTTGTTTATGGACGCCAGGAGGGGCGTTTCCCACTTATCGTGGTGCGCTGCCACGGGCCTAGCCTGTTGGGTCGGACTGGTTGCGTCATTTGCGGCTGCAGTGGCAGCACATCGTCCAAACAGGTTCTGGAGGGTTGACGGAGGTACTAGGACGGTTTCCAGATGTATTGCAGCGTTTTGGGAAAGTAAAAGGGGCCGTAGCCCGTATCCAAGTCAAACCAGGAGTCACGCCGTGCTATTTCCGGGCGCGCGCGGTGCCTTACGCCTTGCTCGAGAAGGTAGAAGGGGAGTTCACTCGATTGGAGTCCTTGGGTATTAGCAGGTCCGTCCTTTTCGCTGATTGGGCAGCACCAATTGTACCTGTAATGAAGCCAGATGCCACAGTTCGCTTGTGCGGCGACTATAAACGTACAGTGAATACGGCTTCCCAGCTCGACTGATATCCAATGCCTCGCATAGAGGATCTGTACGCGAAGCTTGCAGGCGGACTCTCGTTCATGAAATTAGATATGAATTACGCCTACCTACAGTTGGAGCTGGACCCTGCCTCCCAGCCCCATGTAACTATCAATACACACCGAAGCCTGTGTGAATATACACAGTTGCCCTTTGGGGTATCCTCTGCCTGCGCTATTTTTCAACGGGTCATGGAGGGCATCTTGAGAGGTTTACCGCGTATCGCTGTCTACTTAGACAGCGTTTTGATTACAGGGACGTCTGAGCAGGAACATTTGGAAAATTTGGAGGTTGTCCTTAGACACTTTTCAGTTGCTGGAGTCTGTTTACGTACAAAGTGCGTCTTTCAGGCGAAGGAAGTAGCCTACCTGGGTTATCAGGTGGACCGCGAAGGTTTGCACCCCGTTGCAGAGAAGGTGCGCGCAATTCAACAGGCCCCCGCCCCGACTGACACTTCGCATCTTTGTTCTTTTCTCGGCCTCGTAAACTATTACGGGAAGGTCCTTCCCAATCTGGCATATACGCTGGCACCGTTGCACCTTCTGCTAAAGAAGAATCACACCTGGGTTCGGGGTCAGCTGCAAGAAACTACTTTCCGGTGGGTAAAACAACAATTGTCGTCGTCTGGGTTATTAACCCACTGTGATCCTGGAAAGCCTTTGCTCATCACGTGTGATGCATCCCTGTATGGTATTAGGGCGGTCCTGTCCTACAAGATGGAGAACGGGGCCGATAGCTTTCGCCTCCTGCACATTGACTGCAGCGGAAAAGAAGTACGCGCAGATCGAGAAGGAGGGCCTGGCGGTGGTCTTTGCGGTGAAACGCTTCCACCAGTACGTGTATGGCCGCCACTTTACTATCATGACTGATCATAAGCCTCTGCTGGGACTTTTCCGAGAAGATAAGCCAACACTGCCCACTGCTTCCGCACGGATCCAGCGCTGGGCTTTGTTGCTCGCTGCCTCCGAGTATTCTCTGGAGCACAAACCAGGAACGCAGATAGTGAATGTCGACGCACTGAGCCGATTGCCTTTATCAACCGGCCCCATGTCGACCCCACGACCGGTGAGGTGGTTGCAACCCTAAATTTATGGACTCCTTGCCTGACACGGCATCACAGATCCGTGAGTGGACCCAGATTGAGCCAGTCCTGTCAAAGGTTCGGCACATAATCCTGTATGGTGGGCAGCACAGACAGCTCCCAGGTGAGTTGCGGGCATTTTCCTCCAAGCTGTCAGAATTCAGCGTGGAAGACAGCATCCTCTTGTGGGGGACGCGTGTGATTGTCCCAGAAAAAGGACAGGAGCTGATACGAAAGGGACTTGCACAATGGGCATCCGGGTGTGACCAAAATGAAAATGTTGGCCCGGAGTTATGTCTGGTGGCTAGGCCTCGACACCGACATTGAGAAGGTGGCCCAAAACTGTTTGATTTGCCCAGGAGCATCAGAAGCTTCTGCCAGCCGTACCCCTACATCACTGGGAATGGTCAGGGCAGCCTTGGGCGCGCTAGCATGCGGATTTCGCCGCCCCTTTTCAAGGATCCAAGTTCCTTCTATGAATCGATGCCCAGTCTAAATGGTGAGAGGTGCATAAGATGGGAGGCACAACGTCCTGTGCAACAATCGAGAAGATGCGTTTGTCTTTCAGTACGCATGGCTACCCGAGGTGCTGGTCACGGACAACGGCACTCTGTTAACAAGTGATAAGTTTGCGAGGTTCATGAAGATGAACAGCATACGCCAAATCTACACCGCTCCATACCACCCAGCTTCCAATGGGTTGGCGGAGCGCGCAATGCAGACATTCAAATGGGGCCTAAAGAAGCAGTCTTCCGGGTATATGGACACGAGACTGGCTCGTTTTTTATTTTCATAGAGGACCACTCCACATGCGGTGACTTGGGTAGCTCCCGCTGAACTCCGAAAGGGCCGGAGACTTTGCACCCGCCTTAGCATGGTTTTCCCGGACATTGGCGCAAAACTACGTCGCACTCAAGAACGGCAGGGACATGGCTTTTCTTGGCATTGGCCAATTCGGCAGTTTGCGCCCAGTGGACCCAGTGTTCGTTCAAAATATTGCTGGTGGTGCCCAGTGGGTGCCTGGCGTTATCATTCGCCGAACGGGCCCCATTTCTTACCAGGTGCGAGCACAGGGTCATCTCCAGCGCAAGCATGTAGACCACGTTCGGTCCAGAAGACCATTTCTTCCAAAGATTCCCTGCCCCCGGAGCTCATTTCTACAGCCACAGAGACCAGACACAGTGGAGAGTATTCCTCACAATCTTCCTCTGGTGCCGCACTCAAAGCCTGCGCAGGTCGTTGCAGAACCGCGTGGAGATAGAGACGCCGAGGTGATGGAGGCAGCGGATTCCGACTCCGAGATGGAGACACAGGATGCCTCAGAGGAGGAGTCCTCAGGCCCACGGGCCGTGGATGTACAACCGTTACGCCGTTCATCACGGAAGCGCCATTCTCCGTCTCGTTACATGCCGCCCGATCCAGCACCTCGTGCAAATGCTGTCCGGCCTGCGGCAAAACGAGTCTGACGCCCTCCTTCGCCAGGGTCTTCGGTGGATTCCTTGGACTTTGGGGGGGGGGAGGGATGTTATAACCTGCCTGCTTACAACTGGCTGGGGACTAATGGCAATCCCACAATCCTTCGGGAGTATGAGCTTCCCCAATGAGGGGGGGCAGAGAAATCATTAGCAGATTCCCTGCATAAATAAAGCTGGCCATCCTTCAACTCGTGCTGGATTCTTCGTGGCCCTCACAAATACAATACAAGCTAAAGAGTACAATTCTAAAAGAGGTGCAGGAGCAGGGAAACCTGGGAGCATGTAAGCACAAATCATTGAAGATGGCAGGACTGCTGGAGAATATGGCTAATAAAGCACAAGGGGTCCTGGGCTTTATAAATAGGGTCACAGAGGACAAAGCAAGGAAATTATGATAAACCTCTCTGAAATCCTGGTTCCGTCTCAACTGGAGTATTGTGTCCCGTTTCGGACACCACACTACAGGAAAGATGCAAAGGCATTAGGGAGGTTGAAGAAAGCAAATGGCTCCAGAGACGTGGGGCTTCAGTTACATGGATAGATTGGAGAAGCTGGGGCTGTTTTCCTTGGAGAAGAAAAGATTAAGAGAGTTTTAATTAGAGGTGTTTAAAATGACGAGGGATCGGAACAGAGTGGATAGGAAGATGCCTTTCCCAATGATGGAATAATTGAGACACAAATTTAAGGTGATTGGCAATGAAGTAAAGGTGGCATGAGGAAAACGGTTTTATGCATCGAATGGATATGATCCGGAATGTTCTGCCTGAGAATGTGCTGGAGACCAATTCAATCAAAGCCTTCAAAAGAGAATTGGATCATTAGCTTGAGCGAAAAACTTTGCATGGCTACAGGGAAAAAGCGGAGGAGTGGGACAAAGTGAATTGTTCTTCGAGAGGACTGGCATGGACAGAATGGGCTGAATGGCCTCTTGTGCTGTAACCATTCTATGATTCTATGGCACTAACATATGTGAAATGTTGCATTTTGTCAACAAATCCAAAAGGGGGGTTATTTGGACATTGGGAAAGAAAAGCAATTGGGGCAAGTGGTGTGTGATATTTTCCAGATTTTGGATGCGTAATCATCTTTCGGATCCTGAACCTTTCTATTTTTCTCCATTTTAAAACTTCTCAAAATGTATTTTGTACGGCTGGTGGGGTTGAGACCACAAGACCATAAAGTTGGAAGCTTCAGGAGAGTCCTAGGTTTACTGCTGTGGAGGCAAGGATATAAATAAAGCTTGGGTGTTCATCTGAAGTATCTTAATTTCATACAAAATAAAGGATTCTAAGGACTTCAAACAAATCTGTAGATCACTGTACTTTGGAGTAATAATTATGCAAAGGTAATGCAGATATTTCTCTGGAGAGCTGTTAGAAAGAGGTAAACTATTTCATCAGATAACTCACACAGGGTTCTCAGAACAATTGAAAATGTTACTTTCATGAGAGTTATTAGTCTATCAACCTTTCTTTTAAGGGAGATAATTATATTCCAATCAAATTATCCCAGAAGTCATTGGCTATGCCAATGACAATCATTCAAGAAAATGAAGGACAAAGGACAATTAACATTTTTTTAGACAAAAGAAAGGAACATCAGAAAAGAAAACATAAAGCAAATGGAAGACATCAGAAACCTCAGGGGAAACTTAAAAACTTTAATACACAAGGATGAAAGCAAAGCAGAAAGGATCAGGAGGATAAGTCAAATATATATCATTGTCACATGGCTGGCTAACCTCAGGCAGTCAATGATCTAGAAGGTGAAAGCAATATATTGTCATCTGCACGCTGCAAGCCTAACAAAAATGCTGCTGTTCGGCTTGATGGGGCAAAAGGAAAAGCCAAAGGTGGTGATGGTTGATTACATACAGTACAAGGCCAGAATTTTACACTCCACCCACCCCCGGCGGTTCTGAGTTTGGGCAGGAGCGTAAAATAGCACGTACAGCATTCCCTCTAGGATCCCACCCACCCCGACCTGCACCTGGACACAATTTTACAGTGTGGACGATAGGGCCAAGGCAGGAAAGCCCGCCCATGCCCCAATTAAGGCCCTTCTGTGGCGACTTTAATGACCACTTAAGGACATTTTCCCACCAGCCTCAATTTTAAGGCTAGTGGCTGCACTAAGGAGAAGATTCTGGGGAAACGAAAGTCTGAAGGTGGATAAATCACCTGGACCAGATGGACTACACCCCAGGGGTCTAAAGGAGATGGCTGAGGAGATTGTGCAGCCATTGGTGGTGATCTTTCAGGAATAATTGGAAGCAGGTAGGGTCCCAGAGGACTGGAAAATGGCTAATGTAACATCCCTGTTTAAGAAGGGAGGGAGGCAGAAGATGGAAAAGTATAGGTCGGTTAGTCTGACTTTGGTCATTGGTAAGATTTTAGAGTCCATTATTAAAGATGAGCATGATAAAATAGGACTGAATCAGCACAGCTTCGTCAAGGGGAGGTCATGTCTGACAAATCTGTTTGAATTCTTTGAGGAGGTAACAAGGAAGTTAGACAAAAGAAAACCAGTGGATGTGATCTATTTAGAGTTCCAGAAGGCCTTTGACAAGGTGCCGTATAGAGGCTGTTAAATAAGTTAAGAGCCCATGGTATTAAGGGTAAGATACTGGCAAGGATAGAGGATTGACTGACTGGCAGAAGGCAAAGTGTAGGGTTAAAGAGGTATTTTTCAGGATGGCAGCCGGTGACTAATGGTGTGCCTCAGGGGTCGGTTTTGGGACCACAACTTTTCACAATATACATTAACAATCTGGAAGAAGGAACTGAGGACACTGTTGCTAAGTTTGCAGATGATACAAAGATATGTAGAGGGATCGGTAGTTTTGAGGAAGCAGAGGGGCTGCAAAAGGCCTTGGACAGGCTCGGAGAGTGGGCAAAGAAGTGGCAGATGGAATACAAGTGGAAAAGTGTGAGGTTGTGCACTTTGGTAGGAAGAATGGAAGCACAGATTAAATGGGAAAAGGCTTAGGAAATTAGAAGCAGGAGAATGGGGATGAGAAACATATCAGCCATGATTGAATGACAGAGCAGACTCAATGGGCCGAATGGCCTAATTCTGCTCCTATGTTTTATGGTCTTATGACTGAGGATGGGAAACAGAAAAAGATCTCTTCTTCAATCTCGAGCAGGAATTGGGATGGGCACCTCAATCGGAAGGCCCCTTCAGCCTGGGGCTGGAGAGCTCTAGTCCTTCCTCCCATACCCCCGACAGCAAGATCATCCCCCTCTGCCTCCCTTACCCTCCCCTCCTCGGGACCCTGGTAATTACCAGAACTGTGGTCCCAGAACTTCCAGCCACTGCAGTGCTGCGCATGGAAGGCCTGGAGAGCTGTCAGCCAATTTGATTGGCAAGTTACTTCCATTGGCATCATGGGGATTCCTTTCTTTTAACAAGTTACCAGTCTCTACAGGGATTGTAACACATGTTATATATACCAGAAAGCCAGGTGGTGAAGGATAAGGCAAGAACCAAACTTTACACAATTCATTTATAGATAGCAAACGCTACAGACACAATTTGGCGGGAGTTGAGGAATGACTATTTAACGTGATGAAATTGTTGCCAATCAAGCTAGCAACTTTGTTCTCGATAAATCTGAACTTTGAGTGCTATTGGAGCTGTACTCATGACATTGGGGAGTCAAGTGGTGAGTTACTCACTACAGGACACCCAGCTCTGACTTGCTCTTGTCAGCACGGTATTTATGTAGCTGGTCCAGTTACATTTCTCTTCAATGGTGACAAATTTCTCTTTAATGGTAAAAAAAAGCCTGCATGGTAGCACAGTGGTTAGCACTGTAGCTTCACAGTGCCAGGGCCCCAGGTTCGATTCCTGGCTTGGGTCACTGTCTGTGCGGAGTCTGCACCTTCTACCCATGTCTGCATGGGTTTCCTCCGGGTGCTCTGGTTTCCTCCCACAAGTCCCGAAAGACATGCTGTCAGGTAATTTGGACATTCTGAATTCTCCCTCTGTGAACCCGAACAGGCGCTGGAATGTGGCGACTAGGGGCTTTTCATGATAACTTCATTGCAGCGTTAATGTAAGCCCACTTGTGACAATATAGATTATTATTATTATTACATTCAAGGATGTTGATGGTGGGAAAATCAGCGATGTTAATGGCATTGAATGTTAAGGGAAGGTGGTTAGTTTCACTCATGTTAGAGGTGGTCATTGCCTGGCACCTGAGTGGCACAAAGTTACTTGTCATTTATCAACCCAAGCCTGAATGTTGTCCAGGTCTTGCTGCATGCAGCCATGGGCTGCTTCATTATCTGAGGAGTTCCAAATGCAACTGAACACTGTAATTATCCGTGCACGTCTCCAGTTCTGACTTTCTGATGGAGCGATGAACATTGATCTAGCAGCTAAAGGTGGTTGGGCCTACGATGCTACCCTGAGGAACTCCTGCTGTGAACTCTTGAAGCTGCGATGATTGACCTCCAACAACTGCAAACATTTTCCTCTGTGAGAGGTATGACTTCAGCCAATGGATAGTTTCTTAATTGATTCCCATTGACGTCAATTTTACCCAGTCTTCTTAATGCCGCACTTGGCCAAATGTTGCCTTGATGTAAAGGGCAGGCACTTTTACCTCACCGCTCGAATTAAGATTTCTTGTCCATTGTTACAACAGGTGAGAAGGTGTGAACTGGCTCCCCTCTGTTCAACCTCCTCGATTGGTCACAACAAAGGTTTAGGTTTCATTTTCATGAGGGTATGCCTTTTCAAAATCAGAATGTGTTGACCTATTTATGTGGTGAGCAATCAGGAGCCAATCAAACACGGTTTTCTTGAGTTAAAGAGCAAATTTATTAACCACTAAACACAAGACAAAAAAATAAAAAATCAACAACTCACACATATAGGTATCCAAAATAAGGGAAGTTACAGTCCAATAAAAAAAGTTAAAAGAATATACAGTTAGGCGTCCGTTGCTTGGCCTTGAGGTACAGATTGTTAAATGTTGCGGCCAATTTAGGTTAGCCGGTTTCTTGGATGCAGTCAGATGTAGATGTCGTCATTGTTACAGGATCTTGGTTCACGGGTAGGTCTCCGATAATGAAAGCAGGAGAGTGCAGCTTTTTAACCTGTTTGCTCTGCTGAAAAAACTTTTTGACAGTGCCTGTGTCACTTTCAATCTCTCTTCACCCATTGTGTATTCAGGCCACGAGGTTCCAGATTGTGATGGTCCACAGTTCCTCATAGGTGCCCAGTTTTGAACTGCTACGCCTGTACTAAATATATCCCATTTAGCAGTGTAGTATTATCATACAAAACAATGAACAATGTCCTTGATCTCAGCAAGAACTGTGCGGTGATAACTCTCACCAATATTATCACACATAGAATCCCTATAGTGCAGAAGGAGGCTATTGAGTCTGCACCGACCCTACGTAAGGGCACTCTACCCATGTACACTCATGTGTTCACCCCCCCTAATCCCCATAACCCATAACTTAACCTGCACGTCCCTGGACACTAAGGGGAAATTTAGTATGGTCAATCCATCTAACCTTCACATCTTTGGACTGTGGAAGGAAACCGGAGCACGCGGAGGCAACCCACGCAGACACTGGGAGAATGTACAAACTCCACATAGACAGTGGAAGGCCAGAATTGATCCCGGGTCCCTAGCACTGTGAGGCAGTAGTGCTAGCAGCAACATAAATAAATAGATACATCTCCAATAAATAGTTGATGAGGATAAAGTCAAGTTGGTTTTCCTTCATGTTGGTTCTCTCACCACTCCAATCTGGCAGATATATCTTTCAAGATTCAGTCTGTAGGGGTGCTCCTGAGTCCTATCACCATTTGGATTATGGACATTGAAATGCCCCATCCAGACTATATGCTGTGCCCTTGGTATCCTCGGTGGCACGTTCAAGTGGTGTTCAACACAGAAATGTATGATTCATTAGCTGAGGGAGGGCGGGAGTTGATAATCGGCATATAGTTTCCCTGCCTGAGACTTCATGTGATTGGGAATCAATGTTCAGGACTTCCAGGTCCATTTTTTCCTGACTGTAAATCACTGCTGCTAGCTCTGGTGAGCCTGTCCTCCTGATGGGACGGATGATACACAGGGGTGATGATAGAGAGGTCTGGGACATAGGCTGTAAGGTATGATTCAATGAGTATGATCATGTCAGGCTTTTGCTTGACTAGCAGTGGGATAGCTCTCCCATTTTGACACAGGTCTCCAGATGTTAGTGAAGAGAACTCAGCAGGGATGACCGGCACCATGTACCCCTGTCATGTCCATTACCAGGTGATCTGTCTGTTTATATTCTTACTTTCCCTTTCATAATGATTTGACACAGCTGACTGATTTACGAGCCCATTTCAGAGGGTTGTTAAGAGTCAACCACAATGCTTTGGTTGGAAGTCACATGTAGACCAGAGGGATAAGGTTAGCAAATTCCCTTTCCTAAATGGCACTGGTGAAGCAGATGGATTTTTTTGACAATCCGGTGGTTTTACAGTCACCGTTACTAATACTGGCCCTGTATCCCAGATTTAAATAATTAATTTAATTTAAGTTCCTCAGCTGCCATGGAAGGATTTGCATTTCATGTATCCGGAGAATTAGTCCAGGTCTTTGGATTACTAATCATAATCACCATCCTACCGCCCAAATATGTAAAATGAAGAGATGTTGCTAATCACAGCGATGTTCAGGCACATATGTTCAAATTGTAAATTTAACATTGAAAAGGAAAGTTTGATCTTTTGCATCCTCTCATGTGAAACTGAGTACATGAGCTAAAAGCAAGGTCAGCTCAAAATAGATTATTATTGCTGCATAATGTAGATTTAGCCTGGCATCACTGTATAAACTGAAGTCACAATCAATGTGAAGTAAAGCTTATTTTGCCAGTCCACCTTTTAGGTTAATTGCTGTTTTTCAATGACTAACTTGTAATTTTTACTTGTATTCATTACAGCGTTAGCTTATTTCACTTTCTTCTGTCCCAATTCAATATATTAAGTGCAGTCAAATTCAAAATAAGCAAGTAAGAAGCATTTGGGACCAAGAAAGAAAGTGCTTGAATATGTGTTTCTATGCTTTGTTTGCTAATATTGGTAGAAATATAACTTTTGATGCACATTTCACACATTGAATAAATGTTGAGAATTATAAAATTCACTTTAACATATTCCAAAATGAGTTACCTCCTTCATTAGCGTTCTTGCTTTTTCCTTTGCTTCTTGAAGCTCACTTTCTACTTCCGATGAATCTGGGATAGAACCAATCTGTGTGAAGTTTAAACCTTGCACCTGAAAAGTAAATAAATCAACATTTCTACGTCACAAAGCATGCCACTGATCAAGATCATGCTATCACCAGGAAGGTGACTTTTTTCACTTCATATATCTTATCACCGATTGTGTATCTTTTATATCATTTTGCACAACGATCTAAGAGGCAAGTCCCAAGAATCAACTGCCCCACATAATGAATAGTTGATCACATCTTGTAAATGTGTTCTTTTAACTAGAGACAACGCATGGCTTTAGAATGAGTTCAAGAATTAAGGCTGTGCTGATGCATTAAATGATGTTATCACAATTTTATATGAGTGTAAAAGAATCAGATGGACTGCAAATTTCAATAAGATCCAAAAAGGAGTGCAGGGATTGTTTTGCATGGTTAACCCCCACTGTTGTTTCCAATGCCAGGTTAAAGTCCAACAGGTTTGTTTCGATGTCACTAGCTTTCGGAGCGCTGCTCCAAGAAGGACTTGTCTGGAGGGTCTTCTGGGCCCTTTGTAGAGATGATATTACCCCCTCCTCTGTACTTCCTTAACTAAGGGACCCAGTACAGCATTGGGAAATCTTGGAATCCCATTCTCTGCTTTGTTGTTCCAATCCAGTTATCTTCTTGCTCACATTCTCTTCTGCAATCAGTTACAGCACCACCTCCAGTTAGAATCTACCTTTCCAATGAGAGATACAGGCTGGGTTTAAGCAGCTCAGTTTAGCTTTTAATTAATGCTAGCCTTTCACATTCTTGTGCCCCCTGCTGAGGCCTGCATCTGCTCAACAGCATGGTTAGTAGCGGTTGCACAATACAATCACATAAATGAGCAGGTTGCACATTGCTGCCTGCATTGGAAACCATGATGTGGAGATGAGGAAGGAGCAGCGCTCCGAAAGCTAGTGACATCGAAACAAACCTGTTGGACTTTAACCTGGTGTTGTAAGACTTCATACTGTGCTCACCCCAGTCCAACGCCGGCATCTCCACATCATGGTTTCCAATGCAGGCAGCAATGTGCAACCTGCTCATTTCTGTGATTGTATTGTGCAACCGCTACTAACCATGCTGTTGAGCAGATGCAGGCCTCAGCAGGGGGCACAAGAATGTGAAAGGCTAGCATTAATTAAAAGCTAAACTGAGCTGCTTAAACCCAGCCTGTATCTCTCATTGGAAAGGTAGATTCTAACTGGAGGTGGTGCTGTAACTGATTGCAGAAGAGAATGTGAGCAAGAAGATAACTGGATTGGAACAACAAAGCAGAGAATGGGATTCCAAGATTTCCCAATGCTGTACTGGGTCCCTTAGTTAAGGAAGTACAGAGGCGGGGGTAATATCATCTCTACACAGGGTCCAGAAGACCCTCCAGACAAGTCCTTCTTATAAGGTAGTTGTTGCAGATACCAGTAGTTGTCAATACCAGGAGTCTAGCCCTGAAGGCCTAGATGTCGTACCACAAGTTGTGCAGATAAGTAGTCAAAGTCATCAAATTGCATGTCCGACCAATATTCTGCTAGCATCAAACCTCAGCCTGATAACCACACAAGCATCGGGATGGCCCTGCCCACATAGCAAGAAGATAACTGGATTGGAACAACAAAGCAGGGAATGGGATTCCAAGATTTCCCAATGCTGTACCTGGTGCCCACAATGGGTCTCCCCAGAGGTCACACTCCGCCAGTGCCACCCTGTCACTGCCACAATTGCACTGCCAGGTTGGCACTGCCATGTCGGCACTGCCCGGTGACGGAGGCAGTGCCATGGCATATCCTTTTCTCCCTGAGGGTTTTACTTACTTTGGCGCTCCAGGCAGGTTCCCCTAGACTGCTTCAAGTTTTTAAAAACTTGGCTGGTGTGACATGAATATTCAGTAAGAGGACTGCACGCATAACAATACTTTTCACTGTACCTCGGTACAAATCCAATCAAATCCATATTGAGGGAAAATCCTTTAATTATATTAAAATTTATTAACATTTATTGAAATGGTCTGGGGGGGACCATCATTGCTCCACCGGCAAGAGGCGTGGAAAATTGGAAAACAAGATTTTGCTGGTGAGAATCTCGCTTTCCTACTCTTGCACGATTTTGGGTCAGTGTCACCGTTCAGGCTGATGGCTAACACAGGCACAAAATTGTATCCATGGAATTATTACGTGTCCACTTTGTGGAGATTTGGGCTACGTGAGGATATGTTAAATGGATTCAGGTGTTGTATCATAGACCTGTAGTGGCGGTGCTCATAAATGGCTTTAGGTCTGAGAATGTTGGGCTCCAGAGGGGGGCCAGGCAGGGCTGCCCCCTCTCCTCCTTGTTATTAGCACTGGCTATAGAGACTTTGGTGAAGGCTATTAAGTAGGAGCCCCTAATAACTGGGCTAGATAAGCACCACAGGTTTAAGCTCTATGTGGACGATGTACTGCTATTTGCTTCGAAGCCAGAAGTCTCGGTTCTTGCTACCACTAGTGTGATAGATAGGTTTAGTGCTTTCTCTGGTTAAAAAATCAATCTTGCAAATTCGGAGGTCATGCCGGCGGGAGAGCTATGGGGTAGACGTTCCCCCCCTTACTACCTTTCCCGTTGGATTTAAGTACCCGAGTGTCATGATTATCCTTTGTTTTAGGGAGATTCATGCGGCCAATTTACCTCAGTTGATTGCTTCCATTCGGTGGGACTCAGCTTGTCATCCCTGCCGGTTTTGTAGCTGGACAGGATTGCCTTAATTAAAATGAATGCGTTGCCTAGATTGTTATACCCCGTACCAGATGTTGCCAACAAGTTGTCAGCTAGAATTTTAAAGGAAACCAATGGAACGATTAGTTTGTTTATCTGGAATAGGAAGATGCCCCGTCTTAAATTTATTTCGCTTCAGCTCCCGGGGGCTAAGGGAGGGCTGGCCATTCCGAACATTAAGCTGCATCAGCTGGCTTCTCACCTCAGGTTCATAAGGGACTGAGCCAGCAAGGACACTGCCTCCATTTGACTCGACATTGAAGCCAGTCGGCTTATCCTCTGCAAGTTTTGTTATTTTATGGAGACATTAAGGCTGAGACTGGTAAATGTGATAATCCTACTATTATCAATACTCTTAGAGTATTGAGATTGGTCTGTCAATTAGAAGGGAGATCTAAACTAATTCTCTCCTATCCAAGGCCCCAGACTTCCCACCGGGTCTCATGGACCATGGATTCAAACATAGAGGGATGGAGGCATTTGCAAGTTGGGAAGCATGTTCAGAGATGCTTCCTTATCATCCTTTCAGAAACTATGCTGACAATTTGACATCCCGAGATGCTCCTTTTTTAAGTATTTACAACTTAGAGACTTTATCCTTAATAAGAGGAATTTACATCTTGACTTCTCTATTTCCCTGGTGGAAAACATTCTTGAGTTCTGTGGAGCTTTAAACAGCTAATCAGTTTTAGGATACCCTGAATTCTAGATCCTACATTGTGTACCCTGCAGTCTTGAAAAAAGACTAGGGGGCTAACATCGATGAGGAAACATAGGGTAGTATATGGGATTCTGTCAATAAATTCTCAGTTTATAATAAGGTGAAGGAACTTAATTTAAGATACTGTACTGCTAAGATGTTACGCTCAGTCTTAGACACCGGTTTGATACTGAAAGACCCCAATGTGCCCAAAGTACCTGGTAGTCAAGGGTGATTATATACATTGCATATGGTCCTGTGTTAAGATTCAATCCTGCTGTAGTCACAGAGCTGGAGAAGATATTTGACAGAGCCTTAGATTTTAATCCTTTGTTCTTAATTCTGGATCTCCCAGATGGGAGAATTATTGATACTAATCAAAAGAGACTGACTTTTGCAGCTTGAAAAATATCCCACGCTCCTGGCTTTTTGACAAATATCCTTCAATTTAAAACTGTCATAAATGAATTATGGAATACATTCCTATGGAATTCCTGACATCTGTGATCCATTCTAAATTTGATACATTCCGTAGAATGTGAGACGCCTATCTTCAATTTATAGGCTCCACCTTGTCTGACTTGCTCCTGATTGGCTTTCCATGTGCCATATTGTATAGTATGTGGAATTGTATGCCTTGACCTCGCAATACATGAAAGTATGCACCCTGAACAGTTATCCTTTCGTAGTTATAAAGCCTTATCCTTATTCCACCCTCAACTTGTAATCCGTTATTAACCTGTTTTGGATGGGTCCAACATTAAAACTGGAGGCAGGCACTAGTTCCTTAAATATATTGTTCTAAACATATCCTGTTTTGTCTGTTCCTATACTTGCAATAATTCTTCTTCTGTACTATCCCTGTTTTGCATTACTTATTGCTTATTTTTTACTTTTTCTGTTGCATTATTTGTAAAAAAAAATGGAAAAATCTATTAAAAATATATATTTGTTAAAATCACACCCGTTGTACCATTGTTTAACAAGGGATATGGCAAATAATTATAGGCTGATCAGCATGACTTTCATGGTGGGCAAATGATGAGAATCAATTCTGAGAGCCAGGATAAACTGTCACTGAAAAGGGCAAGGATTAATCAGGGGTTTTGTTAAGGGAAAGTCACACCTTACTAACGTAATTGAATTTTTTGAGGAGGTCACATGGAGAATTGATGAGGGTAGTGCAGTGGATGTGGTCCACATGGATTTAAGCAAGGCATTTGACAAGGTCCCACATGTCAGATTGGACAGAAAAGTAAAAGCTCAGGGGACAGGTTGGATCCAAAATTAGCTTAGTGACAGGAAGCAAAAGATAATGACCGATGGATGTTATAGTGAATGGAAAGCAATTTCCAGTGGTGTTGCATAGGGCTCAGTGTTGGGTCCCTTGTTGCTTGTTGTACATATTAATGATTTAGACTTAAAGTGGTAGGTATGATTGGGAAATTTGCAGATGATACAAAGATAGGCTGTGTACTTGATTATAAAGAGGATAGCTGTGGACTCCAGAATGATATCAATGGCTTGGTTGAGTAGGTGGAAAAGTGACAAGTGGAATTCAATCTAGAGAAATGTGAAGAAATGCATTTTTGGCAGGGCAAACAAAGCAAGGAAATATGCAATAAACAGGAGGATATTGAGGAGGATAGAGGAAGTGATAGACCTTGGAGTGCATGTCCATTGGTCCCTGAAGGTGACAGGATAGATAAATAATGTGGTAAAGAAAGCATATGGAATATTTTCCTTTACTATACAAGATATAGAATACAAAAGCAGGGGTGCAATGCAGGGAATTGTATAAAAAACTGGTTAGGTCACAGCTGGGGTTTTGCATATAGTTCTGGTCATGAGATCACAGAAAGCACAGAAATGCTCTGGAGAGAGTGCAAAGGAGATTTTTGGGAATGTTGCCGGGACTGCGTAATTGCTGTTATGAGGAAAGATTAAGTATACTCGGATCATCTTCCTTACAACAGAGGAGGCTGAGGGTTGATTTGATTGAGGTGTATAAAATTATGAGGGACCAAGATAGAGTAGGCAGGGAAGACTTGTTGCTCCTACAGGAGAGGTACCAGGCATACAGGTTTAAGGTGATTGCTACAAAGATTAGAGGAGATATTAGGAAAAACTTGTTCACCCAGAGGGTGGCAGGTGTCTGGAATTCACTGCCATTTTAGTGTTTGAGGTAGAAAACCTCAGCTCATTTAAAAAGTACCTGGATCTACATCTGAAGTGCTGTAACCTGCAAGGCTACTGATTGGGTGCTGGCAGATGGATTATAATAATATTTATTAGTGTCACAAATAGGCTTACATTAACACTGCAGTGAAGTTATTGTGAAAATCAGAATGGGCAGCTAGTTTTTTTGAGCATTGCAGATACCATGGGCTGAATGGACTCTCTCCGTACTGTAACTTTTCTATAGTTCTAATCTGTCCTGGAATTTCCTTCTAATAATAATAAGCTTTATTGTCACATGTAGGCTTCCATTAACACTTGCAATGAAGTTACTGTGAAAATCCCCGAGGCGCCACACTCCTAGGGTTCGGGTACACAGAGGGAGAATTCAGAATGTCCAATTCATCTAACAAGCACGTCTTTCAGGACTTGTGGGAGGAACCCGGAGGAAACCCATGCAGACACAGGGAGAATGTGCAGACTCCGCGCAGGCAGTGACCTAAGCTGGGTATCGAACCTGGGACCCTGGCGCTGTGAAGCAGCAGTGCTACTGTGCTGCCCAGTCTGTGGCTCAGTGTAAATTTTCTTATTGGTAATACCCTTGTTAAGCATTTTGGGATGTTTAACTACATGAAAAATTCTATATAAATAAAGTGTTGCTTATTTTTGCCTCAACATTAAGTGAGACCGGCATATGTGCAATTTATTCCATAAAAATTATGCTCTGGGACAGACTGATCTGTAACAACTAACAAAAATGTTGATAAGTTTATTCTCACCAAGTCGTCAATGTAATTTGGAGTTTCCTTTGCACAGTTGTTGTTACCCTGTGCAATTCTGCAAATAAGCAAGTAAAATCAATTACCAACGATTATTATTCAGTAATACAGAACAATTTTACAAAGTACATCAGATGCCAATTCAGGCCGGAATAGACCAGCGGGCACGTCCACCTTTCTGATTTTCACCCATCAGAAGGGCATTCGAAAACGTTGGCCTTTCGATCTTAAATAAGGGTGAGAATGGGAATGCGATACCTGATCGCTTTTCGCAAGGTGGCAGCGTTCGACACTCGTTTGTTCTCGTCAGGCTTGACCGAGATCATCTTAACATTGGCACTTGCTGCATGGCCCATCTCTTTAGCGGGGCTTTACTGCTGAGCCGCTCACACTGGGAAGGGGAGACATCAGAGCAGCGCTCGAGCATCTTGCTCCTTTGTTTATTGATACAGGGTCGTCTCCTAGCAACCTCATTGTGCCAGCCAGAGCGCCTCGGCTCTGCGGTGTCGTCATCCCACGCACCACGCGCACGCGCCCATTGGTACAAGAGAACGGCCGCCTCCTGCCGAACTATTTGATAACTGCCCCTCAGTAACTCTTTGGTCCCGAGCCAGGGGTTCAGAGCCGGTGGAAAGAGGGCTTGGGGGAAGTGGAGAATGTTATGTTGATGAATACGAGCTGCGATAATACTTCGCACACCTTCAAAGATTCTGCACAGACAGCCCACATCTGAGTCATTTGCAAACTTTGGAATTATGTCTGGTATACCCATGTCAAAAAGAGCCATATTCCGAGAAGCGACCCCTGGGGAACACCTCTACATACCCTCTTCCAGTCGAAAAAATAACTGTCCACTCACTGATTTCTCTTCATGTTGCCACTATACCGTTAAACCCAGCAGCTTTATCTTTACTAACTAATCTATCATGCGTTACTTGTCAAATACCTTTTGGAAGTCCACATACATGCCAACCACAGTATCCCTATGAACGCTGTGTTATTTCATCAAATAACTAATCAAGTTAGTCAAACAGTTTGGCTTTACCAAATCCATGCTGACTTTCACTAACGGCTCAGACATATTCAAATATCAATTAATTTTGTATCAGATTATCACTTCGAAAAAAATTCCAAACGACATTAGTTTGGCCTGTAGTTGCTGGGTGTATGTATCCCACTCTCCTTTTTAAAAAAAATATGACGTGGAGATGCAGGCGTTGGACTGGGGTGGGCACCGAAAGAAGTCTTACAACACCAGGTTAAAGTCCACAGGTTTATTTGTAATCACTAGCTTTTGGAGCATAGCTCCTTCATCTACTCACCTGATGAAGGAGCTATGCTCCAAAAGCTAGTGATTCCAAATAAACCTGTTGGACTTTAACCTGGTGTAAGTTTTTTTTAAATAAGTGTAACATTTGAAATTCCCCAGTCCTCTGGCATCACCCTCATATCCAAGGAGAGTTGGAATAATGGCCTGAGTCTCTGCAATTTCCACCCTAACTCAGTAACCTACGGTGCCTTTCATCCATAATGGATAAATTATCTACTTAGCTGTAGCTAGCCTTTTCAATTATCAAAGTTTGCAAATGACTCAGATGCGGGGTGTCTGTGCAGAATCTTTGAAGGTGTGCGAGGTACTATCGCAGCTCGTATTCCTTATCAATTTTTAACACTTCCAGTATCTCAGCTACCTTCCTTTTTATTGTGACTTTGACAGGATCTTCTTAATTGAAAAGACAGATGAAAGTACTCACTTAGGATTTCAATTATGCCCACTACCATGAACCTCTTTTCCCTTTTTCGCCAGTAACTTGTTAATGATCAGGCAATCAAATATTAAAACCATTAAAATATATTTTTTTATCAAGTTTTTGTCATTTTATGCAAAAAGTACAAACAAGTCAATTAAAAAATAATCTAGTCAACCCAACCCCCACCTCTTGAAACAAGACTCCCCCTCACATTGCTCCCTCCCGTCCCCCAACAATTCCTTGAAATACAATATAAATGGCCGCCATCTCCAGCAGAACCCTTCAATTGACCCCCTCATGGTGTATTTGACCTTCTCGAGGTGCAAACATTCCATTAAGTCACCCATCTATGCCGAGGCACTGGGTGGCATCACTCAATAGTACTCGCCTCCAAGCAACCAGTGAGGTTATCTGCCCCCGCAGCTGCGACAAGTCCGAAACTCCAAATATAGTCGCTAAAGGATGGGGCTCCAGCTCAATGCATTAAAATCATTTTCAACACAGATAAACAAAATTCTAAGCAAGGCCAAGTTTGGGCCGCATGCTGATACTGTCAAGACTTACAAGACTTAATGATTAATAATATAACTATTTTTGGATTAAAATCAAACGCACTTTTGTACAATGTGGGTGAAAAGTAATTCTTAGCACACTGTCCACTGTCACAAATCCTGAATCTGTAATGCTTCGTGAATTACAAGCAGTTTGCATCAGCTGCTGGCTGCAGACTCATAGAAAGGTAACAGGTAACTGCTGCCCTGTTCTGGAGTTTCATATATTGCATATGACCCAAGATATCCTTATTATTTGTGAATAATGTAAGCCATAGGAAACAGAGCATAAATGAAGAACTCCACTCATCAAAACTCAGGTGAAGTGGTGTCAGTGATATTTGAAGGCTGGTCTATTTCCTTGTTTTAAAATTGGCTCTACTGAGAAACATAAAGATGGACAATGAAATAGTAATTGTAAAAATTCTAACTCAAATTGCAATGCATTTAATATTGCAATATTCCATTAGAACAGTGATAACATAGATTTAACACAAACTCACAAAATATAATCAAGATGGCTCCTTGATTCTATACTATGTAACAATATGTTATATGAAATATGAAACAACAACTTATATTTACATTACAACTTTAAACATATTGAAACATCCCAAGGTGCTTCGCAGAAGTATTAGAAAGCAAGGTATGACACCAAGCCATATAATGAGATATTACATACACATTGACATCCTAATTAAGAGATGGAGTAGGCCATATGGTCCATAGAGCTTGCTCCACCATTCAACAAGACCATGGCAGGTCTGATTGTGCCCTCAACTCCACATTCCATCTATGCCCGATTATCTTTGACTCCCTTGTTTGTCAAGAATCTACCTGCCTCTGCCTTAAAAATATTAATTGACCCTCCCTCCACTACTTTTTTGGGAAGAGAGTTCCAAAGATTCATGACCGGCTGAGGGGAAAAAAAATCTTCTATCTCTAACCTTAAACGGGAAACCCCTTTTTAAACTGTATCCTGAGTTCTAGTCTCCCATAAGGGAAAATATCCTTTCAGCATCCATCCTGTCAAGTGAGGATCTTATATATTCCAATACGATCATCACCTCTCAATGTTCTAAATGGATGTAGTCTGTCCAACCTTTCCCCGTAAGGTAACTGCTCACATCCCAGGCATCAGTCAAGTGAACCTTCTCTGAATTTCTTCTAAAGTATTTATGTCCTTTCTTGGGGGCTGGTTTAGCTCAGTGGGCTAGACAGCTGGTCTGTGATTCAGAACAAGGCCAGCAGTGCAGGTTCAATTCCCGTACCAGCTTACCCAAACGGGTGCTGGAATGTGGCGACTAGGGGCGTTTCACAGTACCTTTATACTTGTGATAATAAAAGGTTATTATTATTAAAAAAGGAAGTTAACATTGTACACAGTTCTCTTGATCTGGCCTTACCTGCACCCTGTACAACTGTAGCAAAATATCCCTACTTTGATATTCCATTCCCCTTGCAATAAATGGCAACATTCTATTTGCCTTCCTACTCACTTGCTGTACCCGTATTCTACTTTTTCCTGATCTTTTACCGGGGTCACCCAGATTTCTCTGCACCTCAGAGTTCTGCAATCTCTTTTTAATTAATAAATATGCAGTCCTCCTATTCTTCCTGTGTTAGGATCCTTCCTGTTAATTCCCTTATTTCCCCATTCTTTATTTTGCTGTTATCATTTTGATTAATGGATGATTTATGGACATATATCTTTAAGTCAAGCAGAGGAAATGTGGGGCTCAGAAAGTTACAACATTGCACATGGTGCTAGTTTTTGAACAGCAGAATTCAGACATTTTAGCACCCGGGGGATCGGTGGGACTCGGTTCAGCTAGATGGCTGGTGGTCAATGAATTGGCCAAAAGGCCGTATTCTGCCAGGTAACAGGTGGTGATTGAATCCTACCTAAGTGGGATGATTTTCAGAGAACCAAGGGAAGGATGATTGGGTCCTACCCGAGTGGGGTGATTTTCAGAGAACCAAGGGAAGGACAGTCGGGTCCTGCATGCTCAGAGAAATGAAGCTGCTCTCTCTCTCCTCTCTCTTGTTGTCTCCAGAAAAGTTGCTGTGTGTTTAAAACTGACTGCTGAGACCTGAATGAATCTACAGTGAAAACCATTACAGAATGAAAGCAGAAACCTCAAACTGAAAGCGTACATTGAAGACAGATGTGCTAGAAGACAACCACCTGAAACAAAGACTCTTATCCTATTTACTTATTATACTTTTCTTTACACCCCTCTTCCACCCTGTGTTTGTCTGTCTTGTGTGTGTATGAAGGGGGGTGGACAATTTAAAGTGGGGGTTAGGAATTAGGTAATAGTTAACGAGTTGTATTTGCTGCATATTTAATTATTGTTATTAATATTAATAAAAATAATTGTGTTATAAAATAAATTAATAAATAATTACATTTACAAACCAGGTGACTGTAGTTATTGGGCAGCCAAGGCCCAAAGACTTTGGGTGCGTTTTTAATAATTATTTATTAATTTCAAATGTGTTGCAACTCTGGCTTAAGTGGGGCTAGAAATGAACACCTGCTAAAGTGGACAAGTTTATTCTTCCCCACTCCATCTGCCACACTCCATTGGCCAAATTCTTGTCCAGTTAGTTAACCTATCTATTCCCTTTGCAGACTCCTTATATGATTTTCACAACTTATTTTCCTACCAATCTGTGTGTCATCAGCAAATTTAGCAACCATACATTCAGTCCCTTCACCCAAGTCATTGACATGAATTGTAAATAGTTGAGACCCCAACACAATGGGAAGACCCATTGACAAGTGGCGGGAAGAGAGAATCGCACCGCCAGCAAACGGCACTGCCGAGAAACACCCTGCTGGGGACCAGAGAATCCCGTCCACTACTTTTAACTTCTTTCGTCAGCCACAGATGGTGCATTCTTCCCTTAAAAACTTTCTTTCTCACTGGTGTGCATTTTCTTGAGTAATCTGAAATACATTCTTAAACGTCTGCTCATGCATTTCCACTAACTTATCCCTTAGCCTAATTTCCCAGTTCATTTTAGCCAGCTGTCTTCATGACCCCATAATTGCCTTTATTTAAGTTTAAGAGACTAGTCTTGAGACTAGGATAGTCTTAGATTCTATAATTCTATGATCCACTCCTTTCTCCCTGAAACTCAGTGTGAATTCAATCATATTATGATCACTGCTATCTAGGGCTTCTTTGTTATGAGGACATTAATTAATCTCGTCTCATTGCACATTACCAAATCTAGTAAAACTTGCTGTCTGGTTTATGCTGAAACATGCTGCTCTAAGGAACTGTTCCAATCATATTCGTCAGATGACCAAAAGCATAGTCAAAGAGTTAGGTTTAAAGACGTGGAGGGATTAAAAACAAGGATGAGAATTTTAAAATCAAGCTGTTACTGGACCAGGTGCCAATGTAGCTCAGTGGATGCAGGAGTGATAGCGAAATGGGACTTGCTGTGAGTAAGGGCTTTGGATGACCATAAGTTTATGGAGGATAGAAGGTTGGAGACCAGACAGAATTGCATTGGAATAGTTGAGTCTAGGCTTGAATGAGAATTTCAGCAGTAGATTTTGATTTTAATTCATTCAAGGGATGTGGGCATCGCAGGATGGGGCAATATTTATTGTCCATCCCGAATTGACCTTCTGAAGGTGGTGGTGAGATGCCTTCTTGAACAGCTGCTATCACAGTGCTGTTAGGGCAGGAGACCAGATGAGCTGAGACAGGGACTAAATTGGGCAAAGGCTTTAGGTGGAAATAGACCTCAGAGGTGGCATGAATGTGAAGTTGGAAGCTCACCTCAAGGTCAAATGCAACACCAATGTTGTGAACAGACTGGCTTAAATCTCACACTGCCAGAGAGAGGGATGAAGTTGGTAGCTGGGGAACTTTTACTGCTCGCTTTTATTTTTAATATGATTTTAGATTCCGCAGAAAATGTCACATGGACATTATCTGTATTTGATATTAACAAGTATGAAATAATCTATAAATAGTGCTTATGCCACCCAAATTTCACTTTTTGTTGCATTGTAAGCAAGTAAATATGAATTATGAAATATTCTGAAATGGTGAATTCATCACTTGTTCCTGTCTGTAATTCCCATCACTAAAGAGTCATAATTGGTATAATCAACAATAACATCTAGTTGTCACAGACATTCTTTTATCTTAAGGCGCCAATTTTTGGATTAAAATCAAATATAGTTGAGGACAATGTGGGTAAATAGGAAGTCTTAGCACACTGTCCATTGTCATGGAGATGAAAACAAGCCTGGATTTGTAATGCCTTGTGAACAATAAACAGTTATCATCAGCTTCTGGCTGCAGGCTCTCATTTCAATGGTAATGTTACAGGAATGGATGTCGACAGTGGTATCATCATACTGCCCTGTTCCAGGATGTTTCAAATGTTGCATATGACCCAAAATAACCACCGGATGTGTGCCGACAAAATGTTTTGTCATTCTGAGATGGGCATTGCTACAACCCCCCACGGGGGTCACGGGGTGTGGACCATCTGATTCCCCGTGACCTCTACTGAATACAAACTTCCCTGGTAATAGGGCGGGGCTTCCCCTTTAACAAGGGGAGCCCACATAGTATAAAAACTCCAACCTTGAGTGCAGGTCGAGGTGGGAGACACTTCTGGGAATGGAGTAGTCTCTCTGTGTACCTTCAATAAACGTTTATTTTGCATCCTACCATTCGTTCTGTATGATCTCTCTGTTCGGATTCTACAGGCATTTTATATGGATGTTTAGAACAGCTTAATGGTTGTTAATTGCAGCAGCAGGCAGAACTTCCTGGGTTTCTTTCAGTAAACAATGGAGTCTGGGGTTTGTTCCATGTTTGTTCCTACAAACAGCAATTTTATTGCCAAAATCCTCCGATTGAATTAGCAGAGAACATTCAGATTTTTGCGGCTGTTGAGCATCAGGGCCTAGATGGCGGCATAGTGGCACAGTGGTTAGCACTGCTGCCTCACAGCGCCAGGGACCTGGGTTCAATTCTGACTTTGGGTGACTTCCTGTGTGGAGTTTGTGCATTCTCCTCGTCTCTGCGTGGGTTTCCTCAGGGTGCTCCCACAGTCCAAAGATGTGCAGGTTAGGTGGATTGGCCATGCTAAACTGTCCCTTAGTGTCCAAAAGGTTAGGTGGAGTGAATGGGTTACGAGGATAGGTCGGGTGCTCTTTCAGAGGGTGGGTGCAGACTCGATGGGCCAAATAACCTCTTTCTCCACCATGGTGATTCTATGGAGTTCCAATGTGTGCACATGCACGATACCTACTTGGGAATTTCAAATTTCCGAGGGTAGAGATACTCTGTCCGAACGCTTCCATGGATGTAAACCTAGGCTAGGTGCCTTGATCTTGTCCAGAAATTTACTCCAGGTTAGACACTGTTTGTTAAAAATATTTTATTCAGGCATTTGTATAAACAAACAACAAACAGAACAGATAAGAGCAAAAGTAAAATTGCACAACATAATAAATAACTAACACCCACTCCCCCCCTGCCTTACCCCCTCCTCCCATCCTGCCTTCCACTTTTTTAACCCCCTTAACCTCCCTCCCCCTCTGCTGATATCTCAATTCTCCTTAAAGAAGTCAATCAACGGCTTTCACCTCCGAGCGAACCCATCGACCGACCCCATCATGACGAACTTGACCTTCGCTAACCTCAGGAATTCTGCCATGTCACTCACCCACACCCTCGCCTTCACCCAAGCAAAATCTGTCTCCAGGCTATCAGGGAGGCAAAGGCCAAGACATCGGCCTCTCTCGCCCCCTGGATTCCCGGGTCTTCCGACAATCCAAATATCGGTACCTCTGGACTCGGGGCCACCTTCACCCCCTTCGGACATGACATCCGCAAACCCCTGACAGAGCCACATCGGTTTCAGGCATGCCCAGAACATGTGGACATGTTTCATGGGCCTCCCCGCGCACCACCCACACCTATCCTCTACTGCCTCAAAGAACCCACTCATCCTTGCCACCGTCATATGCGTCCTGTGGACTAATTTAAACTGAATAAGACTGAGCCTTGCACACAACGAGGGCACATTTGCCCTCCATAGAGTCTCCTCCCACGTCCCGGCCTCCACCTCACCCCCAGCTCCTCCTCCTACTTCCGTTTAATGTCTCCCATTAGGGCTCCCTGCAGTCCATTAGTTTCTTGTAAACCTCGGACACCTTCCCCTCCCCTACCACTTCCCTCAAGAACACCTTATCCTGCAGCCCCAAGGGCGGCAACCCGGGAGAAAGCAGGCACCACCCTCCTCATGAAGTACCTAAAACCATTCTCCTTGGGCGGCTTGTATTCCTCCTCCATGCCCTCTAATTTCACAAAACTGCCTGCTATGGATAGGTCCCAGGGTCCCTCGGTCCCTGCCTGCCGTCACACCAAAACCTCGCACCAACCCCCCTCCCCTGGTGCAAACCTATGATTATCACAGATCGGTACCCACACCGAGGCACCCTCGAGTCTCAAATGCTGCCTCCACTGCTTCCATACCCTCAAGGCCGACACCACCACTGGGCCCACAAAGTACCTGGCCGGCGAGAACGGCTAAGGTGCTGTCAACAGTGCCCTTAAGCTCGCTCCTCCACAAGAAGCCGCCTCCATCTGCTCCCATACCGACCCCACTACCCACTTCCTGGCCATAGCGATATTAGCTGCCCAGTAGTAATTCATTATGTTTGGCAGCGCCAACCTCCCACCCCACCAGCCGCCGATCCAAAAAAGCCCTCTTGACCCACAGGGTCTTCCCCGCCCGTACAAACCCCGAGATCGATGCGTTAACTTCTTAAAGAATTACTTCAGGACAAAGATCGGGAAGTTCTGAAATATAAACAGGAACCTTGGCAGCACTATCATCTTCACTGTCTGCATCCATCCCGCCATTGACATTGGCAGCACATCCCACTTTTTAAAATCCCCCTTCATCTGCTCCACTAGCCGAGTCAAGTTTAATTTATGTAACTGCGCCCAATCCCACTTCACCTGGATGCCCAAGTATCTTAAGCTCGCCCCCACCACCCTAAACGGCAGCTCCCCCAACCTCCTCTCCTGGCCTCTGGTCTCAATCGGGAACACTTTGCTCTTTCCCATGATCAACGTGTACCCGGAGAACTGACCGATCTCCTCCAAATTCCCATAATGCTGCCAATGCCACTCAATGGATCCGGAATATATAACAGCAGGTCATCCGCGTACAACAAAACCTCCTGTAAAATTCTTCAAACACCCCATTTACCCCCACTGAGTCCAGCACCACCCTCCCCGTCCTGTCCTTTACTCTACCAATCTCCCTCGCCGCCTCCTGTTTCCTAAGTTGGTGGGCCAGCATCCCAATCTCTTGAGTCTCCGACGTGACCCAGACCACTCCCCAAGCTCCAACTCACTATAATGGGTTCCCAGGCGCCCCCCCCCCCCGCCACCCCCCCACCCCCCCCCGCCACCCCCCCCCCCCACCCCCACCCCCACACCACCACCACCCTACACCGGTGCAGGGCACCCCTTTGGCCTGATCACCTTCATGCAAAAAATGCCAGCTTGGCATCTTTGCAGTGCCAGCCTGGCATGCTCACAGTGCCCCTGTCAGATGGTAGTGCCACCTGGGCAGTGGCAGGTTGGCACCCAGGTGGCACTGCCAGGGTGCCAGATTGGCACTGTTAGCATGCCCAGGTAGTACCAGCTGTGCCAGGCTGCCACCCTGCCCAGAAGGCATACACCAGGGGGCCTCCAGTCACCTGGGAGATCCCTACAAATGGCATTCCGTCTAGTTCCTATTTATAGAGATCAGCATTGAACTATGCTTGCCCAAGGTCTCCAAGGCGAGGGTGCCCGATCTCGGCAATGCATATTTGAGTGAAACCTACTGTCTCACTCTAATATGCAGATTTGCCAGAAAGTGATCCCACCCACAATGGGTGGGATTCACACCATGCGTCTAGGGATATCGTATTAGATCTTGCGTGGTGTAGTGAGCTGGGTACATCCCGGAAGTGGGATCACCTGGCATTTACTGGTTGCGTTGCACCGCACTGCAGTGCTTTTGGGGCGCAACATGGCTGGTAGATCACACCCTAAGTGTTTCATCTCTGAATTTTTTTAATGAACAGGAAAGTAACATAAACTTCCAAAGAAAAAGAAACAATTTGAATCAAGGTGCCCAGCTAGTTGAATCATCGAGGTTAATTTGATGCCTGTCATGCAGTCAACTATCATTTCTTTTAACCAAAGAATATGCCCTGTGGAATTAATTTAAAATGCGCAAGAAAAACTTGTTAAAAAGTAAATTAAAGCAAACTTTAAAGAAACAGCATTCACTGACACAAATTAAATTCCCGCAGGGATCTGTGCTAGGACCCCAACTGTTCACATTATATATTAGTGATTTGGACAACGGAACTAAATGTATTATCTCCAGATTTGCAGATGATACAAGGTTGGGTGGGAGGACGAGCTGCGAGGAGGATGCAGAGGTGCTTCAGCAGGATTTGGACAAGCTGAGTAAGTGGGCATATGCATGCCAGATGCAGTTTAATGTGGATACATGTTAGGTTATCCACTTCGGTGGCAAAAGTAGGAAGGCAGATTATTGTCTGAATTCATGTAAATTGAGAGAGGTGGACACGCAGTGAGACCTTGGTGTCCTTGTGCATCAGTCGCTGAAAATAAACACGCAGGTACAGCAGGCAGTAAAGAAGGCAAATGGATGGCCTTCATAGTGAGAGGATTCGAATATAGGAATAGAGATGTTTTACAGCAATTGTAAAGGGCGTTGATGAGGCCACATTTGGAGTATTATGTGCAGTTTTGGTCTCCTTATCTGAGGAAGGATGTTTTTGCTATGGAGGGAATGCAGCGAAGGTTTACCAGGCTGATTCCTGGGGTGGCGGGACTGTCATGTGAGGTGAGACTTATTCGGTCAGGATTACATTCATTGGGGTTTAGAAGAGTGAGAGGGGATCTCATAGAAACTTATAAAATTTTAACAGTATTAAACGGGGTAAAATCAGAAAGAATGGTGGGGGAGTCCAGAACTTGGAGTCATAGTTTGAGGATAAGGGGTAAACCTTTTAGGACTGAGGTGAGGGGAAATGTTTTCACCCAGAGAGTGGTGAATCTGTGGAATTCACCACCACAGAGAGTGGTTGAGGCCAAAGCGTTATGTGATTTCAAGAAGGAATTAGATATAGCTCCTAGGGCTAAAGGGATGAAGGGATATAGGGGAAAGCAGAATCATGGTATCGAATTTGATGATCAGCAATGATCATAATGAATGGCAGAGCAAGCTCGAAGGCCCGAATGGCCTCCTGCTTCTATTTTCGATGTATGTTAAAGGCAGAAAGGCTTGCATTGAAGCAACATCTTTCATCACCTCAGAATGTGTCAAAGCATTTTGCAGCCCATGGAGTAGTTTTGATGTGTTGCCATTTATGTAAAATAGGGAACACAGCAAGCTCCCAAATCAATCATGAGGTAATGACCAAATTATCTGTTTCAGGCTTTTGATAAATGTTGATCAAGACAACAGGAAGAATTTCCCTGCTTTCCTATGAATAATGCAGGGTGGGGGGGGGGGGGGGGGGGGGTAGATATTTAACACCTACCTGAGAGGACAAGGTAGCTTGATTTAACATCTCATCTGAAAGCAAGCATCAGTAGAACGTTAACCTAGATGATATGTTTAAATTGGAAATTGAACCTACAACATTTGACTCAGAGACAAGACTACCACCGAATTAAGTTTTGTTACATTAATGTTGCATTATGAAATCCACAATAAATGTAAACAAGGGAATTGGGCTAGAACGCAAGTTACTAAATTATTAAAAAGCAAAGCTAGATTTATGTGGAAACTCTCCCTTTTCTGTTCTGTGATGAATACCTTGTATCGCTTTCTTTCTTGCTGCTGTTAAAACATGTGTTAGTAGCTGACTAAGTCTGACCGAACTATTATGAAATAATTTGGGGCAGGACTCATTAGACCAGACACCAATTGTTACATGCCCAGACAATAATCAAGCAAAATCTACAAATCTAGACTGGGAATTGAATCTCATCTCAACTGTCTATGTAATTAGTGCTGCATTAATAGATAATAATGCACCTTTCTGGAGTGGAGCCTCTGGAGTGTGACACACACTTGGCCCTCAATCAGTCTTATCATGCAAAGCACATAGACCATGAGAGCTGGGACTGTGTGAAATCCGCAGCAAATGAGGGCAGATTGTTCCACTTTTAGAACAAAAGAGACAACAGGAGTCTTTGAATATATGTAGTAGGATGAACACGCTCATTAGAAATCATTGCTGCCATCTATCGCTAACTTCCTGCTTCAACCAGCCGGTTTGAATGATCTCAGTCTTACATTTCTTCTATGTGTGTTAACAATATGGCTCCATAAACAGTAATTATTGTTTTTCAAATAATTTATATCTTATGAGGTGTTGCTCTATTAATAAAGTTGGTGACCAACAAGCCTTTCCTTATATCGATCAAATGACCACACAACCAGTTTGTTAGTCCAATAGATGGTTTATTTACATACACATTATCTCGACATGCAAACACAATATCTACTACGAGTTAAACTACACTTATCAGCTACAATAACCTATACTTAACTTCAGGGCGACTGACACTGTGTAAATGGATAAGGCCTTTATCTGGATTTCACTTGGCTGGTTCGAAGAAAGTGGCTCTTTCTCTGCTGGGCTCATCCGTCAGGTAGCGATCGTTGGTCTTGAACTTGGCTGGCTGTTCCTGTTACGATTGGGTTGGCACAGGCCGGATCCAAAAGAGAGAGAACACATGGCTGTGCTCTGTTTTATCCCTTGGGATTTTGCACTCTTTGGGGTGGTCCTTAACCTTGGACCCAATAGTTCGACAGGGCTCTGATCACTGTCTTCGATTTCGGCCAGTAAAGGGTCGGGTGCCTTGCTGGCTGGGTGGGTCCTTAGCGGTCATTGACCTTGGCAGTTGGGCTTTCTGAGTAAGGGGAGTGGCGCCGATCCGTCTGTGGCTGTACCGGTTATTTGATTGGAGGTCTATTGTCCTGGGAAAATGGGCCATTAAAATGCAAATCAGGGGGCCTGGTTACCTGTGTTTCTGATACACATAGGCTCTGTATCTGTCTGAGTCCTGGGTTGGCCATAATTCCCATGGTCCTTTGCAGGTGGCCATGTTAGATGGCTACATTCCATCCTCTTGATCCTGAATGCAAAGCGTGGTGGATCACACTATTGATCCCTGGTCATCCTTGGTGGACCGGTCACCCTTGGTCAAGGCAAAGTTCTACTCTACTCTATCTTATGGTTTGAGACATTTATCTAATATTTCATTAATACATCCATAAATTAATTCATCTCTAACGATCACTCTAATTCAGGTCACTATAAAACATTTAATTTATCCGCACAGTTGATCTCTAGCGAACACTATCTAAGCGACTCTCATGCTGCTGGTGAATATCAAAGAACTTATATACAGCACAAAATTTAAAACAGCAGCATCACATTTCTACTTAATCCTAATAAAGTTAAAGAGGTACATGGTTCATTTTTAGCAATGATTGGAACATGAGTTGAATTTTGTTGAATTCCAAAGAAGGGGGATCGGACTGTATATATTGGGGAGCGGGAGGCTTTTGCTCGCCATTTAGGGAGTCGGAGTGTCTGAATGACACTGCAGATTATTGCAATTACTAGAAGGGCCTCTACTATGTATGAATGGGGATTCCATTTGGCAATGTTTTCGCACCAAGTGGGGGCTTCGATGTCTGTCTTTATGTGTGGTGCCGTGTCCGGGCTGGTGGTGGCCTGTTATGTGGTAGTGTTCAGGGCTGGTGTAGTGTTTGTTAAAACAGTCCATTGCGCGCGCAGTTGCAGAAGTCCAGCGATGATCCAAATGCATGTCAGCAGTCCTTACTTCATCCTGTGTTTTCTGTTTTCCGTGTAATCCTGGGAGTGCAAGCATAGTATCTGTTATTATCTTTGGTTAATATCCTGTTTTATTAGTCTTTCTCTCCTTACTACAATTACCCGTTATGATTGTCACCGTGTGTTACTCCCTCATTTATTTTGGGGAAATACCATTTTGACAGACAAGAAATGAAAATTTTTAAAGTACAGAGACTCTCGCAGCTTGTGGTCGATGCAGGGAGTGGTATGACAATTTCTTCGACCAGTCTTTTCTTTACTTGCAGCCAGTGGTGGTTGAGGCTTATCTTAACCAGCCGAATTTCAGGGCGGTCAGTTTTATAGAGTTTCGTCCCAGGGTTCAGATGTAATTCACGTGTAGCAGCATGTATAGCAACCAATTGTGTCGTATGTGTAAATAGCAGGTGGGGAGCGACCAGAAGGTCGTGGAAGGTAAAGGAAAGAAGGGGTGAGCATGGCAAAATGCATTCTTTATACCACAACCAAAGGGAGAGTAGAGAAGGTGAAACTAAGGCCTGCCAAAGGCAACGCAGAGTGTAGAGAAGCATTCCAGAGTGTGTGAAGTGACGGGATCATGAGGTGCGTGTGGGCCATTGCGGGATAAGAATGGGTGGAATCCCCGGGTAGGGCGGGGGTTAGAGCCGTTTCTCCACTACCCGAGCTTAACTGACCGGATGAATTTGGAGTCCTCAGTAGGGCTGGGATCAGTGCTGTTACTCCCTACCTGGGTGACCTGGGTGGACGGTAAGAGTTTGTAGTCGTGTGGAAACTTGTCATAAAGACTGGGAGAACAGTGATCTGTTTCTCGACAAACTTGTGCCTTTAACTGACATTGGGTATCGTACCCTCGAATCAGAAGAGTAATTGTGTGTCGGGGGACAGGAATTAAAACCATGTGGTAGAAATAAGAAGGAAAAAGGCAGGCAGGCTCCATCAGAACTTTGGACACCTTAATACTTAGGCGGTGTCTTTTTCTCATCATCTGGACACCTCAGGGTTCTGTACCAAACAGTGTTGTAAAAGCATTAGCGAAACAAGTGTCAGTATCTGAATCATCACCATCTCCCGGTTGCCAGACTCTGTCTGCTGTTTCTATGCCTTGGCCGCGTGGGCCATCGGATAATCCGAATCGTCGTGCCTTACTAGTCTGCAAGAGTTGTCGCGGTGCCAAAGAGGGGCTTGTTTGTCGTGGGAGTGGAGGGCAAGTTGCTGTGGTCAGGCGGTGGCTGCTGCGGTGGCTGGGGGAGGGCATATAGGGGTCAAAGATATCTAAGTCGTGGTTCTGGGGGCTGGGGTGACTGGGGACAGAGAGATCGTGCCTGTGTTCAGGGATAGTAATCAAATCCGGGAAGCTCTCGCTGTCGCCGGAGTCAAGTTCAAGGTGAAAGTCTGTACCTGTGGGTGGAGACAAGTTCGGGTCTGTGGGCATGGGCAAGGGATAAATTCTGGCATGGTTGGGGGAGGGTTGACCTAGGGGTTGGACTAGGTTGTCAATGGGGGGGGCGTAATCGTCTCCTATTGCCAGAGAGATGTGGTGGGAGTGGCTAAATTGTGATCCGTAGACTTTGAGTCGGTTGATGTGGAACCAACCAGTTTTACCGTTGGGGTACGTTATCTTGTATACGGAGGGGCTCACTTTATCTGAAATAGAGTAGGGTCCTGCAAATTTGGGGGAGAGGAACGAACTGGGGTTGTAAAGTGAAACCATTACTTGCTGACCGACTGTGGACTCTACAGGGTGGACAGTTTTGTCAAAGCAGGCTTTACTCTGCTTCCTTCTAGCACCTAATCGGACAGCTGCAGCGAGTTGTGCCGCTTTAATGTTATCTATAAACTGTTGGACTGCTTTTTCGTGGGTGAGGGCGGTTACTGTAGGGCTTGCCAGATTGAGCCTAATACATATTCAAGACCCTTCATGGGCCTTCCGGTCATGAGAGGGTGGTGGGTGAAACCTGTGGAATTGGTAACGGTATTCCGAATAAACATGAGAGCAAATGGGAGGACCGTGTCCCACGTGGTATTGTTCTGTTGCACCATTTTCCTAATGGTCGCTTTTAAAGTTCTCTCGATAATGCCACTGGATTGGGGGTGATATGCTATATGGAATTTCTGCCTGATCCCAAAAATTGTTAAAAACATTTTGCATGACTCTGCCGGGGAAGTGGAAGCCTTGGTCTGACTCAATGCTGCAGGGGAGACCCCATCGTGGGAATATTTGTTGGGTCAAAATCTTAGCGGTGGCCTTTGCTGTGTTTGTCCGTGAGGGAAATGCTTCTACCCATTTAGTAAAGGTGTCGATTACAACCAGCACGTACTTGAAACCATTTCTGCAAGGGGGAAGGGGGCCAATGTAATCGATTTGCAAATTTGTCCAAAGGCCATTAACAGGTCGGGTGTGACATAATTGTCCTTTCTTTGTGGAACGTTCGGGATTGTTCTGCGCACAGATAAGGCAATTCTCAACATAACGGGTTACATCGCTTTTTAAATCGGGCCACCAACACAAAGGTCTTAAATGGGCAATGGTATTGTCTATCCCCTGATGTCTATGTCCGTCATGAAATTGGTAAATGAGCTGATTTCTGTCCTGGGTGGGGACCACAAATTCCGTGTTTTAAAACTATGCCGTCCTGTACAGTCAGTGCGTCCTTCCATTTATCACAGGGGGCTGGGAAGTTGCCATCTAAAATCTGTTTGAGCGTGTCATCTGCTTTTTGGGCTTGAGATAGATCCTCAATATTGCTCTGGGAAACCTGGACTGAGTGTATCGGTTCGCATTCGGGTGGCTGCCAGAAGTGACCATGGCGTGATCCTGCTTTGGCTAAGGCGTCTATGACCGGATGAGGACAAGCAATGATGGCTTCTTACTTTAATGATACCGCATGTGCGATCTGAGGCTGTCTTGAGAATGTGCTTTAACAACGGGGCAGAGGGTAGGGGTTTGCCATCGGCTGAAACAAAACCTGGAGATTCCCACAGGGGCAGGAATTCTGTTAAGCTGTTGCACACGTACAGGCTGTCCGAGTGTATGTCTGCGGGAGTTGGAAAAGAGTCGGGGTGCTGAAATACATAGGCTGTGGCTGCGAGTTCTGCTGCTTGTGAACCTAGGTGGCCGGGCAATTTTAAAGAGATTTCTTCTAGTGGGCATCCCTGCGCGTCTGCCAGGTAAATTCCACAACCAGTAATTCTAACTCCATTTTCGATTGTGGAGGAACCGTCTACATCAATTTTTAAAGTATTCCCTGTGGTTTGGGAATCCTGTGTCTTACTGCCTGCTCGTGGGTGTAGTGGTTTTGGGATAAAGGGTCCGGTGTGGTGTTGGGCTGTTATGATCTGTCACTCATGTGGGGTCCCTGCATATTGGAGATTATCGGCCAGAAATGTGTGGGTCTTGGTGCATATTACCATAATGTCTCTGCCTTGTAACAGTAGTATCCAGCGAGCTGCTCTGATTTGGCTGACTGAACCGTCCTTTAATCTACGGTCTAGCAATAGTTGAGTGGGGGTGTGCTCGGTCAAGATCGTTACTGGGTTTAGGCCTATGATGTACGCAAAGTAACTGTACTGCCCAAAGGACTGCAAGCAAGTGCCGTTCGCAGGCTGACAATCCTTGCTCTATGGGGTCTAATACTTTTGAGGCATAGGCTATGGGTCCTAAGTGATTGTGTCGTTCTTGCAGGAGCACTGCTGATAGGATTCGGTTGGTGGTTGCGACTTCTATGGCATAGGGCAAGTCGGGATCTGGAACTTGGAAAGTGGGGGCTGTGCCTCGGGCACGTTTTAAATCATCAATGGCGCCTGTGTGCTATGGAAGCCATTCCCATGGGGCATTCTTTTTAAGGAGTTCTGAGAGGGGGCTGCTTTGGTGGCAAAAATCATCTATATGATTTCTGCAATATCCTACCAAACCTAGGAATGACCGGAGTGTCGTGACATTTTGGGGCGGGGCAATTTAACGATGGACTCAATCCGTTTTTGCTCAATTTCTCTCTTCCCGTGGGTGATGCTGGTGCCTAAATAAAGAACCTTTCCCTTTAAAATCTGGGCCTTTTGGGGGTTTACCTTACATCCGATGGACTGCAGTAGGCCTAGTAATTCAGATAAGAGCTCTACGTGTTCCTCTTTTGTGTCCGTTTGCAAGAGCAGATCGTCTACATATTGTATTAGACATTCGGGTCGGGAAATTTAGAAAGTCCGTTGGCCAATTGTCGGTGGAAAATGGAGGGGGAGTTATGGAATCCTTGTGGGAGGCATGTCCACGTGTACTGCTGCCCTTGAAACGTAAATGCGAATTTATACTATCAGGCCCTGTCTAATGGGATGGACCAAAAGCCATTGCTGATGTCCAGCACTGTGAAATATTTTGCCTGTACTCCCTGTTTGACCATGGTCGCGGGTCTCGTGGCAACGGTGGGGTCTGCTAAAGGGGTTACCTTATTAAGTTCACGGTAATCGATCAATAGTCGCCATGAACCACGGGCTTTTTTACGGGCCAAATTGGGGCTTTATTTGTGGATGCTATGGGTCGAATAACTCCTTGGTCTAACAAACTGTTAATAACCTTCAAAATCTCCTCCTCGGCTTGCTGTCGTAAACCGTATTGCTTTTGCGGCTTTGGATTGGGACCTGAAATCTTTACTGTACCTGGGATTTTTCCACAGTCGTGTTTGTGTTGTGCGAATGAAGCTTTGCATTTTATGAGGACCTCTCTAATCGTCTGGTCTGCACTAATTGTTTTCTGTTTAAACCAATAGTCCCCTACTGAGCAAATCCTGTTTTCATAATCCCCTACTGTGAGCGTAGCGGGGGCCCTACCTTTTTTAGCCATTCGCCAGACACATTTGTTTACTGGGTCAAACGAAAGATTATGGGAGCCCATAAAGTCAATCCCTAAAATGTGCTCTGTGGTTTGGGGTGAGTCAACTAAAAAGTCGGGGTGTTTGGTGCTAATGTTCCCTATCTGAATGGATACGGGAGCTGTGATATATCCTTGCTGTATGTGGCCAGTGAATCCACTCAGGGTGATGGTGTCTGTGGTGGGCCATTTGTCCTGTTGAAACATGGTGGAGGAGTTCAAAGTGGTGCGGGATCCCCCTGTGACCCAAAGGAAATCGACTGTGCGTCCCCGGACTGTGCCTGTAACTACTGGTCTGCCTGATTTGTCCCAGCGTGTGATCACAGACTCAAGTTGGGGAGTCCAAACACCGTCAATCTGTGGAGTTAAATGCTAAGTCATCCGAACGGGCGCTAACATTTTGCATGGGCCTAACATTGTTCCTAGGTGGGGGGTTTGGTTGTTGGTATCTGTAGCGCACAAAGACTCTGTGAGACGAATAGAGTGAAGTCGATGAGGCTTTATTAAGCGTGTCTGTTCCCCCGCAGCTCGATAGGAGAATGGCCTGCGGGGGAGGACTCAGGCTTCTTATACTCCGCCTTCGGGGCGGAGCTAGAGGTCAACGGCCAACCAGGACCCGGGATCTGTCAGCCAATGACATTAGGGCTTCCAGTCCCACATGACCCCTAATACATACTACCACAGTATCGTTGCTGGTTCGGGGGGTTTTGTCGGCAATCGCGGGCGTAATGTCCCATGTGGCCACAATTGTAACAACCTCGTGGTGCCTGTGCTCTGGGGTGCTGTCCCTCGTGTCTACCCTCGTTTATCCATGCTGGGTCCTGGCTAGTCCTAACTCGGTGCATGTTTGCTTCTATCTCGTCCTGATCTGTCTGTCGGTGTAGGGTTTGTTCCCATGCTCTAGAAAGTCATTTCAATACCCAAACCTCATTGTGTGTGTGGTCTGCGGGGTCGTAGTTTACACAAGCCTTTTGACCTGAGTTTGTGGCATGCGAGAGTAAGGTGCGGGTGATGTCCTCCTCATTTAGATGTGCACGGTTCAATTGTCCATAGACTGCCATGAAATGAATACATAGGCGACCAGCAAATGCGGTCGGATGTTCTCCCTTCTTTTGCCTGCAGTGATTTAAACGCTTGACTGGATCTCCTTTGTTATACCCAATGGCATCTAATATGGCTGTTTTCATTTCCTGTAGGGTTCCTTCTGCTAACATTTTGGGGTTCTGGCAAAGCTGATCTTACGGACTGGCTGAGGCTCATAACTATTAGCTTTACTTCCTCTCTCTCATCTAGCCCGTACATAACTTTTTGTTGGCGCAACTCCTCAAAGAAGCTGTGCGGGTCTGCGATGGGCTGGAATGGACTAATTTTTGTGCAAGCTTCTCTTAATTGGGTTATGGATAGTGCGGTGCTGTAAATGATATCAGGCTCATCCTGACCCGATGACTTGTGTTGTGTGGTAACCGGATTCATGGGGGTCGAATTGTGAATGTGTGCAGCCTGTGCAGTCGGTGGTGTGGGTGCTTTTCTTTTTGGGGCGTAGGGGGCTCAAATATGATTTCCCTTCTCCTCCATGTATCTTTGGGTGCTTTCGTTTAACTCTTGCCAATCGGGAGTATCTCTGGCAGCAGCGCACCCCTCCCTGATGAAATCAATGCATTCTATGCTCGGTTCGAGCAGGTAACGAACAATCCGCTGTCGAGTGCCCCAGCAGCCCATAATTCACCCATACCCACCATCACAGCTTCCAAAGTCAGATTGGCCTTCCTGAAAGTGAACCCTCGGAAGGCGACGGGCCCGGATGGGATCCCTGGTCGTGCACTCAGAGCCTGCGCGGACCAGCTGGCAGAGGTATTCGTGGACATGTTTAACCTGTCTCTACTCCACTCCGAGGTCCCCACCTGCTTCAAGAAGACCACCATCATACCGGTACCAAAGAAGAACCAGGCAACGTGCCTCAATGACTACCGACCAGTGGCCCTGACTTCAGTTGTAATGAAGTTCTTCGCGAGGTTGATCATGAAGCGCATCACCTCCATACCCCCAGAACGCCTTGATCCACTGCAATTCGCACACCGCTGCAACCGGTCCACATCAGACACCATTTCCCTGGCCCTACACTCATCCCTAGAGCATCTCGAAAACAAGGACTCCTACATTAGACTCCTATTTATTGACTACAGCTCCGCCTTCAACACCATAATCCCAGCCAAGCTCATATCAAAGCTCCAAAATCTAGGACTTGGCTACCCACTCTGCAACTGGATCCTCGATTTTCTGACCAACAGACCACAATCAGTAAGAATGAACAACAACACCTCCTCCACAATAGTCCTCAACACCGGCGCCCCGCAAGGCTGCGTATTTAGCCCCCTACTCTACTCCCTGTACACACACGACTGCGTGGCAAAACTTGGTTCCAACTCCATCTACAAGTTTGCTGACGATACGACCATAGTGGGCCGGATCTCGAATAACGCCGAGTCCGAATAAAGGAGGGAGATAGAGAACCTAGTGGAGTGGTGTAGCGACAACAATCTCTCCCTCAAAACTAAAGAGCTGGTAATTGACTTCAGGAAGCAAAGTACTGTACACACACCTGTCATGATCAACGGGGCCGAGGTGGAGATGGTTAGCAGTTTCAAACTCCAAAAATCTGTCCTGGTCCACCCACGTCGACGCTACCACCAAGAAAGCACAACAGCGCCTATACTTCCTCAGGAAACTAAGGAAATTCGGCATGTCCACATTAACCCTTACCAACTTTTACAGATGCACCATAGAAAGCATCCTATCAGGCTGCATCACAGCCTGGTATGGCAACTGCTCGGCCCAGGACCGCAATAAACTTCAGAGAGTCGTGAACACCGCCCAGTCCATCACACAAACCTGCCTCCCATCCATTGGCTCCATCTACACCTCCTGCTGCCTGGGGAAAGCGTGCAGCATAATCAAAGATCCCTCCCACCCGGCTTACTCACTCTTCCAACTTCTTCCATCAGGTAGGAGATACAGAAGTCTGAGAACACGCACGAACAGACTCAAAAACAGCTTCTTCCCCACTGTCACCAGACTCCTAAATGACCCTCTTATGGACTGACCTCATTAACACTACACCCTGTATGCTTCATCCGATGCCAGTGCTTATGTAGTTACATTGTATATGTTGTGTTGCCATATTATGTATTTTCTTTTATTCCCTTTTCTTCTCATGTACTTAATGATCTGTTGAGCTGCTCGCAGAAAAATACTTTTCACTGTACCTCGGTACACGTGACAATAAACAAATCCAGTCCAATCCAATCCAATCCTCATCTAAATCCTGCCCGAAAGTGTACCTGAAGCCATTCTGTACTGAGAGTAGCGACTGTGACTTTTCTATCTTCTGTCGGCATTTAGCATGGTCAACGGTACTCTGCCTCTGTTCCTTGGTGGAGCTGTGGAGCGCTCGCAAAGCTGCTTTTAAATCTGCACATTTGCTAGTTAGCTAGGCGACCTGTTGCTCTGTTTCCTCTCTTACCAGGACTGCTCGCTGTGTATCTTTTGTGGTAATACCAGATATTGCAGTACCAGAGAGGGGAATGACCATTGGCTAGACCGCGGGGTCTACCATTGGGCAATGTAAATAGCCCCGCCCTGAGAGGCGGGGTATAAGAACCAATGCCGTCCCAGCAGCCTTCACTTCTGTAACTTCGCTGCTGGGTACAGTTCTATCTGATTAAAGCTGAATCGATATGACTCCACGTGGACTCAAGAGTATTGATTGTGTATCATCTTTGTCGGCTTTATCGTACTGGGTCTTGTTGTCGATTTATCTCTACTACTTGGTCTTTTCTGTGGCTCTGTTCCAATTAGGGCAATCAATGAATTTGCCTTCTTTCTATATTGTCTATGTCCGAATGCTTAGAGTGGCCAGGTATCGAATGATAACCACCACAAGTTTCAGCCGGCTTTCGATCAAAGAGCCAAACACAAGTTAGTTAGTTCAAGGTCAAGGGTACTTTATTTACATACAATCAATCATGCAACATAAACACTACTAGTTAACTACACCTATTACTAAGACAACCTGTACTTAACTTCGAGCACCCGGTTTAGGTCAGGAAACAGTGTTCGCTGTTCAATTCTGGATCTCTTGGGTTCGAAGGATTAACTGCTGCTCAGCTGGGCTCATCCGTCTGGTAGTGGGCAGTGAACTCGAACTTGCTTCTGGTGTTGCTGCAGCTGGCGATGGCCATGATCGGGGTACCAAGGCCAAAAGAGAGCGAACATATGGCGAATTCTCCCTTTATACCCGGGGGCTTTCACGTTCTTTTGGGTGTTCCTTCGATTTTGGCCTTACTAATTGGGTGGTCTCTGATCACTCCGTTCGATTCCTTAGCCAATAAGTTGCCGGGAATCAGATGACTGGGCGTGTCTCAAGCGGTCATTGGCCCCGTTGTTTGGGTTTCCCTTGGACAGGGAGTGGCAATGTCTGGGACTGTCCCGGTTGCTGGAGTACCAGCCCTTTGTGTTGGGGGAGATGGGCCATCACCTGCTAATCGGCCTGATTAACATGCTAATGGGATGGAGTTTCGATGCCGTCTGGACTTTGCTGACAAATATGCACTTCAGGCTCTGAGCCTGCCTGACTCTTGGCTTGTCCATTTTACCCATCAGTCTTTGCGAGTTGCTCTGTATCTAGTTGGAAGTGGCCATCCCAGATGGCTACACTCTGGAAGCTACTGAGGCGAACTAGACAGGATTTATGTGCACGTTTTACATCGACCATTTCCTTATCCTTAGCTGCTAACTGTTCCTGGAGTTGCTCAATTATCTTCTCGCTTTCATTACTGTTTCCCTCGTTCTTTTATTCCTTCTCAATTAACTGCCTACGGAGCGTCTTCACGACCTCCACTGTGCCTCGCAACTGTGCCAAACTGGACACTATTTCCATCAGCTTTCTGACTTTCCCTACATTTTTCTTGTGAACCTCGCTTAGGTTCTCCCACCAAGTTGGTCCTATCTTTCCTGGACCTGACTCATCATTAGCGCAAAAATTCGACCAAAGAGGCCACCTTTCCCCTTTGAGTATTTTGTTAACTCTTCCTCCCATATGGGGCATTGCTCTGCTCTGTTGGTTGCTGCGACCTCGGGTTCCTGTGGATTCATCAATCTTTCCATTGCTTTAGTGCCCATTACTTCTCTTATCTCTTGCTCTACTTTTAATTTGGGACAGGGGAATAAGGCGGCGATTTGAACAGCGGGTATGGCTTAAGCTATTTTCCAGCTCACAATCTCTCGATAGTTGTACACAATTCTAACGAGTTTACCTTACTCTTCCTGTTAGGTATGCATGCAGGTTAGTACACGCTTCCAAAATTTGGTTATTTGGTCGATATGGGACTTGCACTTGTGGTTCTTTCTCTTTCTCGCAATTGGATTCAAAGTTTGTTTGTTCTCTCGGAGTGACAAAGTCACTTCTAATCGAGTCCCACCAGAGTGGCCAATAATGTTTCTCTATTAATAATGTTGGTGCACCACAGGCCTTCCCTTATATCGATCAAATGACCACAACCAGTTAGTTAGTCCAAAAGATGGTTTATTTATATACACAAGAGTTATCTCGACATGCAAACACAATATCTACTACGAGTTAAACTACACCTATCAGCTACAATAACCTTTACTTAACTTCACGGCGACTGGCACTGTGCAAATGGATAAGGCCTTTATCTGGATTTCACTTGGCTGGTTCGAAGAAAGTTGTTCTGTCTCTGCAGGGCTCAGCCATCAGGTAGCGATCATTGGTCTTGTACTTGGCTGGCTGTTCCTGCTACGATTGGATTGGCACAGGCCGGATGCAAAAGAGACAGAACATATGGCTGTGTCCCCTTTTATCCCTCTGGGATTTTGCGCTCTTCGTGGCGGTCCTTAACCTTGGACCCAATAGTTCGACAGGGCTCTGATCACTGTCTTCGATTTTGGACAATAAAGGGGCAGGTGCCTTGGTGGCTGGGCGGGTCCTTATTGGTCATTGACCTTGGCAGTTGGGCTTTCTGAGTAATGGAGTGACGCTGATCAGTCTGTGGCTGTACCGGTTGCTTGATTGGAGTTCTATTGTCCTGGGAAAATGGGCCATTAAAATGCAAACGAGCGGGGGTTTCGGTCAGGCCTGGTTACCTGTGTTTCAGATACACAAAGGCTCTGTATCTGTCTGAGTACTGGGTTGGCCATAATTCCCATGGTCCTTTGCAGGTGGCCATCTTAGATGGCTGCAGAGGGCAATATTTTATTCCCAAATTATAATCTAACTATTCCAGTATTGAAGACAGTTTTAACATTGAAGATAATATTAATATTGAGCATGGCAGAACTATATGTTTGCACTATTGTCTCATCTCTCTAAGAAGCTTCCCTATACATTTTGCAATCTGTTTGGCATCCATGTTGATCTTAGACCTGCAATTTTTCATTCAGTACCTCTACATTGAGTTGACTGGCTTGCACATACTTCAAGCTGCCTTGCATTCAGGTGTTGATGAATAGGATTGTACTGGATTCTGCTGCTATCCCAATCATTTGCCACACAAAGAAAATCAGATATGATGAATACTCTCCTTACATCCTTCTCTTTGTGGAGGGATTGTAGAAATCGCCATCCCCATGCTCGACTGTATTTTTGCTTTAATTTTTGCTTAACTATATTAGGCTTTCCTTCTGCATCTGAATTCTCTCGCTTGCTGCCTCTTTTTGTCTTTAGATAAACTTACATGCTTTAGATACTTTGGATACGGAGCATGGAATATGGAGGCAGGACAGGAGTGCTTTGAAATACTTGAGTTTAGATGTGATAAAATCCTGAATGTGATTTTGGCAGCAGGTGTAGTATTGGGTAATACAGAGGTGTAAGTAGGTCTTTGTGATGGAGAGGATATGGAGTTCAGAGCTCAGCTCGGGGTCACATTAGTTGTTGAGGTTGTGAACAGTCAGCTCCAACGTGAGACAATGACTGAGCAGGAGGGTGGAAAAGGAGTCAATGGCACAGAATGTATGACAGCATCAAAGATCATGGCCAGGATTCTCCGTGTACGAGACTAAGTGTCGACGCCAGGACTGAATCGTGAGAGTTTTATGTTGCCGAAGGTGGTGCCAGTCCCAGAGGGATTCGGGACTGGGCCAGCACCGCCAACTAATGCAATTCCAACCAACGTTGGAGTCTGATTGGCCGGGGTCGGGATTGACACTGGAGAGCCTGACACACTGCAGCCGCATACAAGCACCCACTCCCCACACACACAGTCATTCAAGCCAAGACAATAACACCCCGAAGAGCAGCTTTGAGATTTTGCAGGTGCGGAGCTGGAGACAATGTTGGATGGCATGGACGAGAGGCAGAACACCCTGTTCCCAGCGTGGGAAGGAGGCTGCCGGCCATAGACATAAACCGGGCCTCGGTACAGGTGGCAGAGACCATGAGCGCCATGGACCCCCGCTTCCAGGACAGGGAAGAAGCTGCATGACCTCCTCAGTGCTGCCCAGGTTAGTCACCACCTCCATGCCCCTGGCACAACTTTCTCCCCCCCCACACACCTATAATCCCCCCCCCCCTCCACCTGGCAGACACTGGCAGGGTGAGGGTGAGGGTGAGCAACCCCCCAGGCCAGCCAGGATGAGCCACCACCATGCCCCGGCACCAACCCCCGTCCCACACACCATACCTGAACCCCTTAGGGGGTAATCAAACTTCACCCACCGATTTGGCACAGTTCCAGAGGGGCGTGGCATGGAGGTCCTTGTCGGTACGAGAGTGGGCCCCCAGGAATGGCAGCACCAGGTGGCGGCAGACGTGGTGCTCCCGGAGCTTGCTCCGGCCACACCTCTGTCCCAAAGAGCAGCCCGGAGACCATCGGGCACCCCGAAGGAGGAGGGGGTAATGGGGCTTGTGCCGGTAAATCTCACAGCGGAGGTGCCGGAATTCCTCCGATTCTCCCCTAACTGTCCCTGGCGCATCCAATGGGCAGTGAGTCGAATGGAATGGCACCACGCCACCCGTAACACCCTGTGGACAGCCGGGCCCATCTGTTCCGGTCGCTCCAGACGTCGGCTGCCAATGGAGACCCAGGTCACGGGGCGGGAATCACAACAGGCCGCCTCCAGTTTTGAAGTATAGCCTTGGGAACCACTCAGATGGAGCATTAGGGCCTGTAAGGCCAGAGAGGTAGACAACAGGCAAGTTGGCATCGGTGCAGCACATAGGTTAGCGATAGGAGCTCGCACAATCAATACCTGTTCATCAACGTTCCGAATTGTCTCAATCCTTCGTTAGAAAGGTGTGAGGGCTGAGGAGGGTGCAGGGAGGGTACACAGGGGAGGGCATGATTGGAGGAGGGTGGAGGGGGGTAGTAACATATGGGGGTGAGACAAGGCGGTCGAGCCACCAGTGGCCAGGCCCCTAGTCGGTGAACCTGGTGGCAATGAGAGCTTCCCCTGTGTGGCTGCCCAGGTGCACACATTGTGTGGCATCCAGTGGCTGCCCAGGCCTCATGCCTTGCCCATCCTGGCCCTCCTCCACATTCTCCCCATCAGAAAAAGCCTGCCGTTCATCATCCTCCTCCAGCATGTTACCTCTGCTGCTGCGCAATGTTGTGGAGGAAACAGCAGGCCACCACTATGTGCGAGACCCTCCTAGCGATATACTGGAGGGTCCCTCCAGAGCGTTACAGGCACCTGAAGCACATTTTAAGGACACCGATGCACCGCTCGATGATGCCCCTGGTCGCTGCACGGGCATCATTGCAATGGTTTGCCACATCGGTCTATAGCGTCCAGATAGGCGTCATCAGCCACAACCGCAGCGGATAATGCCTGTTGCCCAAGAGCCAACCCCTCACTCGTGGGTGCGTCTCGAAGGTGTCAGGTAACGTTGAGTGTACCAGTATGAGCGTGGTGCACACGCTGCCCAGGTATCGGGCAGAGACATACTGGTGGTCGCACACCAACGGCATGATCATTAAGTGGAACTCCTTTCAGTTTGTGAGGGCCAGCCGCTCATGTGGCGGAGACATGCGTATCAGCGATCACCCCCTGGACCTGGGCCTGCCCAGCTATGGTGGCGAATCCCACTGCCTAGGCAACCTGGTGGGCTCAGTTCATATTCAGCTTGATGTATTGTGCTGCCTGGGCATACAGGGCCTCTTGTAACGGTAAAGGTGCACTGACATCTGTGAGATCCCAGACAGGACCCCACTTGCCGCCTGGAAGGACCCTGTCAGGTAGAGGTTCAGGGCGACCGTCCCATTGATGGCCACTGGGATTGGGTGTCCTCCCCTATATCCCCATGGTTTTAGGTGCCCTAGGTGCTCAGATGCCGCACGGCCCATCTTCTCAGGCAGTGTCTTCGGCGCTACGATGGGTCCGCAGGCCCTCGAATGACAGATGCTGCCGGTATACATGAGGCCTGATGCGGTATCACATTCACACCTCCTCCTCGACCTGTTGGGCGGCCGGCTTTCCGTCCTCACTGGCTGGCTCCTGCTCCTCTCTGGAAGGCTCCTGTTCTCCAGGGTCTTCCCTGAGCAGCTCCTGCTCCCACAGCCTCATGGCATCCGCCAGGGCTGCGGTGACTCGGCAATTCCAACCATTTCTGGTTAGATACCGAAGAACATTCTCTTTAGGGGGTGAAAGGCAGGCATGTCCGTAAGGCAGTTACATCCGTGCCCAACAAGGTCCAATGGGCTACACAGTGCCCCTGCCCTGCACTACAGTCCCTGCCCCGCATATCCCCCTCCAACCTCCCCTCCATCCCTACCCCAGTCCTGGCCAGTCCCTCCAACACATTGCCATCCGCACCGCACCCCTGGCCTCGTCGGTGCCTGGCACCGAGGGTCCTCTGACCCCGACACCTGTCCCTGCCGGCCTGTGGCTCGTGCTGCTCATGCCAGCGGCACGCTCTGCAGCCGCTATCCTGTGCCCTCCCGTGGGATATGTTGTGGCCATCCCCCTTGGGTGGGCCACGTAGTGCCCCTCCTGCAGGGTGGTGCCTGGTTGTGGTGGGTGGGATCTGTGGGATCCTCAGGCGCGGTGTTGGGGGGGTGGGAGCACCCATATGGCTGGTGGTGCTCGGTGCAACTACGGGCCATGGTGGCCCGTACGCGGTCAGTTGGAACTACGCGGTCAGTTGGAAGAGCTGCAAGATGGCTGCTTTGCAGGCCGTGGCAATGACCCTCGCCATCAGTAATTCCTCCTGGCAGAGGCGGAGCATTGCTCGAGGCCTGGAGAATGCCTGTTGATGATGTGCCAACAGCGTTTACTGTAAGATTTGCATGCCCATGCCAGTATGCAGCGTAGAGCGCATTCACACCACTGTCGAGGTACCGGAGCATGGCATACCCTGTGGCGGCCGGCGCCAGGCTTGAATTTTGGCTGACGCATTATTCTCAGCCTGATCGTGCTTCGCCACTGGATGGAGAATCCCACCCCAAAGGAAAGCCTTTGGTTTTCCCTATATTGTCAATTCCATTTTATGTTCCCATATTTTACATTGTTCTACTTTAACCTCAGTCAGTATTTCTGTTTGCCGTTGGGAGTTTTGTATTGAATGATTTCACATTTTGGCTGAAATAAGGTTGTGACCTGATTGGCCTTGTTGTACTTGGACATACCATACTCCCTGGCCTTCCTTCCCCCTAGCCCTCCCTCTCCCCAACCTCCCACTCTGGGTTGTGGCCCCGCCCACTCCATGACCCTCCCCTCCGCTGCCGACCCCTCCTCCTGCCGACTCTCCGGTTTATGGATTGCCTCCTGCAAGTCGAAGGTGGTCTTCCTGCTCGCACCACTCACCTCCTGATCTCTCACTCACAATGGGGGAAGCAGCAAGCGGGAGAGGCAGGGAGCAGGAGGTTCGATGAGAGGGAGGGTCAGGGGGAAGGAAGGCCAGGGAGTATGGTATGTGGTGAGCCGGAGGCTGCCAGCAAGCAGGAATGTCAGAGGGTGGGAGGAATGTCGATACCGAAGGTCAGGGAGCGACGGGTTGCTGAACGGGACTGTCAGGGACTGGGTGGGGTTGGGGATGGAGGAGGTGGTGAGGGGGAGGTTCGGTGAGTGAGAGATTCAGCAACGAGCAAGGCAGCAGTGGGTAGGAGGTAAGTAGAAAGAGCATATTTATTTTATATAAGTTATTTAATTTACCAATATAGGAATTTAACAATGTAAAGCATTTCAACTTACAAGGTATAATGCTTTAATATTTTTCTTTTCTGGTAGGAAAGATCCAAGTACAACAAAACTTAACTGCAGCTTTAACTTTGGTTGTAATGGAAAAACCTGATTTGCTTAAAGTTGTTTCACATATGTTGCACTTTTCAGGGATGCAACTGTAACTATAAGTGAGGGCTTACTGTATTATCATAGAATTTACAGTGCAGAAGGAGGCCATTCGGCCCATCGAGTCTGCACCAGCTCGTGGAAAGAGCACCCTATCCAAGGTCAACACCTCCACCCTATCCCCATAATCCAGTAACCCCACCCAACACGAAGGGTAATGTTGGACACTAAGGTCAATTTTATAATGGCCAATCCACCTAACCTGCACATCTTTGGACTGTGGGAGGAAACCGGAGCACCCGGAGGAAACCCACGCACACGCAGGGAGGATGTGCAGACTCCACACAGACAGTGACCCAAGCCGGAATCGAACCTGGGACCCTGGAGCTGTGAAGCAATTGTGCTATCCACAATGCTACCGTGCTGCCGCTAAGAATTTAACTGAAGGAATTTATGGTTTATTGTTGATTGGGTGTTGAAGATGATCCATGTTGGCTTCTTCTTTGATATTCAAACAATGACATCCTTCTGCTCTTTAATTTCTCTTGTAATTTCTCTCCTTTCCAAGAGCCTCCACAGCTCACTGACTAAATGTATCCCGATAAAATAAGAAAATTGCACCCTTGTCTGTACCTTCCCAAATTTGCAGCGCTATTGCTGTGCGCTCAGGTCGGTCTCCCTCCTCTACTTGGTCTGGTTACATTATTTCTAGTGGGATTTCTGATCAGATTCGCTTTTAGTGGGAAAAGTCCTGCTCCACCACATTGATGGCATTAAATCAGGAATCCAGAAATTTCCAGATCCTAGACTCACTGATTTATACAGACTGAATTTTGCAGTTTCAATATAAGAAGATGATTTTCTATTTTTGGAATTTATCTGTTGGCCTTCTTTTAGGTCTATGACTGAATTTAATTAAGTTGATACTCAAATAAAATTAATAGAAATTATTAATTATAATTTAGGTATGCTCCCAATATTTTCCATGCAAAAGCACAAAGGAACAGGAGGAGGGTATTTAGCTCCTCGAGTCTGTTACACATTTCACTAAGATCATGGTTGACTGGTAATCTGACTCAGTTTACCTACTTTGTCCCATTTCCCTTAGTCTTTGAAGAGCAAAAATTCATCTATCTCAGAATAATAATTAATAATTGAGCTAACATCTCACTTTTAAAAATTATTAATTAATTCCCCCTAGCCCAATCAGCCGAAATAGTGGCTGCGATTTTACGCCCGCATTTGCCAGGAGCGTAAACATGGGCACAAAATATCGTGTCACTTGGGAAATGGGAATCTTGCTGGCAAGATTCTCCCGGCCTCTCACTGGTGAGAGTAATGGGGACAGGGACATGCCCAGGCAGTATCCTGGCACAGCCCCTTGCAGTGCCAGCGGGCAGTGCTGGGGTACCTCTGGGGAGCTCCATGGAGAGGTGGAGTTTCCCTTACCTGTTGGGGATGTTTTCCGCGTATGCATAGGAAGGAGTTGCAGTTTCCGCGGAGGTGGTCTCCATGTGCATGTTGGGTGGGTTCCTGTTTTTTCTTTTGGAGATCGGGCTTCCATTTAAAAACAGCGCCCCAATCTCAGGATTCCCAGCTGCCGGATGTTTCTGGTCTGCCTGCCAGCATCACGCCTGCAGGTTTTTTCTGCGGAGTGCTGGATTATCTGGAGAGAAAAGCCAGCTGTGCAAACAGTGAGCTGCCTGCTTATTTTCCTTCCTCAGCCAGAATTCTGTGCAGACAATGGAAAATTTTGCCCAGTTCCTCTCCATTGCCCTTCTCGGTTCTCCTTAATATCTTGAAAATTTCGGTCAAATCAGCCATTAATGTTCCAAATTCCAGGTAATCCTAGATTATGTAATCGCTCCTCATAATTTAGCTTTGGAGTCCAGGTATCATTCAAGCAAATCTATGGGCACGATTTAGCCACCACGTTGCGCACGATGCAGATCCGGGTGTGCCAGATCAATAGCAGGAAAGGCCACAATTCAGATTTGCGCCAGGTGCGAACCATTTTGAAATTCACCCAATCCGCTCCCCATGGCGAGTTCCAGATCTCGCCCCAAAATGGAGACAAAGTAATTTAGCCTAATTTGCATTAATTTGAATCTCATTAGTGAGATTGAAGTTGGATACAGCAGCCACCCAGGAGTCAACCTACTCCCCAGTGAGAAGTCACGTGGGCGTCGTTCAGAACTCCTCGACAAAAACGTGAAGCTGGTGCTTCCGAGAGGAAGTGAGGAGATGAGTAATACTTTCCATTTACTGGCTTGCAGCTCAAGGGTACCAAAGCTGCTGCCCCAGTGCTCAGGGGGCTTAGGGGTGGGGGGCCTTCAGGTGGATTGAGCATATTCAGAGAGGCTGGAGGGGGCTGTAGTGTTGGCTGTTACAAAATTATGTGCCTACGTGGTTATAAATACGAATGTGTCGTGAGGGCTTTTTGTTTTTTTTTGGTACAACGCTGTTTTATTTCAACTTGTTATTTACAGTTCTGTCTTGATACTCTGCACGTGGTGACTCTCTGTGTGTGATGTTAATCAGGTCCTGTCCTTGTCCTGGTCTCCAGATCTACTGGCCACCAGGTGTCGTGTTTCTTCTCTTATACTGTCTCTGTCCTTGTCTATGATTGGTTGTCGTGTTGTGTGTGCTGATTTGTCTGTTGGTGTGTCTATCATGATATGTGTGTTTGAATATCATGACAGGGGCCAGTTCAGGGGTCGAACCTGGGCCAGGAGTGGGGAGGGCTTTGTGTCTGTGAGGCCTTCAACCACCTTTAAAAATTGTGGAGACCCATAACAGGGGAAACCACAATTGCCGACTTTCTGTCCTATCAAACACTTCCAGGACAGAGCCCTGCTGTGGCTTCTCATAAAAGTCTTTTTCATCCCATTTGACTGTGAGCAACCTCTAGCTTCACAGCTGAAGGCTATTTCCAACGAGGAATTAGCCTTCTAGTTGTGAGAACACCTCACACTACTGAACTCTCAAAGAAACAGGTGGCCTGTCTGAGAGGATGATTAATGGACCGGATGTCCAGCAACCTTTGATGCCTGAACAGTGTGCCTGAACTCTAGGAGCATCAACACCATGAAGGCAGCTGCCAAAAATCAAACAGTAAAGAGCAGGGCCAAAGGTTGGATGAATGGAGCACAGCTGAGCACAACCTCCCTAATGTTGCTGGCAGAGGCCTAGGGTTTCCTGATCTAGCTGGGAGTGAGTGTACAGAGCAAGGTTTGCCAGCACAACTAGCTCGCTGGATGATACTCTGAGAGAAGGCGATACAATCATTCTAAGGGTGGGGAAGGCCTGGGGGATTTTAAGGTCCTGGGATGGAAGCCTTAACTGATTGTCGGTCTCTCTCCTTCTCCAATTCCTTCCAGAAACAAAGATGTTTTCTGGTGTAAGTCCCGCAGAAGATTCTCTTGCTGTGCTTGTAGCTGAAGACGGCAGCAATGCCAATGCAGGCTGGAGGTGGCACCACATGTATAGATCCTGAAGACCCAGCTGCCCATCAGTCTGAGGAGGGGGCCAGAAGGGGAGGCCAGCAACGGCCCAAGGTGCACAGGTGTCATTGATCCTTCCATAATCTAACGGGCAGCATATGCCGTAGAAGGCAACGTCTCAGCAGAGAGACAGTGCGGCACCCAGTGGAAGGGGAGGACACTCACTCCCGATTGCCGTGAAGGTCACTGCAGCCCTAAACCGCTATGCCACTAGGTCATTCCAGGGCTCCAGCGGGGACCTGTGTGGCATATCCCAATCTTCATACCACAGTTGCATCCGGGAGGTGCTCTATATGTCGGACGTCCAACTATATCAACTTTGACCTGGACCAGGCCCACTAAGATGCCTGGGCTACAGGTTTTGCCAGCATCGCCGGTCTGCCCCAGATCCAGGGAGCGATCGGGGCATGACAGAGTGCTCTATATTAACTGGAAGGGGTTCCATTCCGTGAGTGTTCAGATCGTGTATGATCACCATCTCAGAATCATGCAGAGGAGGAGGAGGGACATGTGGCCTCATCTGAGGAGGAGGAGGCAGACCAGGAGGGGCTGGAGGATGAGCTCAAGGAGGAGCCGCTGGATGAAGGACGGGTGCGGCGAGGGTCCGACATGCTAGGAGGACCAGGGAGGCTCTCATTGTCTCCAGATTCTCCCAGCACAAGACTGTGTCCATCAATTCAAAAACCGCACCTCTTTCCCATCCCACTGGGGTGGGGATAATAACAAAGGGGAGAGCTTGTGAACAAGCTCAATTGACCCGTGATTATTTTTTACAATATTGCAGGCAGGCTGTCAATTTCAGCACCCACCCAAATACCCTCGCTGTATTTTGTTTGCCCCTCCACCAAAAGCATGCTTGGGGTGGCACAGAAAATACAGTCCTATGTAATTATTCAATTTGTCTACCATTTCCTTATTTTCCTTAACAATACTACTGTTACCAGTTTTCAAGGGGCAGACATTGCTCCTGACCATCCCCTTTTCCAAATATAATTGTAAGGAAAGTGTTGACTTTGATATTCCAAGTTTCTTTTTGTTTTCCCTTTTTGCAGCTTGTTCTATCTGTTTTGCCAAGCTTTGTTGTCTTTGTATCTTTCCCATTCACTCGATCTGTGCTACTTTTTGCATTCTTGTATTTTTTTTCTTTTTGGTTATTGTCTTTAGTCATCCATGGCTGTTTTTTGGCAAGTCGGATTCTTAACTCTTTGGAGTACAAAATGATTCTGTATCACATTACCTCCCAATAATCTTCCATTGTTTTATCCATTAACTGATTTGCCAAGTTTACTGTGAACAGTCTACCAGCATTGCAGTCAACCTTACCTAAGTGTTTAATAATTCTCCCTTTCTATTCTGTTGAACTCAATGATATGATCATTACTAGATAAATGTTCATGCGCTATTACACTGTTAACTAAATGTGACACTTTGCGAAATCTAATTTGGCGTGTTCCCTTGAACACTGTGAAAAATCTGTTAAACTGTGACTTGCACCTCTTCAGCTGACCCCATGGCCAACAAAATCATGGAAACGATTGCAAGTAGACATTTATGGAGAGGTGCATGCAGCCACTAGTAATCAAAGTGTTTTGCTTGTTGATCATCATCTACTTAACAAATGACTGGGAATGGCTACAACAAATTAAACAGGGTGCTGATGGGCAGTCTGGGCGCTGGCATGCCAGAGAGGAAAACATTTGAACAATCCACTCGTATTCGACTTCACACATATAGATCCATTCCACACTCTCTAATGTAAAAGACACGGGCAGAGCTTATTACTGCTCTAAACCTTTGCATGGCACTGACCATTCTTGAGCCACTACCCAACAAGAATGTCAGGTGAATGTGGAAGGAATTACGAAGTGACAAGGTAAAGCAAAAGTGTAGTTTGATTGATGAACACACACAAGGGAACCACAATGTGAACTTGCCGATTGGGTTCACATCATGCAAACAAACTTGCATCATCTCTTTCAGGACCAGAGCAGATCAAAAGTGGACAGCATGATAGCATTATGGATAGCACAATTGCTTCACTGCTCCAGGGTCCCAGGTTCGATTCCCGGCTTGGGTCACTGTCTGTGTGGAGACTGCACGTTCTCCCCGTGTCTGCGTGGGTTTCCTCCGGGTGCTCCGGTTTCCTCCCACAGTCCAAAGATGTGCGGGTTAGGTGGATTGGCCATGCTAAATTGCCCATAGTGTCCAAAATTGCCCTTAGTGTTGGGTGGGGTTACTGGGTTATGGGGATAGGGTGGAGGTGTGGAACTTGGGTGGGGTGCTCTTTCTAAGAGCCGGTGCAGACTCGATGGGCCGAATGGTCTCCTTCTGCACTGTAAATTCTATGAAAGGGTTGCCTGGTCCCAATGCTTATCTATTGGATGACAGCACAAACTGCAACACGAGATGCTTTATAGACAAGTAGACTATATTATTTTTAAGACGCTGCTTATGAGGGCACATTTTTTTTTCCAATGTGTCATGAAACCCATTGGGCTTTGTGTCCTTGGGTGTTGTGGAAATTCTAACATTTAAGGTATAAGATGTTCCAATGCATGATACATTGTTTCATGTCTAGTAACAAGGGCGGGATCCTTTAACAGTGTTTTGTTAGGTCATTAGAACAGTTCAAGCTCCAGTGAACAATCTTCTTGAGGCAGTCAGTTTCGGGGAAGTCAAGAGCAGGGCGAAGAAGCTCCAAGCAGGAAATGGGCAACTGTTTGTCTTTATTTGCTCATGGATGTGGGCATCGCTGGTTGGGCCAGCATTTATTGCCCATCCTGATTGCCCTTGAACTGAGTGGCTTGCTAGGCCATTTCAGAGTGCTTTGCTGTGGACCTGGAGTCACGTGTAAGCCAGACCAGGTAAGGATGGAAGATTTCCTTTCCCAAATAATATCTATTTTTTAAGTTCACACCATGATTTCTATTCTAGAAAATAATTTAGGAGGCATAAAATATTTAAACACAATTGCACATTTTGTAACCAGGTTTGTTCTCATATTTTTACACACAACAAAGTTATTTTAAAATTCTACGGCATTTTTTCAAGATAGTGTATAGACACCTCAATGTCAGACACATTAATATTTTTTTTCTTGAAATATTTTAATTAAAGTTTACATTTAATCTGTACTTAAAAATAGATGAGACGGTAACAGTTTGCATGTTGTTCCTTTTCGATACCCCCTCCAGCCCTCCGCCTTTGCCCTCCCCAACCCCCATCCCCCCTACTTCCCCTCTTCTGCTATTTTTAAGTCTTATCCTCGGCCCTTTCTTTCACCTCAGGTAGTTGTTTGGTGTTTATCTTGTGGCTTTGTGCTGGGCTCTCTAGTCCCCTTGTCGGTCTCTCTCTGGTCTCCCCCTTGGTGTTTCCTCCACCCCACCCCCCCTCCCCCATTCCTGTCTGCTTTCTGTGGTACCGGTGGCTCCCGTGTGTCTCCTTGCCCCTCTCCCTCCCCTCCCCTTTGCTCTATCAATTGTTGGCTTCGAACAGGTCTTGGAACAGGTTGATGAATGGCCCCCATGCATTGTGGAAACCATCTTCAGACCCTCGGATGGTGTACTTGATCTTCTCCAGGTGGAGAAATTCCGATAGGTCTGCCAGCCAATCTGCAGTTGTGGGTGGTGCTGCTGATTGCCAGCCGAGCAGGATTCTCTGGTTGGTAATTAGGGAAGCAAAGGCAAGGAATTCAGCCATCGTCCCCATATGAAGTTCTGGCTGTTCAGATACCCCAAAGACTGCCACTCGTGGGCACGGCTCCATCCTCACCCCCACAACTTTGGACATTGCCTCGAAGAAGGCTGTCCAAAACCCAACAAGTCTGGGGCAGGCCCAGAACATGTGGGCGTGGTTGGCCGGGCCTCCCTGGCACCGTTCACATTTGTCCTCCACCTCCGGGAAGAACCTGCTCATTCGGTTTGTTGTCAGGTGCGCTCTATGCATCACTTTTAGCTGCATGAGGCTTAACCTTGCACAGGAGGAGATGGATTTGGCCCTGTTCAGTGCTTTGCTTCAGAGTCCCCACCCTACTTCCGCCCCTACCTCTTCCTCCCATTTTTCCCTTGTTTTGTCCAGTTCCATTGGGGAGCATGTCCTTTCACAAAGTTGTCCACATATGTCACTGCAGGTCCCCTTTCCCAGACTGTCTGAATCCAGTAACTCCTCCAACATCGTGTCTCTTGGGGTCCTTGGGTACCTTGTTGTCTCTTTTCGAAGAAGGCTTTTGATTTGCTGATGTCGGAGTTCTTGTTCGTCTGGTAGTTCTAGTCTCTCCGTCAGCTCTTCTAGGATTGCCAGCTTGTCCCGTGTAAAAGTCCCTCACCATCAATATCCCCCCATCCTGTGTCCTCTTAAAGGTGGCGTCTAGTATGGCTGGTGGAAACCTGTGGTTGCTACAGATGGGGGCCATGGTGGACACCTCGGTCAGACCGAAGCTGCCTCACCTGGTTCCATGTTCTCAGTGTTGCTTACTACCACTGGGCTAGTTGAGTGTTTTGTTGGTGGGGATGGGAGTGCTGTCATGGCGAGGGCCTGGAAGGTCGTTCTTGTACAGGAGGACTTCTCCAACCTCACCCATTCCGTGTTTGGTTGCTTGACCCATCCCCTCACTCTCTCGTCCACAGTTGCCCTGTGTGCTATTTCAAGTTCAGGAAGGCCAGTTCCTCTCCTCCTCCTCCTCCTCCCCCCCCCCCCCCCCCCCCCCCCCCCCCCATGCTGCTTCTCCTTTTCAGTGTTGTTTTAGGGATTCAGTTTCAAAGAAGTGCAATTCTGCCAGTAAGTAGAGGCTGAAATTCAGACTTAGGAATCCAAGAAGAAAGAATCTCAGAGGGTGAGATTGAAACCCTGTGGGGTAAGTCATTGTTAAAGCTGTCTCAGTAGGAGCAACCTTTAGAGAAAATTCCAAGGTGGGATCTTCTAAGATAAAGCTGGGAATCCCTCGTGAGACAGAGTTTCAATTAGATGTTTTGACTTTGTGTTTACTGATGTCTTGGTGGGTTATTGAGAAAACCATGGACCCTGTGCTGGTTGCAATTTCATTTACTCTGTTGTGTGGTGTGTTCAACCACAGTTTGTCTGTTATTCACGAATACTGTATGCTTACCCTGAATGTTAGAGTATAAAATACTTATTAAACTTGTATTTTCTTGTTCGTTCAAAACTGTGGAATCTTATGGTTTTATTCCAAAAGCAGGTGTCTTAATTCTCAACCTTTATCTACTTTAAACAAAACGATCTTGGTCCCTCTACATAGAGATCTCCCTCTACATCCCAGGGTTTGGCCGAGGATCGTAATAACTGTGCGACTACGATTCTGATCATCCACCTTGTACAGCTGATCACACAAAACCTCAAGTTTCTAGATCTCAGCGCCATGGTCAGTGACCTTAATACTTCAAAGACTATTTATATATTTACAGAAAACTAACACTGTGAACTATAATAAATTACTCATTGTAGATAGGTTTATTGTTCATGACAAGTCTAAAACAAGGGGGTGGGATTCTCCATTCCTGCAGCTAAGTGTCAGCTCGAAATGAGAATCCACGGGAGGTTTATGCAAAGAAAATCAGCGTAAACCCCTCACTGATTCCAGTACTGGTGAGGGGCTAGCACCGCTGCCGACCAAAACTCCTACCTCCCGCGGCTAAAAGGGCCGGAGAATGGCCGGGTTCCAGGCCGGGCATGCGCACAGCTGACGACCTGCAGCGGTCGCGCTGTATAACATGGCGCTAACCATGCACGGACCAAACCGCCCCCAGCAGTCCTCCTAGCCTTCGGCATGGATCCCGGTGTGGCGGCGCTGGACACAGTCCGCAGCTGGCACGCTAGGTTCACGATTGCTGTGAGCACACGTGTTCCACGCCATCGGGGGCTTGGCTCATCGGGGGCCGTGCATCGCGAGTGGGCCAGCTGTTGAGGCACCAACGGCATTGCGACTGCGCGTGGCACCATAATGCCGGCTTGGAGGAGCGGAGAATCGCAAACTGATGTCAAACCAGCGCCTGCCCGATTCCAGCATCGGAATCGATTCTCCGCCCGATCGCCGATTATGATTTCGGTGTCGGGCAATGGAGAATCCTGCCCGATGCACAGTAGTATTCAGTTGTTCAGTGTTTGGTTATGTATGTCTGATGACACTCCTCTGTTCTGTGTGCTGTTAGTCAAGCCTGGATGATGATACTGAGAAAGAGAAACTAAACCCAAAGCAAGCAGCTGGAAGCGTGGGACCAGACATTTTAAATACTGTGTGAATAAAACTCCTGTTACACATATAGAACATGGTGTGTCATTTCTGCATATGTTTTGGAGCAAAAAACACAATACCGAGCCAAGGAAAACAACCCCGTCAAGCACCTTCAGAATAGGATTAGGTTCTGCAGATCTTCACTGTCTATCTCTTATGGATTCCCCTTAATCTGTACGCTATCAGTCACACAAGCCCAGTTTTGAACCTCCACCTATAAGGTGTGACTGAAGTCTGGAGCTAACTGTCCAGATACTTCTCTTGCTCCCATATGTGTTTGAGTATCTCCAACTCACACTCCAGATCAATTACTCTTGAGTCAAAGAGATTCAAGACAGAGGAATTGACTGCTGATGTGTCCCCTCAAGACATCTCATTTCCACAATAAAGATAGCTTACATAGACAACATGCTCCTATAAAAGATAGCTTCCTGAGGCAAACCTCCTCATGATTTGAAACTTAACCTTATGTATATAGGGCACGCACAGCTATCTTTCATTATAAACTTGCTGCTGGATAGCATACAAAAATTTCACTTGGGCTAGCTCTGATTTATCTTCCGAAGATGCATTGTATTAGACACGCAGGCCATTTTTCCGAACATAAACTACAATATAGGTTTTGCTCAACACTGGTGAAAATCTAAACCCGGAGGCAACTTCCAAAGAATTGAGTAAACAAATCAGGCTGACAAGTCTCTTTAAATTCCTCTGACTGAACCTGAAAGAAAATCCTTTTTAGAAAGAAATATGCCAGATTGTTACTCGTGCAGTATATAAGAAAGTAAATTACCACCATGATTTAAGAGATTATGGTAACTTAGAAAAGTGATTGGTGGTAAATGCATGCTTTTCTGGCTGGAAAGAAGTATCCAGTGGTGTTTCTCACGGATCAGTTTTGGAATATTTATTTTCTTGTTACATATGAATGACTTGAACTTGAATAAAGGGAGCACAATTTTGAAGTTTACCAATAATGCAAAACTAGGCAAAATGCTAAGTAATGCAACAGGTAGTAGCAGAATTCAAGAGGGTGCACATAGACTGAAGAAATAGGCAGGCACATGACAGATACAATTTAATGTAAATAAGTGTGATGTGATGCACTTTGGTAAGAGCAACATGGAGAGTCGGTATAATCTAGCTGATTTTCTGCTCAGGGAAGTGCAAGAGTAGAGGGACACACCCTCATAAATCTCTGAAGGTGGCGAGACAAGTTGATAATTCAGTTCAGCAAGTGTTTAATTCACTGCCATTTCTCTTCCAGGAATGCCTACCTTGAAGATGTACTGGTCTTCTTTCCAACGGGATTTACGGTTTGTCATGATATGCTTAAACAGTTATGTAAATATTAACAGATACGACCTCCAACCAGCAGGTGGCAGTAAAGAACAACAATGTGACACTGTTACCTCGGGGAATCTGGAGATAGTCGTCTAGTGGATAGTCACATTTGCAATAGCTCTTAGATAATTTTATAATCGTGATTTAATAGTTAGTGGTTTTAGTAGTTTTGATATTGTTATCTGACCCACGTTATTGTTAATCAATAAACATTCAACTAGTCACAAACTAGACATTCTCCAGTGCACTAATTCCGTCCGGCCAAGCACCAGAACGTAACATGGTACCAGAATTTGCGATCTGAAGATCATAAAGACCGAAGACCACGGTAACAAAGAGAGAATTTATTTTTTTACTCACCACAAAGAGCTTTGACAGAATATAGTTCAATGCACTACTCGTCATCGAAGTCAATGATGAAAGGTTTGAAGACACCACACCAGCTTCGAGTCACTGGTAATGTAGATGCAAATTGGCGCGCTTTTAAACAGAAATTTGCATTCTACGTGGCAGCTCTAGGTCTTCTGGCATAGCCTGATGAACGGAGGATAGCATTGCTGCTCACCGTAGCAGGTCCACAGGCGACAGAAATCTTTGATACCTTCACGATTGATAGCGAAGCTGATAAGAATAACTTTGACAAATTCTAAAAAAACATTTGATCAACACTGTTCACCTAAAAAGAACGAAACGTTTGAATGGTACATTTTTCAAATGCGCACACAACAGGCAGGCGAATCGTTCAACAGCTTCCTAACAGACTTGAGGTTAAAGGCTCAAACATGTAAATTTGCAACTTTGCAAGTGTCCATGATCCGAGATCAGATTGTGTTCGGTATTAGCAATGACAAAGTTTGTGAATAATTGTTGAGGGAGAATGAATTCCAGCTTGACGATGCCTTTAAAATTTGCTAGCCAGCGAGCTAGTTGCGCAGCAGATTTGTACCTTAAACTTAAAAATTTTGGCATGAAAATCAGAGATGCAGCCGATGTCATCGATGTGACACACACAAAACCAAAAAGTGGGTTTAACAGCTAAGGCCATTTTAAATGCATATCTGATACCATCATTCTTTGCAAACGATGCAGCATCAAGCATTTGCAAAGGCAATGTCCTGCATTCGAAAAAGTGTGTGCTAAATGCAAAGGCAAGAATCATTCAACTAGTCATGAACTTGACATTCTCTAGTGAACTAAGCCCGTCCGGCCAAGCACCAGAACGTAACATGTTTGTCTCTCTCTTACCTTGTTCATGTTCATTGCTTTCCATTTCCCTTTTGGTGTTTCACAGTGTGTTGCTTCCAGAGCCACATTTCCTTCCTCAGCGAGTGTCTCCCTCTCCAACTCACATCACATGGATTCCATCTGAAGTTCCATCTGTCATGTTTTGAATGTACCAAGGATTACAGGTATCTCCAGGATACACAATGCCCCTTGGACTCCTGTCTTCACCGCTTCCTGAGATCCACACTCAGTACCATGCCGCTATATGTACACACTTGACCTTTCACTCCAGCAGCACCGACTCACCCTCTCTCAAAGCTGTTCTTGTCTCCAGTTCCATTTTATTCTTTGTCTCATTCGACACCTTAACAAGAACCTTTTTCTCTTCCTTTCAGGTGTTAAGCTCCAATGACTTACTGACACCAACGTCTAACTGGAACCCTCTGCATCGTCTCGTCCCTTTGAACCCATTCTTTCTTCTATTTCCATCCCTTGCCATGCATTCACTATACTTTTCAACCTGCCTCCTCCGATGCTGAACGTTCTGTACTCAGCAAAGGACTTTGTTTCATCCCCTTGCGTCCTCACCTCAATGAATTTCACTCAGCATAATGCTGAACTCATCTTCCGTTGCCTCTGTCTCTGTGCTCACTTCTTTGGGCAGGACTCCTCTTCCTGTTCAGTGGATCCTTTCACCCACCACCAGTATTCTCCCTCTATGTGGATACACCCTCTGGCCTCTTGCTAGCTCTTGACCTTTGCATTGAAAACGGTCGCCGTGACACCGGTCATCTCAATTTTTCTCCCCATCTCACCCACGCCAACCTGTCTCCCTCTGAACCTGCTGCACTGTTCTCTTAGGTCTCCACCCCTGACTTTGTGATCAAATCTGCTGGTATTGTCTGGTGCACTGACCTCTACTTCAGAAAGTGCCAACTCTCTGACAGTTACTCCTACCTCATGGATCATGACTCCACCACCTAACATCAAGTCATTGTTTCAAGGACTGTCACTGACCTCATCGCCTCTGGAGATCTTCCCTTCCCAGCTTCCAACCTCAGAGTCTCCCAAGCCCATACAGTCCACTTCTAGCTCCTTCCAAAAACCACATCAGTGAATGCCCTGGTGGACCCAGAATATCAGCCTGTTCCTTTTCCACCTTTTGACGTGACTCCACCTCTCTCCCCTTGCCCATTCTCTTTCCACCTACATTTCTGATTCATCTCATGTTCTACATCACATCGACAATTTTAACTTCCCTGACGCTAATCGCCTCCTCTTCACTATGGATGAAATCCCTCTCCACCTCCATTCCCACCAGGAGGATCTGAGCATTCTCCACTTCTTCCTTGACTGGAGGCCCAAACAATCCCCATCCACCATCACTCTCCTCTACCAGGCTGAACTGGTTCTCTGTCATCAATTATTTTCTCCCTTCCAAATTCGACCCTCTTGCACCTTCACATCGTCCATCTCTGGTACTTCCTTCCCTTCCTTAACCTCTCTGTCTCCATTTCCAGAGATAGATTCATCACCAATATTCATGACAAGCCCACTGACTCCCACAGTTTCCTGGACTACAGACACCCCTCGCACCTCTGCTCCCTGTAAGAACTCCATCCCATTGTTTCTCCACTTCTGTCATGCCTGGTCCAATGATGCCACATTGGGGCTGGTTTAGCTCACTGGGCTAATCGCTGGCTTTTAAAGTAGACCAAGGCAGGCCAGCAGCACGGTTCAATTCCCGTACCAGCCTCCCCGAACAGGGGCCGGAATGTGGCGACTAGGGGCTTTTCACAGTAACTTCATTGAAGCCTACTCGTGACAATAAGCGATTTTCATTTCATTTTGAAAATGGCACTTCTGTCATGGCTACTTTTTTCTTCAACCAGGGGTGCCTTCCCACTATGGTTGACAAGGCACTCAACTGGGTTCGACCCAATTCCTGCACCTCTGCCCTCACCCATTCTCTTCCCTGTCGGAACCATGACAGAGTCCCCCTTGTCCTCACTTTTCACTCCACCAGCCTCTGCATTCAAAAGATAATCCTTCGCCATTTCTGCCCACTCCAGTATGATGCCACCATGAATCACATCTTCCCCACACCCCTCACTTCCCCTCACCGCCGACATTCTGTCAGGACCGTTCCCTCCATAATGCCCTGATCCACTCCACCATCAAGCCCAACTCCTCATCGCCTCCCCATGGCACCTTCCCCTGTAATCATAGAAGGTGCAACACCTGTCCCTTTGCCTCCTCCCACCTCACCATTCAAGGCTTCAAGCACTCCTTTCAGATGAAGCAACATTTCACATGCACCTCCTTCAATTTGGTCTACTGTATTCCCTGCTCCCGATGCAGTCTCTTCTACATTGAGGAAGCTAAACACAGACTGGGTGACCGCTTTGCGGAACACCTTCGCTCAGCCCACAAGCATTACCCCAACCTTCCTGTCATTTACCATTTGAACTCAGCATCTTGCTCTCATGCCCAGATGTCCATCCTTGGCCTTCTGCAATGCTTTAGTGGAGCCCAACACAAACCGAAGGAGCATCATCTCATATATCAAATTAGGTATGTTATGGCCCTCAGGACTCTATTAGGTTCAATAACTTTAGACTGTGACCATTTTAATCATTTTTATATCCCAAACATTTTTTGTCCCAATGCTAAACCCTCCCTTCCCCTCCCCATTGGACCATCTGTCACTTGATCTTCAGTTTTTCTAATCTTTGTTGTAATCTCTCCTAACTCCGACTAATCACTGACTTTCTACTCTGTTCCAACTATTCCACCCCCTCTTCTACAGCATATAGTAACATTTCTCCCTCTCCTCAGCTCTGAAGAAGTCATGGACTTGAAACATTAACTGTGGTTTCTCTTGCTATGGATGCTGCCAGACCTGTTGAGTATTTCCAGCATTCTCTGTTCTTGTTTCAGATTCCAGCAACCACAGTATTTTGATTTTATTGTATTAAGAACGCATGGGCTATTTGTTTTTTTAAATAGGGGCATTGAATACAAAACAAGGAAGCTGTGCTAAACCCAAACCACTGGCTAGGCCTCAGCTGGAGTATTGTGTACAATTCTAGTCTCCATACTTTAGGATGGATGTCAAGACTTTGGACAGGGTACAGAACAGGTATGCTGGGATGGTACCAGGAATGAGGGACTTTACTCATTTGGAGCAATTTGAGAAGCTGGGATTGTTCTTCGACAAGGTTCAAGGAAGACCTATTACAGCAATTCAAAAATATGAAAGGTTTTGATCAAGAAAATAGGGTCAGACTATGAGGAGCTATCTTTTATAGGTGCAAGTGGGCCAATAACCAGAGGACATAGATTTAAAATAATTGACAAATTTAGCAGAGAGGAAATGAGCTGATTGTTTCACACAGAAGACTGTTAACCATTGGAAAAGATGGTGGAAGAAGATTCAACAGGAACTTTCAAACGGCAATTTGACATGTAAAGAGAAGAAGTTTGCAGAATTATAAGGAAGTCTCTGGAGTGTGGGAGTAAAATGGACAGCTCCTTCAAACAGCCAGCACAGGCATGATGGGCTGCGTAGTCTTCTATGTTGTCAGGTTCAATGATTCTAAACAGACTAAAATGTTTGTGCTCTACAGCAAGGCAAGCTGAATGGCTAACATGCAAGATTTGTGTGTTACTGTGCACATATTCATAATTAATTTTGAATAGCAGGTATATACTTTGAAGGTTGGCAAGTCAGTTAAGGTTCATTGGCTGATGCTGGTATTTACAATCTATAAACACAAAGATGATCATACTCCAGTATGATGGACACAATAAAGATACAGTTTAAAAATTAATTCTTGAGATGTGGCTATCACCAACAAGTCCTGCAGTTACTGTTCATTTCTAATTATCCTTATAAGGCGGGTTTTCTCCTTGAATCACTGCGCCATGTGTAACAGTTTTATACAATAGATTAGAATTGATTGTCGGTGCAGACTCGATGGACCAAAAGGCCTTTTCTGCACTATATTTTTCTGTGATTCTGACTAGCTTGCTAGGGAACTTCAGAGAATGGCTAAGAGTGTCTGAGCAGTTAAGGGACTGGGATCATATCTAGGCCAGACCAAGGAAAACAGATAATATAATAATTGCTTATTGCCACAAGTAGGCTTCAATGAAGTTACTGTGAATAGCCCCAAGATGTTTCCTTTCCTGCAGGACATTAATGGACCAATTGAATTTTATAACAACTCAATTGTTGTAAAAAAACACTTTGTGGTCATTTTTAGTATTCCAACTTTTTCCATTCCAGATTCCCAAATCAGCACAGAGTGATTTGAACTTAAATTCTCTGGATTAGTATTCGATTAATATAGCCACTGTAATACACACCCTCCAGAAGTGTGTGGTTTGGGCAAATGATCACAATTCCAACTCATAACAGATGTTGGTTACATTATTTTCATATCTGTCTCAAAGCATTTTTAACTTAATTGACTTTTCTGATAGAAGAGGTGTTCTTTTCTCAACCCACCCTGTTGATATTACGGGAAGGACTGTTGTGGTACATGATCTCAGAACAACTTTGCAATCTAGATGTCACCATGTCAAAATACTTTCGCCTCTTCAAAAACATACAATGAAAATAAACCAGGCATGGTTTGAGAGGGTCATCTAATGATGAGAGGCTGATGATGAGGCCTATTTTGGGGGGAATTTAGAAGAAAGAGAGGAGATTTCAGGGAGACATGCAAGATTATGAAGGAGTTTGACAGGGTAGATACTGAGAGGTTGTTTCTCCTGGCTGAAGAATCTAAAGCCAAAGGGAACAGTGTAAGGATAAGATGTCCATCATTTAGGACTGAGATGAGGCCAAATTTCTTCAGTTTGAGGGATTTTAATCTTTGTCTACCCCAGAGAGTTGTGGATGCTCCAATGTTGAGAATATGTAAGGCTGAGATGGTCAGATTTTTAATCTCTAGGTGAATTGAGGGATATGGAGAGAGGACTGGCAGAAAATCAATTATGATAGTATTGAGGAGCAGACTGGAGGGGTTTCATGGTCTTCATAGAATCATCAAATTTCCAGTGCAGAAGGAGGCCATTCGGCCCATTGCGTCCACACCGGCTGTTGGAAAGAACACCCTGCACCTCCACCCTATCCCCATAACCCAGTAACCCCACCTAACGTTTTGGAAACTAAGGGACAATTCAGCATAGCCAATCCACCTAACGAGCACATCTTTGGACTGTGGGAGGAATCCGGAGCACCCGGAGGAAATCCACGCAGACACGGGGAGAAAGTGCAAACTCCACACACACAGTCACCCAAGCCTGGAATTGAACCAGAGGGTCCCTAGAGTCATGATGGAATCACGGGCAGAGTCAAAAGTTCAAAATGCCATTGCGGGAATTACATCAAACTGTATATGCTACCTGCTGCACCAGAGAGAGCTGGAGTAATGGTCAACTCCTTCTCTGATGGCACCACGATAACATTAACGATAGAAATTCCTTTGGTTGCACAAAGTATCTCTGGAGATAACTTTTTATCTGCCCTTGATAATTTTAGGCAATTTAAAAGTCGCAGGAAGTCCTGAACAAACGAAAAGAAATTTGCTCAATATGTTCACCCCTTTCATAGAGCATTGACATTTATCCTATTGTGGACAGTTTGCCTTGTTTGAATGAAAGGACAGAAAATCAGACAACCCATGGCTCTGGCATTTCCTGACCAGTGTCCTTTGGAAGTACCCCTGCCCTTTAAGGTGTTCCGCTCGGGGAATCGGTCCTTGTATCTGGAAGCAAGTTATCTGTAGTAATTGTTCTTATCACCTGGGTAGATTTTCTCTCTCCATTATGCAACACACTAGCTTGGTCCTAAGCAACCAAAGACAGGAAACTCACCTTTTGTTCCATCAACTATTTATAACTTGAATAGCAATAGCTCGAAGGACTGCAGAGCATTTGAGATTTCTCTCAGCCTAGTGCAAATTCGTAAAACAATTTGACAGTTTAATCACTTAGCTGTTGTGGTGTATTTTCATCCATTAACAGAAAAATAGCGGCAAACTCTTTTCACCCAGCCATTTACAGAAACCAATTACAATTTGCCCATTTGTGCTAGCTAATATTTTAGATGAAAAAGATTCAGTTTCTCATGAATTGAAACTGAAAAGATCCGGGGCCCGTCAACAAAAACCTCTCCGCCAGATGAAATTGCTTGTGTGGGTAAGTGCATTTTCCTCATCACAGCAGAAAAACACGCTGTACCCTATTATTTTACAGTATTGCTATTCACTATGCCACATGTGAGAAGCTCCCACATCACAAGACCTGCTCTTTGTCTTGCAAAGGCTCAAATCTGCTGTTGCTAGTTATCCAGTTGTTAAGTGGAAATCATCTTTCTTGTAGTGGGGAAGAGGGTGGTGGTGATGGGGGAAGGGCGGGGGGGGGGGGGGGGGAGGGGGGCGCAGGCAGCCTCTCCAGGGCTCAGAGTGACTCCAAGGTCACATTCAGGATGATGAAAATACAGAGCTAAGTCACCCAATGTGGTAGGTTTAATAATTCAGTACCTGAATCAATTGCACTCACAGGACCCGGCGACATCACCGGTGGTTGACTAACCAGTCTGCAAACCGACAAAGCCTGCAGATATTGCTCTACCCATTTGGCTATAGACAACTCAAAAGCCAATGTCTTCATTGATTGCATGATCTTGGTTTTGGCTGGCTAAATGCCCATCGATGCCACTTCATAACCTGCATGGTACCTAAACAAAGTCTTTGCCAACTTGATCTGTCTGGATTTAGCTAATGAGATCTGTGTGTAATTCTCAGCATATAATTTCGAGCGCTCTATAACGGATGGTGGGTTTATACCGCTGTCAGCTCCAACGGGATCAAAAGAGGAAGAAAAGGTGATCCATTAAGGATTGAAATTCAAGATTTGAAGGTCAGAATCACGGACACAGAATCTAAATGCTATGTGCGATCGATTTGGGTTTTTTATTTTATCTCTATTGATTCATAGAAAGACACACGGCTGTCACGCTGAAATAGCATCGTTCTTCCTCTCCATTAAGTGGTGCAGAAAGAGGTCAAATCTAAAGCTGATCACAAACTCAAGTCCAACACCACGAATGCTAAAGAAGTCTAACGCTCTTTCTACAGGTGAATTATATCAAATGGTGCTGAGTACGCTGTTGCGCAAAACTACCAAACAAATGCTTATCTACAACGCGCAGAAGTCTTTAGTGAGGAGGCCATAGAATTGAATTCCTGCAATTGTATTTCATTCGCTAGTTATGGACACTCATTCAGTTCTGCTGTGCCAACTGGCATGCGGGAGATTTTACAATTGCAGAAGGTGCTGGCAACATTGTTTTTAGAACTCAAACATTACGGCTTGACAATGTATCCATCTTGTCAAAGAATGAATCGTGTCAGGGAACTGCAGATTCCCGCGTTCTCTGCACGCTCTACATTCAGGCCAATACATAGTCGAACTGCCCTTTCTCCAATCCGTCCAGCCCGTCTGCCCACGTTGAGGTGGGCATGCTCCTGTACGGATCCAGAAGGATCCTGAAACACCTGACAATGAGGATTCCCAAGAAGATAAATAGGCAGATAACAAAGGCGAAGGTAGTTTTCTGTTCCAGAGTCATGCCCTCGTGGACTGCACCTCCTGCCGGCAGCAGAGTGGAAGTGACTGTTTCACCGTCCATTTTCCAGGAAAGTTGACGTGAAAAATTCCAGAATGTTCTCTTTCTCATGGTCGGTTCTTTGAGCCCATAGTGAAAATATCTTGGTCGAAGCCCTTGATCTGTAAAGAATAATTGGTTAATGTTTGGAAGCTAGGTATGTCGTCAAAAACAGGTTCCGCGTGTGGAGTACCTCTGTACATTAAACAATAGATCAGCACGATATAACTGGGTTATACCCTTTGCCAATCAGCAAGTATGCCAGGATTAGATGTCTCTTTAATCCAATTTGGTCACGATAACCCCAGAAAACTAGCAAATGTGACTTATTGGACCCATCAAAAACAGGTATGGACAAATATACAGCAATGCTTTTTTAAAGATATAACACATTAATAACAGAATAAAGGTACAAAATGTGACATTACATTATTTACTTTTAAGAAATATGTACCATGCATCAAAATTAAATGGTTGTCAATACTTTGCAAAATACTTCTGCTCATTACCGATGAGAAGTGGTCCTCTGTTTCTATCGCTCTCCTGTTGATATCTCCCCTGATAGCACTGGCGGTCTGATCCCACACCCTCAGAAAGACCACAGACGATTCTCACTCAAGACTAAATACCCGACAAGGCAATGTAATTGGCATCTCAGAGAGAAACGTCATACATCCATTGATCCTTCTTAAAACGGAAGAGATTTGAGAATGTAACAGAAAATGCTGACGTTTTAAGGCACCGTTCTGTTTCTTCACTCACCCACTAGAAATAGTGAGCTCAGAGGCAAGATTGCAACAGTTTTCTTTCCTGTCTTGGCTGAATCTTTCCTGGGCACCAGCCAATAATAACACGCGGATGTACAAAGCACGCACCCACGGATTGTCAAAGTGGGCAGTTTCCAAATCACGCTTTCTTCCAAACCTTTTCCTCTACACCCGAAATTCCCATTTTGGAATCTTTGGGGAGTAAAATCAGACTGAACACCAATTCCAGAGTGCAGCAATAAATTTAGTGGGTTACTAATCCTCAGAGGAGTGTTTATAAACGTCTGTCAGATGGAACATAACATGTTCCCTGATATGTGAAGGATCTCCGAATGTTTAGCAGCACATTTTCACGGTGCTGAGAGATTGCGAGAGGACAGAAATCATTCGGTTGGGTTGAAGCATCAGAGCTCAGCAACCATTCCGGGTTGCACCCTGTCACTGCTGGTGGAAAGAAAATACTGTAGCACTTTGTGCGATGTGAGCTCGATATTCCGAGCAAGCTGCCGGCTGAGCGATGAGTGGGATCCACGGAATCCACAAACTAGGCGCCCATTGCAATGACCGGGTTAGGAGAGCAGGATGAGTTCACCGCGTTGCTGGGTGAAACTGAACAATAAACACATTCTTGCAATACAAACGCCGTACATTCTTGCCAGCCAGATATGTTTTAAATGCATCAATCAGCCTGGGGTCCAGGATCACTGCAGGTGCGGGCGGCGAAGGATGGGAATATCCAATCCCGGTTTACAATTTGAAAACAATAAATATATCCAACTTCATACTTTTATGACAAGAGAAACGATTCTGCAACAGATTGCAGCGGGTCTTGTGCCGGGTTCACCGCCCCCACATCTATTTGTAAATACCTTGGATTGCTCAAGACAAACACCATCCATTCTCCCATCTCTGCTGAGAGCTCCAATAAATTGCAGCAAAAACAGTCAGGTTTAAATGACGGTCGGTTTTTATTGAAAGGTGTGGTAGACACGGGCGATCCTCATACTAAAGGGAGAAGCTCCTTTCTCATCGATGTTTTGCAGCGAGAATCTCGATAATGCACAGATTCATTATTATTCGCTTCCAGCGATTTCTGATTAAAAAGCACACTCAGCAACGGGGACGATCTGAAATAATCATTCCGGGTAAAGCTACCGATGGGGGGAAAGCTTCAAAACAATCATTATTATTTCAAATCCGCCTGTCGCTGACACACAGGGGGCAACGCCTGTCTATCAGCAAGACTGCCTTATTTGCAGCCACAGTGTGCTGTCATTCAGTTTACATTTCCAAAGCACCTTTCACATTGATTTCACTTGGGGGACTTGGAAGAAATATGTCCGGCGCGGGCTGTCAATTGGCAGAAACAAATCTTGCAAGCTCAAAACGTGGTGAGCTAAAAGCTTCAGCTTCAGCAACAACTTCAGTTTCAATGTGCCTAGACTTGGAGTGTTACTGGAACAAATCTTACACCAAGTCACATAAAGAGAGGTCAGGAGAGGTGACCTGCAGGGAAAACGAGTTTTAAAGAGTGGCTCGGAGGAATGAAGGCGGGGCTGGGGGGGGGGGGAGAGAGAGATTAGAGGGGGAAATTCCAGAGTTTAGCCACAGAGAAAATGCTGGAAAATCTCAGCAGATCTGGCAGCATCTGTATGGAGAGGAAAGAGCTAACGTTTCGAGACCAGGTGACACTTTGACAAAGTTCCTAGGCAACTGAAGGCAGAGCCACGGACAGTGGGGTGATATAAATCAGGCGTGTGCAGGAAGCAGATTTGGAGGAGTGGAGAGATCGTGGAGCTGAAGGAGGTTACAGAGAATGGGAGGGGAGGGCCATGGAAAAATTTACAGACAAGGGTGTTATAGCCCTTGCCCTTTCCTCCAAGATAGCCAGATATGTAGTGTTGACAAAGGATATACAAACAAGAAGTTTGAATCAAAACTAATTCATTTTATATTACTAAATTAAAATAAAGTATGTACATTCTACTGAGTTACAGATAATAATCCAATGATACTGACTATGTTCTATTAAACTACACTATGACTAGACCTCCTGCTATATTCCTCTATGTTCCTTTCAGTCTGCTCTCAGCATGTTCCCTTCAGCTTCTCCCAGGATTCCTAGAGATGCTGTCTTATATACAGTGAATTAGCGACACCCTCGAGTGTTTAATTTACACATAGATTCAGATATAACCTTTGCTATACTGGCATTATACATATCATTACATCCCCTTTATTTTAGACATTTCTTTTCTATATGACTAAAAGGAAAAATGTATAATATTACAGAATGCATGATATGTATATTAAATTAACAGGTGAGTAAGAAAAAAAATAAACAGTTCATTTATGATGATTCACAAGTTAAGTCTGTCTGATTTCCTTCTTATCCTGGATGATCTGCTCAATCCAGTAAGAGGAGTGTCAGAAGTATTGAACGTCTTCTGTGAGTCTTCTGGTATCTTGGAAGATGTCAATGTATTATGAAACAGACTTTCATGCATTTGAAGATCAGGAAATATCTTGTTAGAAGATTGAATTTTTAAAAGTGCTCTTCTATTTTGTCGAACAATTGAACCTTCACTTATGTGAATGATATATGAGCGTGGTACTGCTTGATGCATTACCTTAGCAATAGTAGACCATCCTCTAGCAGGAATGCGAATCCTCACTTGATCACCTGGATTCAGTGGTTCCAGTGGTGTCGCATGTTGAATGTAGTATTTTTCCTGTATGCTTTGTTGTTGTTGCATTTTCTTGATGACTGGCTGAAGATCTGGATCAGAAAGTCTAATGTATGAAAGAGTTGTTCTTAATGCTCTGTTCATCAATAGCTGAGCAGGAGATAAACCAGTCTCAAGAGGAGTAGCTCTGAAATTGAGTAAGTTGTTTCACAATGTGAACCCCTTTTTCAATTTTCCCATTCGATTGTGGATAGAGAGGACTTGAAGTTATGTGAGCAAAATTATATGCTTCAACAAATTATGTCCATTCATAACTATCAAAACAAGGTCCATTATCTGTCATGACTGTGGACGGTATCCCATGTCTCCCAAAAATGTATTTTGTAGCCTTGATCATGGATTCAGTAGTTAAGTCAGATAGCTTGCTAACTTCAGGATAGTTTGAGAAATAGTCAATGATTAGAATGTAATCACGACCATAAAAATGAAATAAGTCGATTCCCACTTTTGACCATGGAGTCTTTTCCAGATAATGCGGTAGAAGTAATGCGGTAGAAGTTGTTCTTAGCATTGAGTTGATTGGTTTTGTTGACATGTTTCACACCCAAGAATAAGGTTTGTGATGTCCTTGTTGATGCCTGGCCAATATACTGCCTGTCTCGCTCTTCTTTTGCATTTCTCTATGCTTAGATGACCTTTATGTATTTTTTGTAGTATCATGGGTCTAAGCGTCATAGGAATCACTATGCGATCGAGACGGAGTAAAAAACCATTCACAACTGTGAGTTCAGCTTGAATGTTTCTGTATTTGGAACGGTGTTCTTTGGGCCAATCATTGTTCAAATGGTTAATGACAGGTTGCAATATTGGATCTTTGTTGGTCTCATCTCTGATGAGTTTCAGTTTGTCATCCGAGGCAGGAAGGGTTTCAGCTCAAAGCTGCACTTGGAGTTTCATTGTGCTGAATGAACTCTGGTCGTCATTCCCCTGATTTGACAGAATGAGATAATGCATCAGCAATATCAAATCTTTGCCTGGAGTATAGACAAGTTGAAAATCATATTGATGCAACTTCATAAGAATACGCTGTAACCTAGGAGTCATGTTATTTAAATCTTTGTGAATAGTGTGAACAAATGGTGGGTGGTCAGTCTCGACCGTAAATGTTGGTAGGCCATATACATAGTCGTGAAACTTGAGAATTCCAGTGAGTAAGCCGAAACATTCTTTTTCTATCTGGACATGCCTTTGTTCAGTAGGTGTCATTGATCGCGATGCATAAGCAACAGGTGTCCACAAAGAATCATCATCTCTTTGTAGAAGAACTGCTCCAACTCCTCTTTGCCTTGCATCTGTTGAGATTTTTGTTTCTCTGTCAGGGTCAAAGAAGGAAAGAACAGGTTAATTGTGACTTTAGATCCATCCATTCAGTTTGATCAGCATCAGTCCACGAGAATGTAGTAAACTTCTTGATGAGATGTTGCAAAGCTGTAGTTCTGGACGAGAGGTCTAGAATGAACTTTCCAAGGACATTTACAATGCCTAGGAATCTCAACACTGCTTTCTTGTCCTCTGGGACTGTCATCTCCTGTATGGCAGCAATCTTGTGGTCATCAGATAGCACACCATGTTCCGAAATTTAATCTCCCAGGAACTTTAAAGTTGAGATACCAAAATTACATTTGGCTCTGTTTAGTTTTAAACCAAATTTGTGCATCCGTTAGAAGACTTGCAATAGCCTTGCATTATGCTCTTCACGTGTAGATGACCAGACGATGCTATCATCCACGTAAACTCATACTCCATCAATACCTTCAGTCATTTGTTCCATCACTCGATGAAATATCTCCGATGTTGAAATAATACCAAATGGCATTCTGTTGAAACAGTATCGACCAAACGTTGTGTTAAATGTACACAATTTCTTGCTTGTGTCATCTAGCTGCTTTTGCCAAAATCCTCTGGATTAGTTTAGAACATTTTTTTGCATTCACCATTTCACTGGTGATCTCTTCCCGCTTGGGTATTAGATAATGTTCACGCTTTATATTTTTATTTAGATCTTTTGGATCTTTGCAGATTCTTAATTCCCTAGATGGTTTCTTTTTTTTTAGAAAATATTTTATTGAAGCATTTGTAATTTTCACAGTTTTAACAATTTAACATTCCTTAAACAACCGAGCGGGCCGACAGACGCAACAACATTAAAATAACATACCCAACTACCCCCCCCCCCCCCCGCCATATCTCCTGATTACCCGTATATTAAGTTCCCTGTCCTTGTCTTACATTACCATGCCTCCCATTTTCCTCCCCCACTTTTCCCCTCTCCCCCCTTACTGCTGACATTCAATTTTCCTTAAAGAAGTCGATGAACGGCTGCCACCTCTGGGTGAACGCCTGGGTTGAACCTCTCAAGGCAAACTTAATTTTTTCCAGACTGAGAAACCCTGCCATGTCGCTAACCCATACACCTGACTTTGAAGGCTCCGAGTCGCTCCACCCCAGCAAAATCCGTCTCCAGGTCACAAGGGAGGAGAAGGCCAGGACACCCCAGATTGTTTCTTGACCATTGAACTGACCCAATCAGTCGGTGCTGTAATCTTGGAGATTATGCCAAGTTTTTGCATACATGCAAGTTCTTGATTTAATCTTCCATGAAGGGGGGCAGGAACTCTTCTAGGAGGGTGTACCACTGATTTACCATTTGATTTCAATTATATTTTATGTTGAAATGGAAGAGTACCCATGCCGTCAAAGATGTGAGGAAATCAATCAAGAATTTCTTGAATATCTTCCTGAACAGGCGGAAGAGGTGAGCTTGTGCTATAATTTCTTTGAACTAGGTGAGTATCCTGACAGGCTTGTGCACCTAAGAGAGAAGATCTGTTGGATTCAACAATCTCAAATCTTAATGAGATGACGGTGTCGTGATTTGTCACAACTAGATAGCACGATCCCAATGAGGTGGTTGCGTTGCCATGATGATCACGCAATTGACAATCTGTTTTCTGTATTTTAGGAGGTTGACTTAGTTGCAAAAGGTCATTTGTATTTATTACGTTCGTGGAAGCTCCTGTGTCAAGCTTGAAAATGATTTCAGAACCATTTACTTGAACCATCGGATTCCATGGTAACTATTTGAGGAGGAGATGAAACACCTATAGTCGCATCAAAGTTTTCAGTCATGCCTACAAAGAAGGAATCTTTTAAGCAATAAGTATCAAGATCATTGTCAGAATTATCGCTTTTATAGGTTTCTTCTGTTGTGTCTACACTTCTTATGTTCATGTGTGCCTTCGGTAGATTTGCAGATTTAAATTGTGTTTCTTTAAGTGAAGTTCTGCAATGCACAGCAAAGTGATTGAGTTTGTAACATTGTGAGCAAGTTTTTCCAAGTACAGGACATTTTTTATGTGGGCAGGTGTGTCCACAGCATCCAGACGTCATGACATTTGTTTCACTACGCGCACAATGTCTTCGCGCATGTGCAGAATGGTCTTCTTCTGTCTCGTGTCTTTTGGTGAAGTGCGCATATGTAGGTCGGGAATGCACGTGCACAATATGGCTGTAAACCGAAACACACATTATTCTGAACTGTGCCACAGCTCCAACGCAGTCGGTCTCGAGGCTCGTTTTCGCGCCCTTTTTCTTGTTCAGAAACTCAGAATACTGACTTTTAGACAATTCGTTCACTCAACACATTTCAATAGCATTTTCTAGCTTAAGATCCTTTTGTCTCAGCAAACGTTCCCTGAGCTTTTCATTTACGATTCAAAGACAATCTGGTCTCTGATCATAGAGTCAGATAATATGGAGAAATTACATGTTTGAGCTTTGAGTTTCAAATCTGTTATGAAGCAATCAATAGATTCCCCATCTTTTTGCATCCTTTTCTTAAAGATAAATCTTTCATATGTTTCATTTATTTGATGTGGAGATGCCGGCATTGGATTGGAGTGAGCACAATAAGAAGTCTTACAACACCAGGTTAAAGTCCAACAGGTTTGTTTCAAACACTAGCTTTAGGAGCACCGCTCCTTCCTCAGGTGAATGAAGAGGTAGGCTCCAGAAACATATATATAGACAAAGTCAAAGATGCAAGACAATGCTTTGAATGCAAGCATTTGCAGGTAATTAAGTCTTTACAGATGCAGAGATAGGGGTAACCCTAGGTAAAGAGGTGTGAATTGTCTCAAGCCAGGACAGTTAGTTGGATTTCGCAAACCTGTTGGTCTTTAACCTGTTGTTGTAAGACTTCTTACTGTACTTCATTTATTTGAGTCTTGCAGTGCAGTTCAAATTTCTCCATGACATTATATTTAGCTTTATCATAGATTATCATAGCATTTACAGTGCAGAAGGAGGCCATTCAGCCCATCGAGTCTGCACCGGCTCTTGGAAAGAGCACCCTACCCAAGGTCGACAACTCCACCCTATCCCCATAACCCAGTAACTCCACCCAACACTAAGGGCAATTTTGGACACTAAGGGCAATTTTTTTTATCATGGCCAATCCACCTAACCTGCACATCTTTGGACTGTGGGAGGAAACCGGAGCACCCGGAGGAAACCCGCGCAGACACGGGGCGGATGTGCAGACTCCGCTCAGACAGTGACCCAAGACAGAATTGAACCTGGGACCCTGGAGCTGTGAAGCGATTGTGCTAACCACAATGCTACCGTGCGGCCCATTGCGATTTATCTTCGTCCATTGCGAATTGAAAGGAGTTACACAGTTTTACGGCTTCTGGACCAGCCATCGTTAAAAATAATGCTTGTTTCCAATTACCACGCGCATCAGATGCAGACAGATATAGTTGAAACTGTTGTTTGAAAACTTTCCAGTTAACATCTAGGTTACCAGATATCCGGAGCTGTTGTAGAGATTGAACTTTCTCCATGAGTTCGGGGTTCTTCTGTGTTTTGCAATAACAGGTCTGGGTCTCGTGCTAGTTTTTGTTAGCTAGATTCGAACTAATCTATCTAAATAACTTCAGCAATGCCTTGGACCATGTTATATTCCTTGCCTTTTCCGCCAAGATAGCTAGATATGTAGTGTTGACAAAGAACATACAAATAAGAAGTTTGAATCAAAACTAATTTATTTTACACGACTAAACAAAAATGAAGTTTGGACACTCTAGAGATAATAAACTAATGATACTGAATCTTTAATACAGTATTCAATATTCTATCTAACTATTAAACTACGCTATGACTTGACCTTGTGCTATATTTCCCTGTTCAACTTTCACTCTGCTCTCTTCATGTTCTTGTCAGCTTCTCCCAGGATTCCTGGAGATGCTGTCTTATATACAGTGAATTAGTGGGCAGCACGGTAGCACAAGTGGATAGCACTGTGGCTTCACAGTGCCGGGGTCCCAGGATCAATTCCCCGCTGGGTCACTGTCTGTGCAGAGTCTGCACGTTCTCCCCGTGTCTGCGTGGGTTTCCTCCGGGTGCTCCGGTTTCCTCCCACGGTCCAAAGACATGCAGGTTAGGTGGATTGGCCATGATAAATTGCCTTTAGTGACCAAAAAGGTTAGGAGGGGGTTATTGGGTTATAGGGATAGGGTGGAAGTGAGGGCTTAAGTGGGTCGGTGCAGACTCGGTGGGTCAAATGGCCTCCTTCTGCACTGTATGTTCTATGTTCTAAATTAGTGACGCCCCTTAATGTTTGATTTACACATAGATTCATATATTAACCCTTTACTACATAGGCATTATACATATCATTACAAAGGGGAGTATTTAAAATCAATGTTCTGCTGGTCCAGTAGCCCATGCAGGCCAGCAAGCACTGGCTGGGATAATGACTAAACGGGACTTGGTGTCAGTCAGGATATGGGTAGGATGAGTGTATTTAAGGAGGGTGGAAGATGGAAGGTTGGCTGGGAAAGGGCAGGATTCGACGAGGTTAAATGTCACAAAATCATGGATGAGGCTTCAGCAGTAGAGAGACTGAGGCAGTGTCAGATACAGAACATGGAGGTGGAGGCAGGTGGTCTTGGTGAATATAGAGATGGAAATTCACCTCCATATGCAACAGGGAAACAAATCTGTAAAGGTTCTGGGTGGGGTTCTCCATTTCTGAGACTAGGGGCGCGATCTTCCGGAAAAACTTCCAAGTGTTGTAGCGAGCGGGAATTATCATGAGCTTCCCGGCACACAGCCCAGGGAAACTGACAACGCAATTCAAAGTTAATTGGTCCACCTAACGAGGCCTCATGAGATTCTCGCCGCAAATAAAGCCTCGCCAGATGAACAGCACTTAAACTGCACTTGCTCAGTCAATCCCAGCCAGCTCACAATAATGATGCCGAGGAGACCGGCCCCAAGATTTGGGGCCGCTGACCTGGGAAGGCTCTTGGACGCGGTGGGGACAAGGAGGGATGGCCTGTTCCTGTGGGGGTCCTGGAAGGTGAGCCACACATAAAGCAGCCAGTTCTGTCTGGGATGAGGTGGCGGCCGATAGTTCCAACAGTATAACCAAGAGGACTGGCTAGCAGTGCAGGAAGAAGGTCAACGACCTACACCGGGCAGCACAAGTGTGTAGGCACCAATGCCCCCCCCCCCCCCACATCCTCAAGGGAGCATCCATCCCACAACTCTCCAAGTGACCCTGAGCCCTCCCACCCACTTCATCCCCCAACACCGCCTTCACACCCCCCTTCTCACCACTGAACCACATGTGTGGCTAACGATGCTCTCTGTGTGTCTCCTCAGGAAAAGCTCTCCCATAATCGGTAGGGGAGGGCCCAGACTGGCAGTGGGGTGCTGGACTTGAGAATCCTCGCCTCCTTCGAGGAATGGGCCCTGGAGGTGACCGGTGTGGCCGAAGGCAGGGCAGTCACCAATGCGGAGGCTGGTGGACGCCGCAGATGTGAGGAACCACCGGGCTTCACATGGAGGACCTGTCAAACGTGAGTAGTAATTGCCTTACTGACCGACCCAACCCTCCCACTGACCACATGTCCATTCTCCTGCAGGTACTCCAGCCGACAGCGCTGGTCCATCCCGGGTGGCCCCCTCTCTTGACTCCGAGGAGAACACCTCGGAGGAGAGCTCCGAGGATGCCACCATGGTCGCAGCACAGCTGTCACCCCCACCCTCCATCAGCACAGATACAAACACCTCGGAAGGACATGTTAGTGGTGAGGCCTTGGGGGCACAATCTGCTGAGCACCGCACTGCTGCTGATGCACATCAGATGGGAGGCAGGAACCCCCAGGTGAGACAGCAGTCGGAGGTCTGCTGGATCCCAGGACCCAGCTGGTTCCTCTAGACGTCGGTTACCAGGAACTGATGGAGACGATAGGGAGCAGCCATCAGAGGGTGATGTCAGCATCACTCCAGCAGATCCACAGCCACTTGGAAGAGACCCAGCGGATACAGATGCAGGAGATGTCGCCGGCAATGAGCGGCACTGAGGCCAACATTGTTAGGGTGGCGACCGCAGTGAGAGCCTGGTACATAATGTTGGCACCATGAGTGAAGGTGTCGAAGACGTCGAGCAGTCACGGCCATGGCTGAGGGTCTCGGAAGAATGTCCGACTCGCTGGGAGTTGTCACCCAGCACCAGCCTAACCTTGATGAGGTTCTGCGGGACATGCCCTCCTCTCAGATGGGCATGACCGAGTTGCTGCCAAGCTTGTTCCAGTTGCAGGTGAGCATTGCTGAGGCACTTCAGAGCATGTCCCAGTTATTGAGGAGCATCGCTGAGGGTGTCGACATCGTGGTGCGGACCATGGGGAACGGCCAGTGCTGGAGGAGCATGATGATGCAGGGACACCTGAGCTCGAACCAGCTGCCCCTCCATCCCAAGGTGTACCCCAGGGCCCTATGGGCACCGACCGGGAGGAGGGGGCGCTGGGTGAAAACCCAGACCCGTCCAAATGAGTGGCGACAGTGGCCAGCAGCTCCCACGAGTTCTACCCCTCTGATGAGGCCGTGAGGGAGCACACGGTATAGGATGGCACTGCTGTGCATGTGGCGCCATGAGCCGGGACCCTCTGGCCCCAGAGCCCTCAGAGGATGCCTGTCAGGGACATCGAGGGCCACAGAACGAGGTAAGCAGCTGGCTGCCTCCACTTCAGGTGTGCATCCTGGGAAAACACCAGGCGTTGTGGTAGAGCTAGGAGGTGGGTGAGGGGGTGAGGAGGGGGTGGGGCTGGGGCGGTTTGGGGGGCAGCAGTTTCAGGAATGGGGTATTGTACAGTACAGTAAATAACTTTTTGTACAACCATTATGATGCCTCTGTCACTTTCTTCCGCAATGTGGGCTGACCCTCGGTCCCTTTGCCCATCTCTCCAGGCAAACCTCCCCCCCCACATGTTGCTCACCCAGCCTCCGGCCGTGGACCCGGAGCAGTGTCCCATCCCCTGGGTGATCGGATGTCGGCTGCTGCATGTGTGGTGTTGCCTCCCACAGTGTTCAGCACAGTGTCCAGGCATCAAGGCGAGACTGGAATGCTGGGCAATGACTCCCACATGCTACATGGCGCACCTACCCACGGGAATCCACTTGGCATGTGTCAAGCTTTTGCCCCCCCCCAGTTGCCCCACAGCACCTTCCCCCCTGCGGAGGGTCCCCCAACCCCTGCCGAGCACTGGGATGGTAAGCCCAGCACAGCCGAGCTGTTTGCTACTCACCTTCCCGGCTCCCCACGGAAGCCCTTCTGCCAGCTTCACAATTTTCAAAAGGAGTGCTGATCGGCGCCAGCGTGACCCTTGCTCGGGAGGCCAATGCATGAGGGGAGGCCGTTGGATATGGGTGATGCGCAATCAATTACTCTCGAGACAAGGTGATAACTAATAGGCTTTAATCTGCTAGAACTGTTCCCCAGCAGCTTCGATACAGAAAGTGAAGGCTGCTGGGATGGCATTGGTTCTTATACTCCGCCTCTCAGGTAATGGTAGACTCCTGGGTCTAACCAATGGTCATCCACCTCTCAGGTACCGCAATACCTGGTATTACCACATTCACCCCCTGTTAAAAAAGAGCCCGGCGGGGTGATGGTCAGCGTTAATGGTCGCCTTTCGCATGGTATGACCAGGTATGGAGGTGCCGTGATGTCGAGGGTAATAACAAAGTGTTCATGGTGTAGCAATCAGTCGATCGGGTGGCCTGGTCCTCCTTCTGGAGCATCTGGGCTTCGACGGTGATTCTGATGGGGTCCTGGCGGTTGCGACTCCAGGAACTTGGTGTCGTCCTCCCAGGCAGCTTTGTCACCCCTAGGCGGCGCTGTTGGGGCGAAAAGTGGGCAGGGGGGAAAGGCGCCTGCAGGGGGCGTCGGTGTTTGTTCGGGCCTAGGCAGGGGCGGCGGGAGTACTGACCGTCCAGTTAGGTGCTGTGGGGAGGGTGGGGGTGGGGGCAATGGTGCGGGTGCGCGTGGGGCTCCGGCGGGCACCAGGTCCCGAAGGGAGACCGTGTCTTGGCGGCCGTCAGGGAACGCTGCGTAGGCATACTGGGGGTTGGCGTGCAGCAGGTGGACCCTCTCGACCAACGGGTCCGACTTGTGCGCCCTCCGGGTGTTGTGAGCCAGGTTGGGAGCGAGGTCCCGGAGGAGTACTTCCTGGGGAAAACAAGGAGACGTTCATGAGGTGTCTGATTTGTGGTAGTACAGAGCAGTGACCGGATGGAGTGGAGGGCCACCGGGAGGACTTCCTGCCAGCGGGAGACTGGGAGATTCCTGGAACGTAGGGCCAGCAGGACGGTCTTCCAGACCGTTCCATTCTCCCTCGCTACCTGCCCGTTTCCCCGGGGGTTGTAACTTGTCGTCCTGCTCGAGGCGATGCCTTTGCTGAGCAGGAATTGACGCAGTTCATCACTCATAAAGGAGGACCCCCTATCACTATGAATGTATGCGGGGAAACCGAACAGTGTAAAGATACCCTGGAGGGCCTTGATGACGGTGGTTGTGGTCACGTCTGGGCAGGGGATGGCGAATGGGAAACGGGAGTACTCATCAATCACGTTAAGGAAGTATGTTTTGCGGTCGGTGGAGGGGAGGGGGCCTTTGAAATCCATGCTGAGGCATTCAAAGGGACGGGAAGCCTTTATCAGGTGCGCCCTCTCTGGCCGGTAGAAGTGCGGTTTGCACTCCGCGCAGATTTGGCAGTCCCTGGTGACGGTCCTGACCTCCTCGATGGAGTAGGGCAGGTTGCGGGTCTTGATAAAATGAAAGAAACGAGTGACCCCGCGGTGGCAGAGTTCCTCGTGGAGGGATCGGAGGCGGTCCACTTGTGCGGTGGCACAAGTGCCGCGGGACAGGGCATCAGGAGGCTCGTTCAGCTTCCTGGGACGGTACAAGATCTCGTAATTGTAGGTGGAGAGTTCTATCCTCCACCACAGGATCTTGTCGTTCTTAATCTTGCCCCGCTGTGCATTATCGAACATGAAGGCCACCGACCGTTGGTCCGTGAGGAGAGTGAACCCCCTGCCGGCCAGGTAATGCCTCCAGTGTCGCACAACTTCTACTATGGCCTGGGCCTCCTTTTCGACCGAGGAGTGGCAAATTTAGGAAGCATGGAGAGTGCGGGAGAAGAAAGCCACGGGCCTGCCCGCTTGGTTGAGGGTGGCGGCCAGAGCTACGTCGGATGCATCGCTCTCGACCTGGAAGGGGAGGGACTCATCGATGGCACGAATCGTGGCTTTTGCAATGTCTGCTTTGATGCTGCTGAAGGCCTGGCGTGACTCCGTCGACAAGGGGAAGGTTGTGGACTGGATCAGGGGTTGAGCCTTGTCTGCGTAATTGGGGACCCACTGTGCGTAATAGCTGAAGAACCCGAGGCAGCGCTTCAGGGCCTTGGGGCAGTGAGGGAGGGGGAACTCCATGAGGGGGCGCATGCGCTCAGGGTCGGGGCCTATGACTCCACTTCGCACTACTTAGCCTAGAATGGCTAGACGGTCGGTGCTAAACACAAATTTATCCTTATTGTATGTCAGATTAAGGATTTTCGCGGTCTGGAGAAATTTGTGGAGGTTGGTGTCGTGGTCCTGCTGGTCATGGCCGCAGATGGTGACGTTATCCAGATACGGGAACGTTGCGTGTAAGCCGTACCGATCCACCATTCGGTCCATCTCTCGTTGGAAGACCGAGACCCTGTTCGTGACACCGAAGGGAACCCTTAAAAAATGATAGGGCCGCCCGTCTGCTTCAAAGGCAGTGTACTGGTGGTCACCAGTACGGAGGGGTAGCTGGTGGTAGGCAGACTTGAGATCCACCATGGAGAAGACCTTGTATTGCGCAATCCTGTTCACCAGGTCGGCTATACAGGGGAGAGGGTACGCATCCAGTTGCGTAAACCTATTGGTCTGGCTGTAGTCAATGACCACCCTATCTTTCTCCCTGGTCTTTACCACCACTATTTGAGCTCTCCAGGGACTGTTGCTCGCTTCGATGACCCCTTCCCTCAGCAGCCTCTGGACCTCCGACCTGATAAAGGTCCGGTCCTGGGCACTGTACCGTCTGCTCCTGGTGGCGACGGGTTTGCAATCCGGGGTGATGTTCGCAAACAGGGAAGACGGGTCGACCTGAAGGGTCGCGAGGCTGCAGACTGTAAGGGGGGTATAGGGCCGCCAAATGTAAAGGTCCGGCTTTGCAGATGGCACTGGAAATCCAGCCCAAGGAGGGTGGCTGCGCAGAGGTGCGGCAGGACGTACAGGCGGAAATTGTGGAATTCCCTGCCTTGGACAGTGAGGTTTGCTAGGCAGAACCCCTTTATCTCCACCATGTGTGACCCGGAGGCCAGGGAGTTCCTTTGATTTACGGGATGGGTGACAAGAGAACAGTGCCTTACCGTTTCAGGGTGAACAAAGCTTTCCGTGCTCCCAGAGTCGATCAGACAAGATGTCACATGGCCGTTGATGGAGATCGTCGTTGTAGCTTTCGCAAGCGTCCGGGGCCGACTCTGGTCCAGAGTCACTGAGGCCAGTTGCAGTAATGGAGAGTTCTGGCCGGGCAGCCACAGTCGGCTGTGCTGGGGGCCTGGGGCCCCATCCAAGATGGCGTCACCCATGGGTTGCACATGGAGTCCGGGGATGAAGAAGATGGCGGCAGCGAGGGACAAAATGGCGGCGCCGAGCTGTCCAGCGTGGTGTCCGGGGGGCAAAATGGCCGCGCCAGCGGGTCGCACGTGGCCTGCGGATAGGGGGGTGGCGGTGAGCACTGGGCGGTCGGGGCCTGAAAGGGGGGTTGCCGATAGTCACTGGAGACCGCGGCCACAGAGCGGGCCTGGCAGACCCCCACATAGTGGCCCTTCTTGCCGCACCCTTTGCAGGTGGCGGTGCGGGCCGGGCAACGCGGGCGGGGATGATTCGCCTGCCCGCAGAAGAAACAGCGTTGTCCGGCGGCGCTAGCGGGCCGTCTCGCCACGCAGGCTTGCGGGGTCAGGGGAAAGGTCTGAGGGGCTGCCGCTACGGGGTGCCACGCAGCCCAGGGGGCCGCCACGCGTTCGGGAGCAAAGGACAGCGCGTTATTATAGGCAACGTCCATGGATCCCGCCAGGGCCCGTGCCTCAGTAAGTCCCAGAGTGTCCATTTCCAGGAGCCTTCGGCGGATATCGGGGTAGGTCATACCTGCCACGAAAGCATCCCTGATCAAAAGTTCCGTGTGTTCGTTCCCCGAAACTGGCGGGCAGCCACAGTTTCGGCCCAGCACCAGCAGCGCCCGGTAGAAGTCTTCCAACGTTTCCTCGGGGCTTTGCCTCCTAGTCGCCAGCAGGTGATGAGCGTAGACCTGGTTCACAGGGTGGATATAATGTCCTTCTAGCAGCTCGATTGCACCAGCATAATTCTCTGCCTCCTCGATAAGGGGGTAGTTCCCAGGGCTGACCCGTGAGTGCAGAAGGTGCATCTTTTGTCCTTCCGTGGGAGTGCCGGCGGCCGTGTCGAGGTAGCCCTTAAAGCACGCCAGTCAATGTTTGAAGATAGCAGCAGAGTTGTCCACGTGGAGGCTGAGCTGAAGGCACTCCGGTTTGATACGGAGATCCATCCTTTCAACTGAAGTTGTAGCAGATTAAATTGATGCGCAATCAATTACTCTCGAGACAAGTTGAGGCATAACGAATAGGCTTTAATCTGCTAGAACTGTTCCCCAGCAGCTTCGATACAGAAAGTGAAGACTGCTGGGTCGGCATTGGTTCTTATACTCCGCCTCTCAGGGTGGAGCTATGTACATCAGCCAATGGTAGACTCCTGGGTCTAACCATCCACCTCTCAGGTACCGCAATACCTGGTATTACCACAGTGGGGTCGCTCTTGATTGTATGGAAATTGGGCTTAAATGGTGATAATTGTTTTCTCGCCTCACTACAGTGAGATCCCGATTTCGCCTTCGGGACCATTGCAAAATGTTTGCCGTCCGGTGCCAATCTTGTTTTTGGCCTCTCCTGCTATTCACCTGCTTTGTTATGCTTGTATACGAATGTGACAACCTGGGAAATCATGCCCTAAGTGTTGACTCCGACGCAGAATTTGTAGACTTTCACAACAGCAAAACTGGCGCCCAACCTGGATTGATATAGCCACTGTGGAGAGGCTAGCACTGGCACCACGTGGAACACAATCGATTCCAATGAAAAACGGTGCGGGATTTGCTGGGTGCGTGATTGATGCTCAGGAGGCTGACAAGCTGCAGCTGCATATCCACAGTACAATCCCCACACAACCAGCCAACAAGATGGCGCTGGTTGTGCTGGAGCGCACCCATACAGCTGATGGGTTGGCTGCGGCCAGAGGTCATCCTGGAAGGTGGCCTGGGTGGACACCTACACCATCCGTGGCCCTAAGTTCACAGTGGGCTGTTAGCGGTGTGCGCAGCTGCATGGCTGCCTTGCTGGCTGTGGCAATGGTGTTCTATGCCCATCCACCTCGACCACACAGCCCACCTCCTGGTTAACCCCCACTATTCCCCTGGTCCTGGCAGTAGCTCCCCGGCCAATGGCACAACTGTCAGCAAACAATGGTGATGTTGGGCACTTTCTGTACCCCCTCTCTCTCCCTCAGCAGTCACGACAGCGGTTTCACGATTTTCCAAAGTGCAAGTAAACCGCGCCGTCGGGAACTCAGTCCATTGGAGGCGGAGAAACGCGGAGGCCCTGGAGAATATCAGGTCTGGCCTGTTAATGACATGCAAATGATGTGTACTGTACGTGCATTCGGACCGCATTGACGCATCTGATGACGATGTGATGGAGAATTGCGATTTGCCGTCAAATTGGCGCCCGCCATGATTTCGGCGTCAGCCAATGGAGAATGCCGCCCCAGATCTGAGGCCGTAGCCAAGGAGCGGAATGGTGGCTAGGGAGAGGAGTTTGTGGCACAGAGTGAAGATAATGGCAATGGTCTCCCAATATTTAATTCAATGAATTTTTGTTAACTCAGTATTGAATGGGAATGGAATATTTTCAGTGCCCATAGCATTTGCAGTATTCAGTGTTTCTTGATATCACGTCGAGTAAATCGAATTAGCATCTTTGATGCTGGGGACCTCTGGTGGAGACCGAGATGGATCATCCATTTGGCACTTCTAACTGAACAGTGTTTCAAGTGCTTCAGCCCTAGCCTTTGCACTGATGTGCTGGGCTCATAAGGATGGGGATACTTGTGGAGTCACCTCCTCCGGTGAGTTGTTTAATTTAAAACATTTTTTTTTAGAGTACCCAATTCATTTTTTTCGAATTAAGGGGCAATTTAGCGTGGCCAATCCAGCTACCCTGCGCATCTTTGGGTTGTGTGGACGAAACCCACGCAGACACGGGGAGAATGTGCAAACTCCACACAGACAGTGACCCAGAGCCGGATTCGAATCTGGGACCTCGGCGCCGTGAGGCAGCAATGCTAACCACTGTTCCACTGTGCTGCCCCGTGAGTTGTTTAATTAACCACCACCATTTATGTCCAGATATGAAAGGACTACAGAGCTTAGATCTGATTTGTTGGTTGTGGGATCACTTAGCTCTGTCTATTATTTGCTGCTTACGTTGTTTGGCATGCAAGTGTTTGTAGCTTCACCAGGTTTGTATCTCATTTTTAGGTATAGAATCATAGAATTTACAGCGCAGAAGGAGGCCACTCGGCCCATCGAGTCTGCACTGGCCCTTGGAAGGAACACCCCACCCAAACCCACACCACCACCCTATCCCCATAACCCTACCTAACCTTTTTTGGACAATTAGGGCAATTTAGCATGGCCAATCCACCTAACCTGCACATCTTTGGACCAGGTATGCCTGGTGTTGCTCCTGACATTCGCTCCTGCACTCATCATTGAACCAGGGTTGATCCCTGGCTTAGTGGTGTCAGGGTAAATGAATAGATTAGTAAAAGGAGAGATAGAGCTAACACCCTGCATTAGAGTAAAGAGCACATGCTGGTCAAATGCTCATACCCCAAGGACCTAAGATCAGTAGAACTCGGCAACAATGTTATTTACTTGTTAGCAGAACAGACAGTCTTTAGCTTAAAGTAGATAACAGCCAAGCTTCTGGGTGATGGTTTAACAATAATCCTATGGAGACAAGATTGAAATTTTAACAATGTTCTGTGTACTGACTAAGTATATTAGAGTGTATCGATACAGCTGAGAGCTGTATTAGCAGAGCGTGCTGTATGAGTAGAGTGCTGCTTCGGAGGTTCTCTAGGGCAGTGCACTCCATGCTTGAAGCCATGAATGAACATATATAACCTGTCCATGAGTCTCCTGTAGTTAATTGGAAGACGTCCACCACAACAGTTGTAATGGTAGGATGGGGGAAATGCCAGGCCATGGGGTTACAGATTGTGGATGAGTACAACTATGTTGCTGTTGATGCCTCATGATTTTCCATTCTTGGGTTGCTGGAAAAATAACCCATTTTGCACGATGGTAGTGTTATGGGCCAGGGTTTAGAGAGCCCCAAAGTGTATCATGGAGTTCACCTGACCCACAACTTTGAATAGATTGTGGTAATGGGGAGCACACAGCCCTACTCTGCAGGTGTGATGCAACAGAAATTTACAGTACTTCTAAATTAAAGCACTGTTTATTTATGAAACCAGTTAACACTTTATAAACCCACGGTAAACATCTTAACAACTATCAACACCAACAAATCCCCCGAAGAATACAGTACTCTCTTAGTAATTCTTAATCTTTCCTTGCAATAACCAGAAGACAAAAAGAACCCGCTTTACAGAAAGACATCAGGTTTAACTTCACTACTGAGAACAGTTACCACTTTGAAATCACCAAATGAACATTCATAAGCTTGCAGAGATTCATAAACATCTTGCTGTGACTGCAGCTTTTCCAAATCTAAAACAAAACTAAACACACGCTGTAGCAAACAGCCAAAAGTGAAAGTAAAAGCAGACAGACAGACCAGCTCCACCCACACTCTGACATCACTGATAAACACCCATTTCTTAAAGGTATATCAACTACAGATATTTTTATAAACACCCATTTCTTAAAAGTACTCTCACATGACACCTCCCTCCAAGAAAAACCAATAAACCATCAACTTCAAGGTGGTTTCATTTTTCACCTTTGCACTTTCCTTTAAGAAATATGGACAGTGAATATACATTTTTTTTTTACAAAACAAAACATGCAAACATTTAATAATAACATAGTCCATTTTTTTTCTTCTTCCTCCAACTGGAATCCTTCTCGATTGACAGTCTCTTTGAACAAGAAGGTCTCTGCACGATCCATCTATTTCTCTACACCTCGGCATTTCTTTTTAAGTCAGATACTTTAGTTCAATCTGATCACAGAGTCCCTTGTAATTCTCCAACACAGGAGCAGTGGCTATCACAGCTTTCAGGCAGTCAAATGCCGGTCGAAACTCCGCTGTCCACTGAAATTTTCGACGTTTCTTCAGCAAGTCCATCAGTGGAGCAACCACACTGCAAAGATTTGGCACAAATGTTCGATCAAATCCACACATGACAAGAAATTGCATTATTTCCCTTCGTGTTGAGGGTATTGGAAACTCCTCAATAACTTTTCTTTTCACATCCTGTGTGACCATTCGACCCTGTCTGATTGTATGGCCAAGGAAAGTGACTTGGGCTTTTCCAAATTCACTTTTGGCTAGATTTACCACTAAACCCGCCTCCTGAAGTCGATCGAATAACTCCATCAGATGCTTTAAATGTTCTTCGTGTCTGGGTGAAAATTAACAGATCGTCGATGTATACTGCACAATTGGGTAATCCTGAAACAGCTTTGTTAGTTAACCGTTGAAATGCAACCGTTTTTCATGCCAAATGGCATAACGTTGAATTGGTATATACCTTCTGGAGTCGCAAACGCTGAGATCTCCTTCGCTCTTTCGGATAAAGGTACCTGCCAGTACCCTTTAAGTAAATCCAGTTTGGAAATAAAAGCTGATTGTCCCACTTTCTCAATGCAAAAAGGGTTAAGTCTAAATGGATGTTTTTTGATTGGAACAGCATTTCCCACATCTACATCATGTATAGCCATTTCAGTGCTTCCCAACTTATCTTCACAAACTTGCCCATGTGATATCAATAACTCTTTCTGGCCAGTCCGTTTTTTCCTCTGGAAGGTAACTCAACAATTTATCCCAATTTTTAAGAATATCCTCGTTTTCCAATTTAATTTGAGGACTGTCAAATTCAAAATCATCTGGATTTGGTTCCTCACTTTGAGTTAGAATCATTAAAACCTGCTCCTTTTGCTCTCCTTCCCTTTCAAAGTACCTTTTAAGCATATTCACATGACATACTCGGTGAGTTTTCCTTCTATCTGGCATTCTTACCACATAATTAACCTCACTTAATTTCCTTTCAATCTTATAAGGTCCACAAAACCTTGCTTTTAAAGGTTCACCTACCACTGGTAACAATACTAAAACTTTACCTACATTGGCAAAACTACAAACTTTGGATTTCTTGTCCGCTATCCGTTTTATCACATGTTGTGCAACTTTTGAATGCTGTCTAGCCAATTGACTTGCTCTATTTAATCATTCCCTAAAATTTGACATGTAATCAAATAATGTAAGTTCTGATTTCTCACTCACCAATTTTTCCTTAATCAATTTAAGTGGTCCTCTGACCTAATGACCAAAAATTAGTTCAAAAGGACTGAATTTGGTAGACTCATTAGGTGCATCCCTCATTGCAAAAAGTACGAATGGGATTCCTTTATCCCAATCCTCTGGATAATCATGACAATACGCCCTCAACATTGTCTTTAATGTCTGATGCCACCTTTCTAATGCTCCCTGCGATTCTGGATGGTACGCAGTTGATTTCAATTGTTTTTTCCTAAGCTATCCATCACCTCTTTGAATAGCCTTGAGGTAAAATTTGATCCTTGATCCGATTGTATTTCTGTGGGTAGTCCATATATAGTAAAGAATTTAAGTAACTCCTCCACAATTGTCTTAGCTGTAATATTACATACTGGAATGGCCTCTGAAAACCTAGGAGACACATCCTTTATAGTCAAAAGATATTGATTCCCACTTTTCATTTTAGGAAGCGGTCCTACCCAATCAATTAAGACCCTTGTAAAAGGTTCCTCAAATGCTGGAATGGGTATTAAGGGCACTGGTTTTATCACTGCTTGAGTTTTCCCTATCACTTGACATGTGTGACATGATCGACAAAGTTTAATTACATCTTTATGTAGTCCAGGCCAATAAAAATGTTTTTGTATTTTAGCTTGAGTTTTCCTTACTCCCAAATGACCACCCACTGGTACCTCATGTGCAATTCGCAACACCTCCTTTCTATCCCCTACCGGCAATACTACTTGATGAACTTCTGCCCACTTTTCATCCGCCTGCATATGTAAAGGTCTCCATTTCCTCATCAAGACACCTTTTTTATGGTAATAACATTCCGGTATACATTCAGATTCCTCTTCTGTGTATGCCTTCTGATACGTCCGTTTTATTTCCATATATTTCTGTTGTAACTCCGCCAATTTTCCTGAACTAAAAATATCCGCCTCATCCTCCACCTGTTCTTGTTCTTTTTCAACCATCTGATCAAAAATCATTTCTGATAATTGCACTTCAACTTTATCTTCACTCTTTGATTCCTCCTCTTGTCTTAACCTGTGACTTTGCGACCTTGTTACCACACAATCCGGAAAAATCCCAGGATACTCGTCCTTCAACACTTCAGTTGTCTGATTTTCCACTGGATTATCACCACAGTAGGCATCACTCCCACGTGTGATTCAGCTATATCACAGTTTATTACAGTGAAAACATTTGAAACTTTTCATGTCTCTTCCACCCTCCTGGATTTCCTTTTTCGTCTGAGGTACACTCTCCTTATTATCTCCCATCAGATCACCTTTACCTTTACCACTTGAGTATTTCTCATGTCCCCAGTTTCTATCCCTCACAGGCTGGAACTGATGTCGGAAACCAAACTTTGATTTATGAACTAATTCATAATCATCGACCATCTCTGCTGCTAATCTCGCAGTTTTAACCCTCTACTCTTCCACATGAGTTCTCACTACATCAGGAATTGAATTTTTAAACTCCTCCAAAAGTGTAATTTCTCTGAGAGCTTCATAAGTTTGGTCTATTTTTAAAGCCCTTATCCACCTATCAAAATGTCTCTGTTTGATCCTTTGAAACTCCATGTATGTTTGACCAAATTCTTTCCTTAAATTTCTAAACCTTTGTCGGCTTCAGGCACTAGTTCATATGCACCCAAGATGGATTTTTTTCACCTTCTCATATGACCCAGATACCTCCTCTGGTAGTGATGCAAACACTTCACGAACCCTACCTACCAGCTGTGTTTGAATCAGTAATGCCCACATGTCCGGTGGTCATTTCATGTAGTTAACCACCTTCTCAAATGAAATGAAAAAGGCTTCTACCTTCTTCTCGTCAAACCTTGTCAATGCTTGGACATATTTAAATAGATCACCACTATGCCTTCGACTATGATGCTCCTTCTCTATATCCTCATCACTATCATCCCACTGTACGTTTCCCTTTATATCCGTCAATTTTAACTGACTGCCATGTTTCATGCCCATTTTCTGAAGTTCAAACTCTCTCTCTTTATCTTTTTCCCTGATTTGTATCTCCCTTTCTCTGCCTTTTTGTTCTGCTACGGCTATTCTTTCTGTTTTCCTTTTTTCCTCTCTATCTCTTTCAGGAAGCGAGTTTGATGATAAACCTAGCCAAAAGTGAAGTTGGAAAAGCCCAAGTCACTTGCCTTGGCCATACAATTGGACAGGGTCGAATGGTCCCATGGGATGTGAAAACAAAAGTTATTGGGGAGTTTTCGATACCCTCGACACGACGGGAAATAATGCGATTTCTTGGTATGAGCGGATTTTACCGTAAATTTGTACCAAATTTTAGCAGTGTGGTCGCTCCACTGACGGACTTGCTAAATAAATGTAGCAAATTTAAGTGGACAGCGGAGTGCCAACAGCCATTTGACTGCCTGAATGCTCTGATAACCAATGCTCCTGTGTTGGAGAATTACAAGGGACTCTGTGATCAGATTGAACTAAAGTATCTGACTTCAAAGAGAAAGGCCGAGGCATAGAGAAATGGATGGATCGTGCAGAGACCTTCTTGTTCAAAGAGACTGTCAATGAGAAGGATTACAGTTGGAGGAAGAAAAATTAAAATGGACTATGTTATTATACCTGTTTGCGTGTGTTGTTTTTTGAAACAAAAAAGTATATTTACTGTCTGTATTTCTTAAACAATAGTGAAAAGGTGAAAAATGAAACCATCTTGAAGTTGATGGTTTACTTCTCTTCCTTGGGGGGAGGTGTCATGGGAATGTCACTTTAAGAAATGTTTGTCTTCTCAAGTGGCTGCAGTGATGTCAGAGTGTGGGTGGGTCTGAGCTCTGAACATAGAACATAGAAAATACAGCACAGAACAGGCCCTTCGGCCCACGATGTTGTGCCGAACCTTTGTCCTAGATTAATCATAGATTATCATTGAATTTACAGTGCAGAAGGAGGCCATTCGGCCCTTTGAGTCTGCACCAGCTCTTGGAAAGAGCACCCGACCCAAACTCAACACCTCCACCCAACACCAAGGGCAATTTGGACATTAAGGGCAATTTATCATTGGCCAATTCACCTAACCCGCACATCTTTGGACTGTGGGAGGAAACCGGAGCACCCGGAGGAAACCCACGCAGACACGGGGAGGACGTGCAGACTCCGCACAGACAATGACCCAAGCCGGAATCGAACCTGGGACCATGGATCTGTGAAACAATTGTGCTATCCACAATGCTACCGTGCTACCCTTAAGAACAAATAAATCTACACTATATCATTTTCCCGTAATCCATGTACCTATCCAACAGCTGCTTGAAGGTCCCTAATGTTTCCGACTCAACTACTTCCACAGGCAGTGCATTCCATGCCCCCACTACTCTCTGGGTAAAGAACCTACCTCTGATATCCCTCCTATTTCTTCCACCTTTCACCTTAAATTTATGTCCCCTTGTAATGGTGTGTTCCACCTGGGGAAAAAGTCTCTGACTGTCTACTCTATCTATTCCCCTGATCATCTTATAAACCTCTATCAAGTCGCCCCTCATCCTTCTCCGCTCTAATGAGAAAAGGCCTAGCACCCTCAACCTTTCCTCATAAGACCTACTCTCCATTCCAGGCAACATCCTGGTAAATCTTCTTTGCACCTTTTCCAGAGCTTCCACATCCTTCCTAAAATGAGGCGACCAGAACTGTACACAGTACTCCAAATGTGGCCTTACCAAGGTTTTGTACAGCTGCATCATCACCTCACGGCTCTTAAATTCAATCCCTCTGTTAATGAACGCGAGCACACCATAGGCCTTCTTCACAGCTCTATCCACTTGAGTGGCAACTTTCAAAGATGTATGAACATAGACCCCAAGGTCTCTCTGCTCCTCCACAATGCCAAGAACTCTACCGTTAACCCTGTATTCCGCATTCATATTTGTCCTTCCAAAATGGACAACCTCACACTTTTCAGGGTTAAACTCCATCTGCCACTTCTCAGCCCAGCTCTGCATCCTATCTATGTCTCTTTGCAGCCGACAACAGCCCTCCTTACTATCCACAACTCCACCAATCTTCGTATCGTCTGCAAATTTACTGACCCACCCTTCAACTCGCTCATCCAAGTCATTAATGAAAATCACAAACAGCAGAGGACCCAGAACTGATCCCTGCGGTACGCCACTGGTAACTGGGATCCAGGCTGAATATTTGCCATCCACCACCACTCTCTGACTTCTATCGGTTAGCCAGTTCGTTATCCAACTATCTCATGCCTCCTTACTTTGTGCAGAAGCCTACCATGGGGAACTTTATCAAATGCCTTACTAAAATCCATGTACACTACATCCACTGCTTTACCTTCATCCACATGCTTGGTCACCTCCTCAAAGAATTCAATAAGATTTGTAAGGCAAGACCTACCCCTCACAAATCCGTGCTGACTATCCCGAATCAAGCAGTGTCTTTCCAGATGCTCAGAAATCCTATCCTTCAGTACCCTTTCCATTACTTTGCCTACCACCGAAGTAAGACTAACTGGCCTGTAATTCCCAGGGTTATCCCTAGTTCCTTTTTTGAACAGGGGCACGACATTCGCCACTCTCCAATCCCCTGGTACCACCCCTGTTGACAGTGAGGACGAAAAGATAATTGCCAACGGCTCTGCAATTTCATCTCTTGCTTCCCATAGAATCCTTGGATATATCCCGTCAGGCCCGGGGGACTTGTCTATCCTCAAGTTTTTCAAAATGCCCAACACATCTTCCTTCCTAACAAGTATTTCCTCGAGCTTACCAATCTGTTTCACACTGTCCTCTCCAACAATATCGCCCCTCTCATTTGTAAATACAGAAGAAAAGTACTCATTCAAGACCTCTCCTATCTCTTCAGACTCAATACACAATCTCCCGCTACTATCCTTGATCGGACCTACCCTCGCTCTAGTCATTCTCATATTTCTCACATATGTGTAAAAGGCCTTGGGGTTTTCCTTGATCCTACCCGCCAAAGATTGTTCATGCCCTCTCTTAGCTCTCCTAATCCCTTTCTTCAGTTCCCTCCTGGCTATCTTGTATCCCTCCAATGCCCTGTCTGAACCTTGTTTCTTCAGCCTTACATAAGTCACCTTTTTTCTCTTAACAAGACATTCAACCTCTCTTGTCAACCATGGTTCCCTCAGTCGACCATCTCTTCCCTGCCTGACAGGGACATACATATCAAGGACACGTAGCACCTGTTCCTTGAACAAGTTCCACATTTCACTTGTGTCCTTCCCTGCCAGCCTATGTTCCCAACTTATGCACTTCAATTCTTGTCTGACAACATCGTATTTACCCTTCCCCCAATTGTAAACCTTGCCCTGTTGTACGTACCTATCCCTCTCCATTACTAAAGTGAAAGTCACAGAATTGTGGTCACTATCTCCAAAATGCTCCCCCACTAACAAATCTATCACTTGCCCTGGCTCATTACCCAGTACTAAATCCAATATTGCCCCTCCTCTGGTCGGACAATCTACATACTGTGGCTCTGCTTTTTAGTTTCGCTTTGAGGAAAAGCTTGGGTGTGTCTATGGTTTTCAGTTTGCTTTTAGTGTTGGAGCTGCAGCCAGCCAAAGAAGGTGTAATTTTGACCTCTCTGCCATCTAAAGACTATCTCTAGATCATTTGCTGAATTCAGAGTGATATCTGCTCTCAGTAGAGAATTTAAACCTGATGTGTTTCTGTAAAGAGGGTTCTTTTTGTCTTATGGATGTTGCAAGGAAAGATTAAGGGTTACTTATATCGTACTGTATTCTTTGGGGGATTTATTGGTATTGATAGTTGTAGATGTTTACTTATAAAGTGTGAACTAGTTTCATAAATAAACATTGTTTTAATTGAAACATACTGTAGATTTCTGTTTGCTTCACGCTTGCAGAGTAGGCCTATTTGTTTCCCCATAACCACAATCTATTCAAAGTTGTGGGTCAGCGGAGGTCAACAGCAGCAGCAACCCGGGGGGTGAGCGGGGAGGGGTGGGGGAACTTCATGATACACTTTGGGGCTCTCTAAACCCTGAGCCATAACAAGACTGACGTGGAGACCCGCTACAATGATGCCCATGCAGCATCCAGGGGTGTGATCAAGCTGTGCTTTGGCCTCCTGAAGATGTGGTTCAGGTGCCTGGACCGCTCTGGAGGGGCCCTCCAGTATGGCACTGGGAGGGTCGCCCACATCGTGACAGCCTGCTACGCCCTCCACAATATCGTGCAGCAGAGAGGCTAAGTGCTGGAGGAGGAAGACGTGCGCCAGGAAGATGCGTGGGAGTGCAAGGATGGGCAGGACATAGGGCCCATGCGGGTACTGGAGGCCGCACAACTTGTGCACCACGGTCATTGCGCAAGGGATGCTCTGCTCACCCCAGGTTCACCAGTTGGAGGGGGTGGGGTCTGGCCAGGGGTACGGATACCAGATCTCACGCACACACCAGCGCCCCTCCCCCCCCCACCAGCCACCCCCCCCCACCACCACCCCCACCACCACCCCCACTGCCCACATGCAACTCCCTCCGTGATACGTGCCGCACTATGAGGGTGTGGGCCCTGCGTTGGCAGCAACAGCGGGCCTGGTTCATGGGATGGAGGATGAGAACAGCCCACTCTGCGATGAGCTCTGGTGCTTTGCATCGTTTGGCAATGTCTGACTCCTGCCCTGGTAGTACTTCCCACCGTCCACCTGGGTGATCCCTGCATGGGAGCTGGCCATTCCATCAAATGGTCCCACTGAATACCTGGGATGGCAGAGGTCGGGACAGTCAGGAGGGAGGTGGGGAGCCCAGGTCACCTACAATGTATGCCCATTCCTCCAACTCCACCGCACCCCCTCTCTGCCCAGCCCAGACCAGCCCCCCCTCACACCCATCTGACAGAGCACCAAGGCAGGTTGTGAACTCCTCAATAAATGTATTTATTCAAAGTTTTTCAATAATTTTACAAAACACTCCAAAAAGGAAAATAATACAAAGAAAGAAGGGCAACATGCCAACAAAACAAAACAACTTAACCCTCTAACCGATAAACAGTTTAACAAACTAATGCCCAACTCAAAACGAAATGGGGCATGTGCCCCTTACAAAAAGGAAAATAACTCAGCCCCCCCCTCCCTCACCACCCCCCCGGGTTGCTGCTGCTGCTGACCTCCACCTAACGTTCCGCGAGAAAGTCAAGGAACCGTTGCCACCACCTGGAGAATCCCTGCAAGGACCCTTACAAGGCAAACGTCATCTTCTCCAACCTGAGAAACACCGCCATGTCACTGACCCAAGCCTCTACGCTTGGGGGCTTCGCGTCCCTCCACATTAACAAGAGCCTTCTCCGGGCTACCAAGGAGGCAAAGGCCAAGACTCCGGCTTCTTTCGACTCCTGCACTCCCGGATCATCCGATACCCCAAATATCGCTATCCCCCAGCTCGGTCTTACCCGAGTATCCAAGACCTTGGACATAGTCTTTGCAAAGCCCTTCCAAAACTCCGCAAGCACCGGGCATGCCGAGAACATATGGGCGTGGTTTGCTGGGCTCCCCGAACACCTCACACACCTGTCCTCCAGCCCAAAAAACGTACTCATCCTCGCCTCTGTCATATGCGCCCTGTGTACCACTTTCCACTGGATCAGACTGAGCCTGGCACAAGATGAGGAGGAATTGACCTTGCCCAGGGCGTCAGCCTACAGGCCCTCATTCAGCTCCTCTCCCAGCTCCTCCTCCCACTTGCCCGTCAGCTCCTCCACCGAAGCCTCCTCCGCCTCTTGTAGCTCCTGGTATATCTCCAGTATCTTACACTCACCGACCCACACACCCAAAATCACCCTGTCTTGTATCCTCCGGGCAGGCAGCAGTGGGAATTCCCCTACCTGCCTCCTCACGAACGCCCGAACCTGCATATACCTAAAGGCATTACCCGGGGGTAATCCAAATTTCTCCTCCAGCGCCCTCAGACTGGTAAAAGTCCCGTCGATGACTAAATCCCCCATCCTTCTAATTCCCACCCGGTGCCAGCTTAGGAACCTACCATCTATCCTGCCCGGAGCAAACCTATGGTTGTTCCGTATCGGGGACCAGACTGAGGCTCCCATCTCGCCCCTGTGCTGTCTCCACTGCCCCCAAATCCTCAGTGTCGCCGCCACCACCGGGCTTGTGGTATACCACGTCTCAATTGCCAGGGCAAACAGCAGGGGGGACAGGGGGCACCCTATTAACCCACCCTATGAACCCCTCCCTGAACCCAAACCTGCCCAGCACCTCCCACAGGTACTCCCACTCCACCCGGTCAAAGACGTTCTCCGCGTCCATTGCCGCCACCACTTATGCACCCCCCCCCCCCCCCCCCACCCCCTCTGAGGGCATCATGATCACATTCAGGAGCCTCCGCACATTTACATTCAGCTGCCTGCCCTTCACAAACCCCGTCTGATCCTCATGTATCATCCCGGGACACAATCCTCAATCCTAGTGGCCAGGACCTTCGCCAACAACTTGGCATCCACATTGAGGAGCGGAATCGGCCTATACGAGCCACACTGCAGCGGGTCCTTGTCCCGCTTGAGGATAAGCGAGATCAGAGCCTGCAACATCGTCGGGGGAAGAATTCCTTTCTCTTTCACCTCATTAAAGGTTCTCAACAGCAACGGGCCCCACAGTTCCGAGAACTTCCTGTAGAACTCAAACGGGAACCCATCCGGTCCCGGGGCCTTGCCCGCCTGCATGCTCCCCAACCCCTTAACCAGCTCCTCCATCCCGACCAGGGCCTTCAACTGTTCCACCTGCTCCTCCTTCACCCTCGGAAACCTCAATTGGTCCAGGAACTGCCGCATCCCCTCCCTGCCCTCCGGGGGTTCTGACTTGGAGAAATTCCCATAGAAGTCCCTAAAGATTTTTGGCAGGACTCTGCACCGTGTTCCCCCCCCTGTCCCTGATTCCCTCAATTTCCCTAGCCGCCTCCTTCCTTCGCAGCTGGTGCGCTAGCATCCGACTCGCCTTCTCCCCAGACGCAAATGCTGCACCCTGTACCTTCCTCCACTGGGCCTCGGCTTTCCCCGTAGTCAGCAAGTCAAACTCCGTTTGGAGGCACCGGCGCTCCTTCAGCAGTCCCTCCTCGGGGGATTCTGCGTTTCTCCTAACCACCCTCAGGATCTCCCCCACCAATCTCTCCCCCTCCATCCTCTCACTCTTTTCTCTGTGAGCCCTGATTGAAATTAGCTCCCCTCTGACCACCACCTTCAGCACCTCCCAGACCACACTCACCAGCACCTCCCCATTGTCATTGGCTTCCATATACCTTTTAATGCACCCCCGGACCCACACACAGACCTCCTCATCTGCCAACAATCCCACGTCCATGCGCCACAGCGGGCGCTGGCCTCTCTCTTCTCCCAACTCCAGCTCCAGCCAGTGCAGGGCATGATCCGAGGTCGCAATGGCCGAATACTCCGTCCCCTCCACTCTCGGGATCAGCGCCCTGCTCACCATGAAAAATTCTATCCGTGAGTAGGCCTTATGCACGTGGAAGAAGAAGGAGAACTCCCTCGCCCTTGGCCTAGCAAAGTTCCACGGATTCACTCCCCCTATCTGATCCATAAACCCCCTCAGGACCTTGGCCGCAGCCGGCCTCTTACCCGACCTCGACCTAGACCGATCTAGTGCCGGGTCCAGTACCGTGTTAAAGCCCCCCCCCATTATCAGATTCCCTGCCTCCAGATCCAGGATCCGGCTTAACACCCGCTTCATAAACCCTGCATCAGCCCAATTTGGGGCATATACATTTACCAACACCACCCGGGCCCCCTGCAGCCTACCACTCACATCACATATCGTTCCCCTTATCCGCCACAATACCCGCCGCCTCAAATGTCACCCGTTTGCTCACCAAGATTACGAGCCCCCTGTTCTTCGCATCCAGCCCAGAATGAAAGACCTGCCCCACCAATCCCTTCCTCAGCCTGATCTGATCCGCAACCTTCAGGTGCATCTCCTGTAACATGGCTACGTCTGCCTTTCGTCCCTTTCAGTGCGCAAACACCTGGGCCCTCTTGACCGGTCCATTCAAGCCTCTCACGTTCCACGTGATCAGCCGGATCGGAAGACTACCCCACCCCCTGCCGACTAACCATTCCCTCTTTTAGACCAGCCACGTGCCCACGCCTCCCGCACTCTCCAGCCCCCCAGGAGGAGGCTCCCCGTCCCGACTCTCCCTCTTACCTCCAGCTCCCCCTCAGTCAGTACAGCAGCAACCCAGTTCCACCCCCACCCCTCCTTTCCCCTGGCCAAGCAGTTGCTTAACCCCCCTGCTCCCCACATTGCACTCCCAAAAGTCAGCTGACGCCTGCTGACCCCAGTCGCCCCCGCCTCTGCCACCGATCCTCCTGTTGGATTCCCCCTCAAAGCCCCGCACCCTCCACTCCCCCTACAAACCAACGTGTACTCCAATCCAGTACCATCCTCCGCGTCAGTCCCCCCCCCTTTCCGCGGAAAAATGCCCACGCTCCATGCCTGGGCCGCCCCTGCCCCCTATGGCACAGCTCCTTTCTCCTGCAACCGTGCCCCATTCCCCAAAGGCCCGGGCCTCTGGCCCATACTCCCCCCATCGAACGCGGGGAACAACCCCTCCCAAATCAGCACACATACAGAGAAAACACAAATATCGCCCCCTCCCACTCCCCAGCACCCCCCATAGTGTGCTACAAGCAATTAATTTAAGTCCAGCTTCTCATTTTTGAAAAAGGTCCACGTATCAAAGTAGTGGTGTCGGTCCTGATATGTGACCCACAGCTGCGCTGGGTGCAACAGCCCGAACTTCACCCCCTTTCCGTGGAGAACCGCCTTGGCCCAGTTAAATCCTGCTCTCTTCTTGGCCAGCTCTACACTCCAGTCCTGGTAAATACGAATTTCAGCATTCTCCCACCTGCTGCTCCGCTCCTTTTTCGCCCATCTCAAGATACACTCCCTGTCGGTGAAACGGTGAAACCTCACCACCACAGCCCTCGGCAGGTCATTCGCCCTCGGCCTCCTGGTGAGGACTCTGTGCATCTCATCCAGCTCCAGGGACCTCGGGAAGGCTCCCGCACCCATCTGCGTACCCAGCATCATAGCCACATACGCTCCAGCATCCGACCCCTCCACACCTTCAGGGAGACCCAGAATCCGCAGATACTTCCTCCTCGACCTGTTCTCCAGATCCTCAAATTTCTCCTGCCATTTTTTATGCAGCGCCTCGTGCGCCTCCACTTTCACCGCCAGGCCCAGGATCTCGTCCTCTTTATCAGAGGCCTTCTGCTGCACCTCCTTAATTGCCGTCTTCTGGGTCTCCACCAGCCTTTCAATCGACGCCTTCATAGGGGCCAACATCTCCGCCTTCAATTCCGCAAAGCAGCTTCTGTTGCTGCTCCTGCGACCACTGAGCCCACGCTGCCTGGTCTCCGCCCGCCGCCATCTTGCTTTTTCACGCCCATTCTCCTCTCTTTTCCAGTGCCGCTTTTTTGGACCGCTCCTCTCCTGGTCCACTCCATACAGTGTTGGGGGAACCTCACTGCTGCCTTCCCACACCGGGAATCGTCGTCCAAGTGCCACTGGGGCTCCTTAGAAGGGCCCAAAAGTCTGTTCACGGCGGGAGCTGCCGAACGTGCGACCTACCCAGGCATAGCCGCAACCGGAAGTCGTGAACTCCTCAATAGCCAATAGTCCTCAAAACCGGGGCACCGCCAGGATGTGTGCTCAGTCCTCTACTGTACTCCCTATACACACACGACTGTGGCAAGATTTAACTCCAACTCAATCTATACGTTTGCAGATGATACGACTGTGGTGGATCGTATCTCAAACAATGATGAATCAGACTACAGAAGGCAGTTAAATCACTTGGTTGCATGGTGTACCGAAAACAACTCTCACTAAATGTTGGAAAGACCAAGGAAATGATCATCGACTTCAGGAAGCGCATCACGACACACATTCCCACTTGCATCAATGGCTCCGAAGTGGAAATGGTCGATAGCTTTAAGTTCCTGGGGGTCACCATCACCAACAGTCTGTCCTGGTCCACTCACGTTGATGCAGCAGTCAAAAAAGCCCAACAACGTCTCTACTTCCTACAGAAGCTAAAGAAATTTGGCATGTCTGCAGAGACTCTCACAAAACTCTACAAATGTGCGATAGAGAGCATCCTATCCGGCTGCATCACAGCCTGGTATGGCAACTGCTCAGCCCAAGACCGCAAGAAACTGGAGAGTGTGGTGAACTCAGCCCAACGAATTACACGAGCCTGCCACCCCCACATTGATTCTGTCTACACCTCCCGCTGCCTCAGGAAGGCAGACAGCATTATTAGAGTCTCCTCCCACCCAAGCTTTGCCTTCTTCCGGATCCTTCCATCAGGCAAAAGACCCGCACATCCAGACATAGGAACAGCTTCTTCCCCACAGCTACAAGACTTCTCAGTGACTCCCCCTCAGATTGATCTGTTCCCTGTAAGAACACTATTCACGATGCCTTATGCTGCTCTTGCTCATGTATTTGCTTTGTTTGGCCCCTTGTTACATACTGTAACCAATCAGTGTATGGCGATGTACCATTTGTCAATGTACACTGTCGATTATTCTTATTTTGTTTGCAATGTATGGATTCAGATGGAGCCTTTCGATGTTAAGTCAGGAGTTGAAGGTGGAGTCTCTCGATATTGGAGCAGGAGCTGCAAGTGGAGCCAAACAACGTGAGACAGCACTTGCAGTTCCTGCTCCAACATCGAAAGACTCCACCTGCAGGTCCTGCTCCAGCATCGAGACTCCACCTGCAGCTCCTGGTTCAACATCAAGAGACGGCACCTGCAGTTCCTGATCTAACATCGTGAGGCTCCACCTGCAGTACCTGCTCCAACTTCGGAAGGCTCCACTTGCCGCTTCTGCACTAACATCGAGAGATTCCACCTGCAGCTCCATCTTCAACATCAAGAGACTCCACCTGCAGCATCTGCTCCAGCATCGAGAGGCTCCACCTGCAGCTCCTGCTCCAACATCGAGAGACTCCACCCACAGCTCCTGGTTCAACATCGAGATGCTCCACCTGAAGCTGCTGCTCCAACATCGAGAGACTCCACCTGAAGATCCTGCTCTAAGACTGAGAGGCTCCACCTGCAGCTCCTGCTACAAAATCGAGAGATTCCTGTCATGTGAGAGTACCGTTAAGAAATGGGTGTTTAAGAAATGTACCTTTAAGAAATGGGTGTTTATCAGTGATGTCAGAGTGTGGGTGGAGCTGGGCTCTCTGTCAGCTTTTTACTTTTGTTTTAGGCTGCTTGTTGCAGGGTGTGATTCATTTTCGTTTCGGGAGCTGGATAGCTGCGGTCACATCAGAGGGTGTATTGGTTTCTCTCTTTGTAATCTAAAGACTGTAAATCGATCCTTTGGTGATTTAAAACTAATAACTGCTCTCAATAGTGAATTTAAATCTGATCTTTGTGTTTTAAAGGTTGTTTTTTTAAAAGTCTGATGGATGTTAACAGGACAGCTTAAGGATTACTTAGTGTTTTATTCTTTGGGGGTTGTATTTGAATTAATGGTTGCTAAGATGTTCACTGTTTGTTTTGAAAAGGTTAATTTGAGTTCATAGAATAAACATTGTTTTGCTTTAGAAAACACTATTCGATTTCTGCTGTACCACACCTGTAGGGTGGGCCGTGTGCTCCCCATACCACAATCTATTAAAAGTTGCGGGCCAGGCTCCATGATACACTTTGTGGTTTTCTAAACCTTGGCCCATAACACTCCACCTGCAGTTCCTGCTACAACATTGAGAGGCTCCGCCTGCAGTTCCTGCTACTACATCAAGAGACCCCACCTGCAGCTCCTGCTCCAATGTAGAGAGACTCCACCTGCAGCTCCTGCTCCAACATCGAGAGACTTCACCTAAAGATCCTGTTTTAAGATCGAGAGGCTCCACCTGCAGCGCCTGCTCCAAAATTGAGAGACTCCACCCGCAGCCCCTGGTTCAACAATGATATACTCCACCTGCAGCTCCTGCTCCAAAATCGAGAGGTTGCTGTCATGTGAGAGTACCGTTAAGAAATGGGTGTTTATCAGTGATGTCAGGGTGTGGGTGGAGCTGGGCTCTCTGTCAGCTTTTTACTTTTGTTTTAGGCTGTTTGTTGCAGGGTGTGATTTAGTTTCGTTTTCAGTGCTGGATAGCTGCAGTCACAGCCAGAGGGTGTAATGGTTTGTCTCTCTGTAATCTAAAGAGTGTAAATCGATCCTTTGGTGATTTAAAACAAATAACTGCTCTCAATAATGAATTTATATCTGATCTTTTTGTTTCAAATGTTTTTTTAATGTCTTATGGATGTTAACAGGACAGCTTAATGGTTATTTAGTGTTGTATTATTTGGGGTTGTACTTGAATTAATTTTTGCTAAGGTGATCACTGTATGTTTAGAAAAGGTGAATTTGAGTTCATAGAATATACATTGTTTTGCTTTAAAAAATACTTTTCCATTTCTGCTGTACCACACTGTAGAGTGGATTGTGTGCTCCCCATACCACAATCTATTAAAGGTTGTGGGCTAGGTGAACGCTATGATACACTTTGGGGTTCTCTAAACCTTGGCCCATAAAACTCCACGTGCAGTTCCTGCTCCAACATCGAGAGACTCCACCTGCAGTTCCTGCTACAACATCGAGAGACTCCACCTGCAGCTCCTGCTACAATATGGAGAGACACCACCTGCAGCTCCTGCTCCAACATCGAGAGACTCCACCTGCAACTCTGTCTCCAACAGCAAGAGGCTCCACCTGCAGCTCCGTCTCCAACATCGAGCGACTGCACCTGAAGCTCCTGCTCCAACATACAGAGACTCCACCTGCAGCTCCTGCTGAAAGATCGAGAGACTCCACCTGCAGCTCCGCCTCCAGCATGGCGAGACTCCACCTGCGGCTCCTGCTCCAACATCGAGAGACTCCACCTGCAGCTCCTGCTCCAACATCGCGAGACGCTCCACCTGCAGCTCTTGATCTAACATCGAGAGACACCATCTGCTGCTCCTGCTCCAGCATCGAGAGACTCCACCTGCAGTTCATGCTACAACATCGAGAGACTCCACCTCCAGCACTTTCTCGGACATCGAGAGACTCTACCTGCAGCTCCATCTCCAAGATCGAGAGGCTCCACCTGCAGCTCCTGATCTAAAATCGTGAGGCTCCACCTGCAGCTTCTGCACTAACATCGAGAGGTTCCACCTGCAGCTCCTGCTCCAACATCGAGATTCTTCACCTGCAGTTCCTGCTCCAACATCGAGAGATTCCACCTGCAGCTCCTGCTCTAACATCGAAATGCTCCACCTGCAGTTCCTGCTCCAACATCGAGGGGCTCCACCTGCAGCTCCTGCTCTAACATCGAGAGACTCCACCTACATCTCTTGTGCCGACATGGTGTCACGTGAGAGTACCCTTTAAGAAATGGTTGTTTAAGAAATGTACCTTTAAGTAATGGAGCTGCTCATGTTACTGCATTGATGTTGGAGTGTTGGTGGAGCTCAGCTCCACTTCTACTTTTTTTTAGTTTCAGTTTGAGTAGAGGCTGGGTGTGTCTGTGTTTTTGAAGTGAGCTGAATCTGAAATTAAAAGTGGGCTGCACTGCTGTTGATCTCTGCCATGAAGGACTATGTCTCAATCATCTGGTGAATTCAGAATTATAAATGATTTCAATATTGAATGTAAACCCTGATGTGCTTCTGTTTGGAGGTTTGTTAATTTTGGATGTTAAAAGAACAGCACACACATTACTTAGTGTTGTATTCTTTGGGGGATGTATTTCAATTCATACTTGCTAAGATATTCACTGTTTGTTTTAAAACGGTTAACTTGAGTTCGTAGAATAAACATTGTTTTGTTTTAAAACCCACTGGTCCATGTCTGCTGTACCCTACCTGTCGAGTAAGCTGTGTGCTCCCAATACCACAATCTATTAAAAGTTGTGGGTCTGGTGAACTCCATGATACACTTTAGGATTCTCTAAATCTTGGCCCATAAAACTCCACGTGCAGTTCCTGCTCCAACATCGAGAGACTCCACCTGCAGTTCCTTCTACAACATCGAGAAACTCCACCTGCAGCTCATGCTACAATATGGAGAGACACCACCTGCAGCTCCTGCTCCAACATCGAGAGACTCCACCTGCAACTCCGTCTCCAACATCAAGAGGCTCCACCTGCAGCTCCGTCTCCAACATCGAGCGACTGCACCTGAAGCTCCTGCTCCAACATACAGAGACTCCACCTGCAGCTCCTGCTGAAAGATCGAGAGACTCCACCTGCAGCTCCGCCTCCAGCATGGCGAGACTCCACCTGCGGCTCCTGCTCCAACATCGAGAGACTCCACCTGCAGCTCCTGCTCCAACATCGAGACGCTCCACCTGCAGCTCCTGATCTAACATCGAGAGACACCATCTGCTGCTCCTGCTCCAGCATCGAGAGACTCCACCTGCAGTTCCTGCTACAACATCGAGAGACTCCACCTCCAGCACTTTCTCGGACATCGAGAGACTCTACCTGCAGCTCCGTCTCCAAGATCGAGAGGCTCCACCTGCAGCTCCTGATCTAAAATCGTGAGGCTCCACCTGCAGCTTCTGCACTAACATCGAGAGGTTCCACCTGCAGCTCCTGCTCCAACTTCGAGATTCTTCACCTGCAGTTCCTGCTCCAACATCGAGAGATTCCACCTGCAGCTCCTGCTCTAACATCGAAATGCTCCACCTGCAGTTCCTGCTCCAACATCGAGGGGCTCCACCTGCAGCTCCTGCTCTAACATCGAGAGACTCCACCTACATCTCTTGTGCCGACATGGTGTCATGTGAGAGTACCCTTTAAGAAATGGTTGTTTAAGAAATGTACCTTTAAGTAATGGAGCTGCTCATGTTACTGCAGTGATGTTGGAGTGTTGGTGGAGCTCAGCTCCACTTCTACTTTTTTTTAGTTTCAGTTTGAGTAGAGGCTGGGTGTGTCTGTGTTTTTGAAGTGAGCTGAATCTGAAATTAAAAGTGGGCTGCACTGCTGTTGATCTCTGCCATGAAGGACTATGTCTCAATCATCTGGTGAATTCAGAATTATAAATGATTTCAATATTGAATGTAAACCCTGATGTGCTTCTGTTTGGAGGTTTGTTAATTTTGGATGTTAAAAGAACAGCACACACATTACTTAGTGTTGTATTCTTTGGGGGATGTATTTCAATTCATACTTGCTAAGATATTCACTGTTTGTTTTAAAACGGTTAACTTGAGTTCGTAGAATAAACATTGTTTTGTTTTAAAACCCACTGGTCCATGTCTGCTGTACCCTACCTGTCGAGTAAGCTGTGTGCTCCCAATACCACAATCTATTAAAAGTTGTGGGTCTGGTGAACTCCATGATACACTTTAGGATTCTCTAAATCTTGGCCCATAACACTCCAACTGCAGTTCTTGCTACAACATGGGGGCTCGCCCGAGATAAAAGTCTATCTGTTGGATTGGCCTAGTGAACTTAAAGACAGTGAGGGGTGAGCATATTGTGATTGCTTTTCAGGTGTGGTACTTTAGTTTAATTGGGGGGTAGTTGTGGACAATGGCTCTTTCAGAGGCTCAGAGGTTTTTGAGGGTGGAGACGGTCACACACAGCACCTTACAGACTGAGACTAAAAGTAGACTGTTAGATTGGGCAAAAACAATGCAGTTATCATTACCTGTCAAAATGCGAAAAGATGAGGTAATTATGGTGGTGGTTAAGCATTTAACGTTGCCTGAGATACAGTTTGACTCATTAGAAACGGCAAAAATTCAGTTGCAAATTAAACAAATGGTACATGAGAAAGAATTAAAGCAGCTTGAATACGAAAGAGTGAGAGCGAAAAAAGAAAGAGAGAGAGAGGAAAATGAAAAGGAGAGAGAAGAAAGGAGAAAATAAAAAATAGCCTTAGCAGAACAAAAAGAAAGAGAAAGGGAGATACAGATCAGGGAAAAAGAAAAAGCGAGAGAGTTTGAACTTCAGAAAATGGCCATTAAACATTACAGTCAGTTAAAATTGGCAGACGTAAAGGGAAATGTACAGTTGGATGATAGTGATGAGGATAGTGAGAAAGAGCGTCAAAGTCGAAGGCTTGGTGGGGATCTATTTAAATATGTCCAAGCTTTGCCAAGGTTTGACGAGAAGGAAGTGGAAGCCTTTTTCGTTTCATTTGAGAAGGTAGCTAAACAAATGAAATGGCCCCAGGACATGTGAGTATTACTGATTCAAGCAAAGTTGTTGGTAGAGCTAGTGATGTGTTTGCATCACTACCAGAGGAGATATTTGAGTTGTATGAGGAGGTGAAAAAATCCATCTTAGGTGCATATGAACTAGTGCCTGAAGCCTACAGACAAAGGTTCAGTAATTTAAGGAAAGAATTTGGTCAAACATACATGGAGTTTGAAAGGCTCAAACAGAGTAATTTTGATAGGTGGATAAGGGCTTTGAAAATAAACCAAACGTATGAAGCTCTAAGAGAAATTATACTTTTGGAGGAGTTTAAAAATTCAATTCCTGATGTAATGAGAACTCATGTGGAAGAGCAGAGGGTTAAAACTGTGAAATTAGCCGCAGAAATGGCAGATGATTATGAATTAGTTCGTAAATCAAAGATTGGTTTCCGACATCAGTTTCAGCCTGTGAGGGATAGAAACTGGGGACATGAGAAATACTCATGTGGTAAAGGTAAAGGTGATCTGATGGGAGATAATGAGGAGAGTGTACTTCAGATTAAAAAAGCAATCCAGGAGTGTGGAAAAGAAATGAAAAGTTTGAACTGTTTTCATTGTAATTATCTAGGCCATGTAAAGTCACAGTGTTGGTGGTTGAAGAAAAGCACTGGGAAGGCTGATTTGGTAAAACAGGATAAGAAGTGGGGTTTGTTAAAGTGGTAAAGGAAAGCCAAGTGAAGCGAAGGAAGTGCAAAAGATTGTACAGCCTGATCAAGCTGTGATTGATAAAAAGGTGCCAGATCTCTTTAAATAATTTACTTATGTGGGTAACGTTTACTCATGCGTATCAGGAGGAGCAGGTAAAGAAGTCACAATTTTAAGAGATATGGGAGCTAATCAATCTTTAATGGTAAGAGCTGAGGAGTTATATAGGTTGGGAAGAACGTTGCCAGAAAAGGTGGTAATATGTGGAATTCAGGGAGAGAGGAGAAGTGTTCAATTATATGAGATAAGGTTGGAAGGTCCAGTGAAAAGTGGTGAAGTGGTAGTCGGACTAACAGAGAAACTATCTTGTCCAGGAATACAGTTTATCTTGGGTAATGGTATAGCTGGATCGCAGGTGGGAGTGATGCCTACTGTGGTTGATAAGCCAGTGGAAAATCAGACAACTGAAGTGTTGAAGGAGTAATATCCTGGGATCTTTCCGGATTGTGTAGTAACAAGGTCGCAAAGTCACAGGTTAAGACAAGAGGAGAAATCAAAGATTGAAGATGAAGTTGAAATGCACTTATCAGAAACGGTTTTTGATCAGGTGGTTGAAAAAGAACAAGAACAGGTGGAGAATGAGGCAGATATTTTTAGCTCAGGAAAATTGGCAGAGTTACAACAAAAAGATATAGAAATAAAACGGATGTCTCAGAAAGCGTATACGGAAGAGGAATCTGAGTGTGTACCAGAATGTTATTACCGTAAAAGTAATGTGATGAGAAAATGGAGACCTTTACAAATGCAGGCGGATGAAACGTGGGCAGCCATTCATCAAGTAGCATTGCCAGTAGGGTATAGAAAGGAGTTGTTGCGAGTTGCACATGAGGTACCAGTGGGAGGTCATTTGGGGATAAGGAAAATTCAAGCTAAAATCCAGAAACATTTTTATTGGCCCGGACTGCATAAATATGTAGTTAAATTTTGTCAATCATGTGACACATGTCAAGTGATAGGGAAACCTCAAGCACTGATAAAACCAGCGCCCTTAATACCCATTCCAGCATTTGAGGAACCATTTACAAGGGTCCTAATTGATTGCGTAGGACCGCTTTCTGAAACAAAAAGTGGGAATCACTATCTTTTGACTATAATAGATGTGTCTACTAGGTTTCCAGAGGCCATTCCAGTACTTAATATTCCAGCTAAAAGGATTGTGGAGGAGTTACTTAAATTCGTTACTAGACATGGACTACCCTAAGAAATACAATTGGATCAAGGATCAAATCTTACCTCAAAGTTATTCAAAGAAGTTATGGATAGCTTAGGAATAAAACAATTTCAAACAACTGCGTACCATCCAGAATCGCAGGTGCATTAGAAAGGTGGCATCAGACATTAAAGACAATGTTGAGGGCTTATTGTCACAATTATCCAGAGGATTGGGATAAGGTATTCCATTCGTATTGTTTGCAATTAGGGATGCACCTAATGAGTCAACCAAATTCAGTCCTTTTGAACTAATTTTTGGGCATGAGGTAAGGGGACCACTTAAATTGATTAAGGAAAAATTGGTGGGTGAGAAATCGGAAATTACATTATTGGATAACGTGTCAAATGTTAGGGAACGATTAACTAGAGCAGGTGAATTGGCTAGACTACATTTGAAAGTTGCACAAAATGCGATGAAACGGGTCACGGACAAGAAATCCAAAGTTCGTAGTTTTGCCAGTGGAGATAATAAAGTTTTAATGTTGTTACCAGTGGTAGGTGAACCTTTAAAAGCAAGGTTTTGTGGACCTTACAGATTGAAATGAAATTAAGTGAGGTGAATTATGTGGTAAAAACACCAGATAGAAGGAAGACTCACCGAGTGTGCCATGTGAATATGCTTAAAAGGTACTTTGAAAGGGAAGGAGAGAAAAAGGAGCAGGTTTTAATGATTCTAACTCAAAGTGACAAACCAAATCCAGATGACTGTGAATTTGACATACCTCAAACTAAATTGGAAAATGAGGAAGTTCTTAAAAATTGGGATAAATTGTTGAGTTATCTTCCAGAGGAAAAACAAACTGACCTGAAAGAGTTATTGATATCACATGGGCAAGTTTGTGGAGATAAACTGGGAAGTACTAAAATGGCTATACATGATGTAGATGTGGGAAATGCTGTTCCTATCAAGCAACATCCATACAGACCTAACTCTTTAAAATTGGCACAGGTTAACAAAGAGACTGAATGTCTGCTTAAAAATGGCATAATTGAAGTGGGTTGCAGCCAATGGAACTCACCCATAGTGATGGTACCAAAACCAGATGGTACCCAACGGTTGTGTGTGGACTATAGAAAGGTTAATGCAGTTACAAGAACGGACGCTCATCATATCCCACATTTGGAGGATTGCATTGAGAAAGTGGGACCATCAGCTTTTATTTGCAAATTGCATTTACTTAACGGTTGCTGGCAGGTACCTTTATCCGAAAGGGCAAAGTAGATTTCAGCTTTTGTGAGTCCAGATGGTATATACCAATTCAAAGTTATGCCATTTGGCATGAAAAACGCCCCAGCCGCATCTCAACTGTTAACCAACAAAGTTGTTTCAGGATTACCCAATTGTGTAGTATACATCGACGATGTGATCATTTTCAGCCCGACATGGAAAGAACAGTTAAAACATCTGACGGAGTTATTCGATCGAATTCAGGATGCGGGTTTGGTGATAAACCTAGCCAAAAGTGAATTTGGAAAAGCCCGAATCACTTTCCTTGAGTAGTTTCCGATATCCTCAAGACGAAGGGAAATAATATGATTTCTTGGCATGAGTGGATTTGATCAAACATTTGTGCAAAAGTTTTGGAACGTGATTGCTCCACTGTTGGACTTGCTGAAGAAATGTCGAAAATTTCAATGGACAGTGGAGTTTCAACAGGCATTTGACTGCCTGAAAGCTGTGATCACCAGTGCTCCTGTGTTGGAGACTTGCAAGGGATTCTGGGATCAGATTGAACGGAACAATCTGACTTCAAAGAGAAATGCCGAGGCGTAGAGGAATGGATGGATCATGCAGAGTCTTTCTTATTCAAAGAGACTCAATCGAGAAGGATTTCAGTTGGAGGAAGAACGGATAAAATGGATGAGATTATTATACCTGTTTGCGTGTGTTGTTCTTTGAAATGAACAAGTATATTTACCATGTGCATTTCTTAAAGGATGGTGAAAAGGTGAAAAATGAAACCATCTTGAAGTTGATGGTTTATTTTTTTTCTTGGGGGGGAGGAGTCATGTGAGTCTACCCTTTAAGAAATGGGTGTTTAAGAGAGCTGCTCATGTTACCAGACTGATGTCAGAGTGTGGTGGAGCTGATCTCCACTTCTGCTTTTTTAAAGTTTCAGTTTGAGAAGAGCTTGGGTGCAATGAGCTGATACTGAAATTAAAAGTGAGCTGCACTACTATTGATTTCTGCCATGAAGGACTATGTCTTAATCATCTGGTGAATTGAGAATTATAAATGATTTTAATATTAAATGTAAACCCTGATGTGCTTCTATTTAGAGGTCTGTTAAGTTTTGGATGTTAAAAGAACAGCACACAGATGACTTAGTGTTGGGTTCTTTGGGGGGGGTGTATTTGAATTAATGGTTGCTAAGATATTCACTGTTTGTTTTAAAAAGATTAACTAGAGTTCATAGAATAAACATTGTTTTGTTTTAGAAACCACTGGTCCATGTGTGCTGTACCATATCTGTAGAGTAAGCCATGTGCTCCCCACGCCACAATCTATGAAAAGTTGTGGGTCAGGTGAACTCCATGATATACAATAGGATTCTCTAAACCCTGGCTGATAACAATGGAGAGACTCCACCTGCAGCTTCTGCTCCAACATCCAGATGCTCCACCTTGAGCCCCTGCTCCAACATCGAGAGACTCCACCTGCAGTTCCTCCTCCAACATCGAGAGACTCGATCAGCAGTTGATGCTCCGAACTCGAGAGACTCCACCTGCAGCTCCTGCTCCATCACCGAGAGACTACACCTGCAGCTCTTGCTCCAACATCGAGAGACTACACCTGCAGCTCCGCCGCCAACATCGAGAGACTCCATCTGCAGTTGCTGCTCCGAACTCAAGAGACTCCACCTGCAGCTCCTGCTCCATCATCGAGAGACAACACCTGCAGCTCCGTCGCCAATATCGTTGGACTCCACCTGCAGTTCCTGCTGCAACATCGAGAGACTCCACCTGCAGCTCCTCCTCCAACCTCGAGAGACTCCACCTGCAACTCCTGCTCCAACATGGACAGGCTCCACCTGCAGCTCATGTTTCAACATCGAGAGACTCCACCTGCAACTCCTGCTCCAACAATAAGAGGCTCAACCTGCAGCTCCTGCACCAACATCGAGAGACTCCACCTACAGCTCCTACTCCAACATCAAGAGACTCAAAATGCAGCTCCTGCACCAACATCGAGATGCTCCAACTGCCATTCCTGCTGCAACATCGAGGGAATCTACCTGCAGCTCCTGCTCCAACATCGAAATACTCCACCTGCTGTTCCTGCTACAACATCAAGGGACTCCACCTGCAGCTCCTGTTCCAACATCGAGAGACTTCACCTGCAGCTCCTGTTCCAACATCGAGAGACCCAACCTGCAGTTCCTGCTCCAACATCGAGAGACTCCACCTACAATTCCTGGTTCAACATCGAGAGGCTCCACCTGCAGCACCATCTCCAACATTGAGAGACTCCACCTGCAGCTCCTGCTCCAACCTCGCGAGACTCCACCTGCAACTCCTGCTCCAACATCGAGAGGCTCAACCTGCAGCTCCTGCTCCAACAGAGCGGGACTCCACCTGCAGCTCCTGCTACAACATCGAGAGGCTCCACCTGCAGTTTGTGGTCCAATATCGAGAGGCACCACCTGCAGCTCTTGCTCGAATGTTGTGCGACTTCACCTGCAGCTCCATCTCCAACATCGTGAGGCTCCACCTGCAGTTCCTGCTCCGACAGCGAGATGCTCCACCTGCAGTTCCTGCTCCAACATCGAGAGCCTCCACCTGCCGCTCCTTCTCATAACATCGAGAGACTCCACCTGCAGCTCCTGCTCCAACATCGAGGGACTCCACCTGCAGTTCCTGCTCCAAGATCGAGAGACTCTATCTGCAGTTCCTGCTCTAACATCGAGAGACTAAACGTGCAGTTCCTGCTCCATCAACAAGAGGCTCCACCTGCAGCTCCTGCCCGAACCTCGAGAGACTCCATCTGAAGTTCCTGCTACAACATCGAGAGACGCCACCTGGAGCTCCTGCTTTAACATCGAGAGACTCCACCTGCTGTTCCTGCGCCAACATCGAGAGACTCCACCTGCAGCTCCTGTTCCAACATCGAGAGACCCAACCTGCAGTTCCTGCTCCAACATCGATAGACTCCACCTGCAACTCCTGGTTCAACATTGAGAGACTCCACCTGCAGCTCCTGCTCCAACCTCGAGAGACTCCACCTGCAACTCCTGCTCCAACATCGAGAGGCTCAACCTGCAGCTCCTGCTCCAACAGCGCGGGACTCCACCTGCAGTTCCTGCTCCAACATCGAGAGGCTCCACCTGCAGTTCCTGCTCCAACATCGAGAGACTCCACCTGCAGTTCCTGCTCTAACATCGAGAGACTCCACCTGCAGCTCCTTCTCCCACACCGAGAGATTCCACCTGCAGCTCCTGCTCCAACATCGAGAGACTCCACCTGCAGTTCCTGCTCTAACATCGAGAGAATAAACATGCAGTTCCTGCTCCATCGACAAGAGGCTCCACTTGCTGCTCCTGCTCCAACAAAGAGGCTCCACCTGCCATTCCTGCTCTAACATCGAGAGTCTCTACATGAAGCTCCTGCTCTAAAATCGAAGAACACCACCTGCAGCTCCAGTTCCAACATCGAGAGGCTCCACCTGCAGTTCCTGCTCCAACATCGAGAGACTCCACCTGCAGTTCCTGCTCCAACATCGATAGACTCCACCTGCAGCTCCAGTTCCAGCATCGAGAGACTCCACCTGCAGCCCCAGTTCCAACATCGAGAGGCTCCACCTGCAGCTCCTGCTCCAACATCGAGATGCTTCACCTGCAGCTCCGTCTCAACATTGAGAGGCTCCACCTGCAGCTCCGTCTCCAACATCGAGGGGGTCCACCTGCAGCTCCTGCTCCAACATCGAATGACTCCACCGGCAGTTCCTGCTGAAACATCGAGAGTGTCCACCTGCAGCTCCTGCTCTAACATCGAGAGATTCCACCTGCAGCTCCTGCACCAACATCGAGATGCTCCACCTGCAGCTCCTGCTCGACCATGTAGAACCTCCATCTGCAGTTGCTTCTCCAACAACAAGAGGCTCCACCTGCAGCTCCTGGTCTAACATCGAGGGAGAACGAAACCTGCAGTTCCTGCACCAACATCGAGAGGCTCCAACTGTAGTTCCAGCTCCGACAGCGAGAGACTCCATCTGCAGTTTGTGCTCCATCCAACATAGAGAAGTTCCACTTCCTGCTCCTGCTCGAACATCGAGACGCTCCACCTGCAGTTCCAACATCGAGAGACTCCACCTGCAGCTCATGCTCGAACCTCGAAAGACTCCACCTGTACCTCCTGGATCAATATCGAGAGACCCCATCTGCAGCTCCTGGTTCAACATCGAGAGACTCCACCTGAGGCTCATGGTTCAACATCGAGACGCTCAGCCTGCAGCTCCTGCTCCAACATCGAGATGCTCCACCTGCAGCTCCTGCTCCAACATCGAGATGCTCCACCTGCAGCTCCTGCTCCAACATCGAGAGACCGAACCTGCAGTTCCAGTTCCAACATCGAGTGGCTCCACCTGCAGCTCCTGTTCCAACATCGAGATGCTTCACCTGCAGCTCCGTCTCAACATTGAGAGGCTCCACCTGCAGCTCCGTCTCCAACATCGAGGGGGTCCACCTGCAGCTCCTGCTCCAACATCGAATGACTCCACCGGCAGTTCCTGCTGAAACATCGAGAGTGTCCACCTGCAGCTCCTGCTCTAACATCGAGAGATTCCACCTGCAGCTCCTGCACCAACATCGAGATGCTCCACCTGCAGCTCCTGCTCGACCATGTAGAACCTCCATCTGCAGTTGCTTCTCCAACAACAAGAGGCTCCACCTGCAGCTCCTGGTCTAACATCGAGAGACGAAACCTGCAGTTCCTGCACCAACATCGAGAGGCTCCAACTGTAGTTCCAGCTCCGACAGCGAGAGACTCCATCCGCAGTTTGTGCTCCATCCAACATAGAGAAGCTCCACTTCCTGCTCCTGCTCGAACATCGAGACGCTCCACCTGCAGTTCCAACATCGAGAGACTCCACCTGCAGCTCATGCTCGAACCTCGAAAGACTCCACCTGTACCTCCTGGATCAATATCGAGATACCCCATCTGCAGCTCCAGGTTCAACATCGAGAGACTACACCTGCAGCTCCTGCTCCAGCATCAAGATGCTCCACCTGCAGCTCCAGTTCCAATATCGAGAGACTCCACCTGCAGCTCCGCCTCCTGCATCGAGGGGTTCCACCTGCAGCTCCTGTTGCAACATCGAGAGACTCGACCTGCAGCTCCTGCTCCAACATCGAGAGATTGCACCTGCAGCTCCGTCTCCAACATCGAGAGTCTCCACCTGCAGCTCCAGTTCCAATATCGAGGGGCTCCACCTGAATCTCCTGTTCCAACATGGAGAGACGCCACCTGCAGCTGCGCCTCCAGCATCGAGGGGCTGCACCTGCAGCTCCGTGTCCAACATCGAGAGACTCCAACGGCAGCCTCTTCTCTAACATCGAGTGACTTCACCTGCAACTCCTGGTTCAACATCGAGAGGCTCCACCTGTAGCTTCTGTCCCAACATCGAGAGACTCGACCTGCAGCTCCTGCTCCAACATCGAGAGATTGCACCTGCAGCTCCGTCTCCAACATCGAGAGTCTCCACCTGCAGCTCCAGTTCCAATATCGAGGGGCTCCACCTGAATCTCCTGTTCCAACATGGAGAGACGCCACCTGCAGCTGCGCCTCCAGCATCGAGGGGCTGCACCTGCAGCTCCGTGTCCAACATCGAGAGACTCCAACGGCAGCCTCTTCTCTAACATCGAGTGACTTCACCTGCAACTCCTGGTTCAACATCGAGAGGCTCCACCTGTAGCTTCTGTCCCAACATCGAGAGACTCCACCTGCAACTCCTGGTTCAACATCGAGAGGCAGCTGTTCCTGCACGAACATCGAGAGGCTCCACCTGCAGGTCCAGCTCCAAGATCGGGAGACAGCACCTGCTGTTCCTGCTGCAACATCGAGAGGCTCCACCTGCAACTCCTGGTTCAACATCGAGAGGCTGCACATGCAGCTTCTGTCCCAACATCGAGAGACTCCACCTGCAACTCCTGGTTCAACATCGAGAGGCAGCTGTTCCTGCACCAACATCGAGAGTCTCCACCTGCAGGTCCAGCTCCAAGATCGGGAGACACCACCTGCTGTTCCTGCTGCAACATCGAGAGACTCCACCTGCAGCTGCTGCTCCAACATCGAGAGGCTCAACCTGCAGTTCCTGCTCCAAGATCGAGAGACTCAACCTGCAGTTCCTGCTACAACATCGAGAAGCTGAACCTGCAGTTCCTGCTACAACATCGAGAGACTCAACCTGCAGTTCTTGCTACAACACCGAGAGGCTCCACCTGAATCGCCTGCTCTTTCATCGAAGGACTCCACCTGCAGCTCCTTCAAAGAACATCGATAGACTCCACCTGCAGTTACTGCTCCAACGTCGAGAGGGTCCACCTGGCATTCCTGCTTTAACATCGAGAGACTCTACCTGCAGCTCTTGCTCCAACAACAAGTGGCTCCAACTACAGCTCCGTCTCCAACATCGCTAGAATCCACCTGCAGTTCCTGCTCCAACAGAGAGACTCCACCTGCAGCTCATGCTCGAACCTCGAGAGACTCCACCTGTACCTCTTGGTTCAATATCGAGAGACCCCACCTGCAGCTCCTGGTTCAACATCGAGAGACTACACCTGCAGCTCCTGTTCCAACATCGAGAGACTGCACCTGCAGTTCCGTCTCCAACATCGAGAGGCTCAACCAGCAGTTCCTGCTCCAACATCGAGATGCTCCACCTGCAGCTGCTGCTCCAACATCGAGAATCCATCTGCAGCTCCTGCTCCAACGTCGAGAGACTTCAACCGCAGCTCCAGTTCCAACATCGAGGGGCTCCACCTGCAGCTCCTGCTCCAACGTCGAGAGACTCCACATGCAACTCCGTCTCCAACATCGAGAGTCTCCAACTGAAGATCGTGCTTTAAGATCGAAAGTCTCCACCTGCATCTCCTGCTCCCAAATCGAGAGACTCTTGTCATGTGAGAGTACCTTTAAGAAATTGGTGCTTAAGACATGTTACTTAAAGAAATGAGTGTTTATCAGTGATGTCAGTGTGGCTGGAGCTGGGCTCTCTGTCAGCTTTTTACTTTTGTTTTAGGCTGCTTGTTGCAGGGTGTGATTCAGTTTCGTTTTGAGAGCTGGATAGCTGCAGTCACTGCCAGAGGGCGTATTGCTTTCTCTCTCTGGAATCTAAAGATTGTAAGTCGATCCTTTGGTGATTCAAAACTAATAACTGCTACCAATAGTGAATTTAAACCTAATCTTTGTGATCAAGTTTTTTTTTTACGTCTTAAGGATGTTAACAGGACATCTTATGCCTTACTTAGTGTTGTATTCTTTGGGGGTTGTATTTGAATTAATTGTTGCTAAGGTGTTCACTGTATGTTTTGAAAAGGTTAATTTGAGTTCATAGAATATACATTGTTTTGCTTTAAATAATACTTGTCCATTCAGCTGTACCGCACTGTAGGGTGGGTTGTGTGCTCCCCATGCCACAATCTATTAAATGTTGTGGGTCAGGTGAACGCCATGATACACTTTGGGATTCTCTAAACCTTGGCCCATAAAACACCACCTGCAGCTCCTGCTCCAAAATCGATAGACTCCACCTGAAGTTCCTACTACAACATCGAGAAACTCCACCTGCAGTTCCTGCTCCAGCATCGAATGGCGCCACCAGCAGCTCCGTCTCCAACATCGAGAGTCTCTACCTGCAGCTCCCGCTCCATCATCGAGGGACTCCACCTGCAATTCCTGGATCAACATCGAGAGGCTCCACCTTCTGCTCCTGCTCCAACATCGAGAGACTTCACTTGCAGCTCCTGCACCAACATCGAGAGACTCCTCCTGCAGTTTCTGCTGGAACATCGAGAGGCTCCACCTGAAGTTCCTGCTACAACATCAAGAGACGATACCTGCAGTTCCTGCTCCAACATCGAGAGACGCCACCTGGAGCTCCTGCTCTTACATCGAGAGACTCCACCTGCAGCTCCTGCTCATATATCGAGAGACTCAACCTGCAGCTCCGTTTCCAACATCAACTGACTCCACCTGCAGTTCCTGCACCAACATCGAGAGGCTCCACCTGCAGTTCCTGCTCCAACTTCGAGAGGCTCCACCTGCAGTCCTGCTCCGACAGCGAGAGACTCCATCTGCAGCCCCTGCTCTTATATAGAGAGACACGACCGGCATCTCCTTCTCCAACATCGAGAGACTTCACCTGCAGCTGCTGATCTAACATCGACATGCACGACCAGCAGTTCCTGCTACAACATCGAGAGGCTCCACCTGGAGTTACTTCTACAACATCGAGAGGCTCCACCTAAAGAACCTGCTCTTACATCGAAGGACTCCACCTGCAGCTCCTTCTCGAATATCGAGACTCCACCTTCAGTTCCTGCTCCTACGTCGAGAGGGTCCACCTGCCATTCGTGCTCTAACATCGAGAGACTCCACCTGACGCTCCTGCTCTTACATCGAAGGACTCCACATGCAATTCCTGCTCCAACATTGAGAGTCTCCACTTGCAGATCCTGCTCCAACATCGAGAGGCTCCACCTGCAGCTCCTGCTCCAACATCGAGAGAATTCACCTGCAGTTCCTGCTCCAACATCGAGAGGCTCCACCTGCAGCTCCTGCTCCAACATCGAGAGAAGCCAACTGCAGCTCCTGCTCCAAAATCGAGAGACTAAACCTGGAGTTCCTGCTACAACATCGAGAGACTCCCCCTGCAGCTCTTGCTCCAATAACAAGAGGCTCCACCTACAGCTCCATCTGCAACACCGCAAGAACCCACCTGCAGCTCCTCCCTCAACAGAGAGACTCCACCTGCAGCTCATGCTCGAACCTCGGGAATCTCCACCTGCACCTCCTGATTCGACATCGAGAGACTCCACCTGCAGCTCCTGGTTCAACATCGATAGACTCCACCTGCAGCTACTGGTTCAACATCGCGAGACTCCACCTGCAGCTCCTGCTCCCACATCGATGGGCTCCACCTGCAGCTCCAGTTCCAACATCGAGGGACCCCACCTGCAGCTCCATCTCCAACATCGTGGGACTCCACCTGAAGATACTGCTCTAAGATCGAGAGGCTCCACCTGCAGCCCCTGCTCCCAAATCGAGAGACTCTTGTCATGTGAGAGTACCTTTAAGAAATGGGTGTTTAAGAAATGTACCTTTACGAAATGGGTGTTTATCAGTGATGTCAGAGTGTGGCTGGAGCTGGGCTCTCTGTCGGTTTTTTACTTTTGTATTCGGCTGTTTGTTACAGGGGGTGGTTTAGTTTCGTTTTGAGAGCTGGATAGTTGCAGTCACATCAGAGGGAGTATCGCTTTTTCTCTCTGTAATCTAAAGATTGTAAATCGATCCTTTGGTGTTTTAAAACTAATATCTGCTCCCAATAGCGAATTTAAACCTGATCTTTGTGTTTCAAACGTTTTTTTTAAGTCTTTAGGATGTTAACAGGACAACTCAAGGCTTACTTAGTGCTGTATTCTTTGGGTGTTGTATTTGAATAAATTGTTGCTAAGGTGTTCACTTTATGTTTTGAAAAGGTTAATTTGAGTTCATAGAAGATACATTGTTTTGCTTCAAATAATATTTTTCCATTCTGCTGTCCCACTCTGTAGAGTGGGTCGTGTGCTCCCCATACCACAATCTATTAAATGTCGTCAGTCAGGTGAACGCCATGATACACTTTGGGGTTCTCTAAACTTTGGCCCATAAAACTCCACCTGCAGTTCCTGCTACAACATCGACAGACTCCACCTGCATTTCCTGCGACAACATCGAGACGCGCCAACTGCAGCACCATCTCCAACATTGAGAGGCTCCACTTACAGCTTCCACTCCATCATCGCGAGAATCCACCTGCAACTCCTGGTTCAACATCGACAGACTCCACCTGCAACTCCCGCTCCATCATCGAGAGACTCCACCTGCAGCTCCTGCTCAAACATCGAGAGGATCCACCTGCTGCGCCTGCTCCAACATCGTGAGGATCCACCTGCTGCGCCTGCTCCAACATCGTGAGACTCCACTTTCAGCTCCTGCACCAACATCGAGAGGCCCCACCTGCAGTTCCTGCTCCAACATCGAGAGGCCCCACCTGCTGTTCCTGCTCCGACAGCGAGAGACTCCATCTAAGCTCCAGCTCCATCAACGTGTGACTCCACCTGCAGCTCCGTCTCCAACATCGAGAGGCTCCACTTCCAGCTCCCACTCCATCATCGAGAGACTTCACCTGCAACTCCTGGTTCAACATCGAGAGATTCCACCTGCAGCTCCCGCTCCATCATCGAGAGACTCCACCTGCAGTTCCTGCTACGACATCGAGAGACTCCACCTGCCGCTCCTGGTTCAACATCGAGAAGCTCCACCTGCTGCTCCTGCTCCAACATCGTGAGACTCCACCTTCTGCTCCTGCACCAACATCGAGAGGCTCCACCTGCAGTTCCTGCTCCGACAGCGAGAGACTCCATCTGCAGCTCCAGCTCCATCAACGCGAGACTCTACTTGCAGCTCCTGCTCGAACATCGAGGTGCTCCACCTGCAGCTCCGTCTCCAACATCCAGAGGTTCCACCTGTTGCTCCTGCTCTAACATCGAGAGACGAAACCTGGAGTTCCTGCTCGAACATCGAGATGCTCCACTGCAGGTCTGTCTCCAACATCGAGAGGCTTCTCCTGCAGCCACTGCTCGAAAGCGAGAGACTCCATCTGCAGTCCCTGCACCAACATCGAGAGGCTCCACCTGCAGGTCGTGCTCCAACTTCGAGAGGCTCCACCTGCAGTTCCTGCTCCGACAGCGAGAGACTCCATCTGCAGCCCCTGATCTTACATCGAGAGACTCGACCGGCAGCTCCTTCTCCAACTTCGAGAGACTTCACCTGCTGCTCCTGATCTAACATCGACATGCTCGATCAGAAGTTCCTGCTCCAACATCGAGAGGCTCAACCTACATTTGCTGCTACAACATCGAGAGGCTCCAACTGCAGTGACTGCAACAACATCGAGAGGCTCCACCTGAAGTGCGTGTTCTCACATCGAAGGAATCCACCTGCGGCTCCTTCTCGATCATCGAGAGATTCCACCTGCAGTTCCTGCTCCTACGTCGAGAGGGTCCACCTGCCATTCCTGCTCCAACATCGAGAGGCTCCACCTGCAGCTCCTGCTCCAACATCGAGAGACGCCAACTGCAGCTCCTGCTCCAAAATCGAGATTCTAAACGTAGAATTCCTGCTACAACATCGAGAGAATCCCCCTGCAGCTCTTGCTCCAACAACAAGAGGCTCCACCTACAGCTCCGTCTCGAACATCGCAAGAATCCACCTGCAGCTCCTCCTCCAACAGAGAGAGTCCACCTGCAGCTCATGCTCGAGCCTGGCGAGACTCCACCTGCACATCCTGGTTCAACATCGGGAGACTCCACCTGCAGCTCCTGGTTCAACATCGAGAGACTCCACCTGCAGCTCATGGTTCAACATCGAGAGACTCCACCTGCAGCTCATGGTTCAACATCGAGAGACTCCACCTGCAGCTCATGGTTCAACATCGAGAGACTCCACCTGCAGCTCATGGTTCAACATCGAGAGACTCCACCTGCAGCTCATGGTTCAACATCGAGAGGCTCAACCTGCAGCTCCTGCTCCAACATCGAGAGACTCCACCTGCAGCTCATGGTTCAACATCGAGAGGCTCAACCTGCAGCTCCTGCTCCAACATCACGATGCTCCACCTGCAGCTCCTGCTCCGACAGCATGAGACTCCAACTGCAGCTCATGGTTGAACATCGAGAGGCTCAACCTGCAGCTCCTGCTCCAACATCGAGAGACTCCACCTGCAGCTCCTGCTCCAACATCCACAGACTCCACCTGCAGCTCCAGTTCCAACATCGAGGGACCCCACCTGCAGCTCCTGCTCCAACATCGATGGGCTCCACCTGCAGCTCCAGTTCCAACATCGAGGGACCTCACTTGCAGCTCCGTCTCCAACATCGTGGGACTCCACCTGAAGATCCTGCTCGAAGATCGAGTGGCTCCACCTGCAACCCCTGCTCCCAAATCGAGAGACTCTTGTCATGTGAGAGTACCTTTAAGAAATGGGTGTTTAAGAAATATACCTTTAAGGAATGGGTGTTTATCAGTGATGTCAGAGTGTGGCTGGAGCTGGGCTCTCTGTCAGCTTTTTACTTTTGTATTCGGCTGTTTGTTGCAGGGGGTGGTTTAGTTTCGTTTTGAGAGCTGGATCGCTGCAGTCACAGCCAGAGGGCGTAATTCTTTCTTTCTCTGTAAACTAAAGATTGTAAATCGATCCTTTGGTGTTTTAAAACTAATAACTGCTCCCAATAGTGAATTTTAACCTGCTCTTTGTGTTTTAAAGGTTTTTTTAAAGTCTTAAGGATGTTAAAAGGACAGCTTAAGGCTTACTTAGTTATGTATTCTTTGGGTGTTGTATTTGCATTAATTGTTGCTAAGGTGTTCACTTTATGTTTTGAAAAGGTTAATTTGAGTTCATAGAACAGACATTGTTTTGCTTTAAAGAAGACTTTTCCATTCTGCTGTCCCACAGTGTAGAGTGGGTCGTGTGCTCCCCATACCACAATCTGTTAAATGTTGCAGGTCAGGTGAACGCCATGATACACTTTGGGGTACTCTAAACTTTGGCCCATAAAACTCCACTTGGAGATCCTGCTGCAAAATCGAGAGACTCTTGTCATGTGGAGTACCTTTAAGAAATGGGTGTTTAAGAAATGGACCTTTAAGAAATGGGTGTTTATCAGTGATGTCAGAGTGTGGCTGGAGCTGGGCTCTCTGTTGGCTTTCTACTTTTGTATTCGGCTGTTTGTTGCGGGGTGTGATATGGTTTCGTTTTGAGAGCTGGATAGCTGCAGTCACATCAGAGGGCGTATTGCTTTCTTTCTCTGTAAACTAAAGATTGTAAATCGATCCTTTGGGGTTTTAAAACTAATAACTGCTCCCAATAGTGAATTTAAACCTGCTCTTTGTGTTTTAAAGGTTTTTTTTTTAAGTCTTAAGGATGTTAACAGGTCAGCTTAAGGCGTACTTAGTGTTGTATTCTTTGGGTGTTGTATTTGAATTAATTGTTGCTAACGTGTTCACTTAATGGTTTGAAAAGGTAAATTTGAGTTCATAGAAGATACATTGTTTTGTTTTAAATAATACTTTTCCATTCTGCTGTCCCACACTGTAGAGTGGGTCGTGTGCTCAACATTCCAAAATCTATTAAATGTTGTGGGTCAGGTGAACGCCATGATAACTTTGGGGTTCTCTAAACTTTGGCCCAGAAAACTCCACCTGGAGATCCTGCTGCAAAATCGAGAGACTCCACCTGCAGTTCCTACTACAACATCGAAAGACTCCACCTGCTGTTCCTGCTACAACATCGAGAGACTCCACCTGCAGTTCCTGCTATAACATCGAGAGGCGCCACCTGCAGCTCGCGCCACCTGCAGCTCCGTCGCCAACATCGAGAGGCTCCACTTGCAACTCCCTCTCCATCATCGAGAGACTCCACCTGCAACTCCTGGTTCAACATCGAGAGACTCCACCTTCAGCTCCTGCTCCAACATCGAGAGGCACCCCCTGCAGTTCCTGCTCCGACACCGAGAGACTCCATCTGCAGCTCCTGCTCCATCAACGAGAGATTCCAGCTGCAACTCCTGCTCGAACATCGAGAGACTCCACCTTCAGCTCCTGCTCCAACATCGAGAGGCTCCACCTGCAGTTCCTGCTCCGACACCGAGAGACTCCATCTGCAGCACCAGCTCCATCAACGAGAGACTCCAGCTGCAACTCCTGCTCGAACATCGAGATGCTCCACCTGCAGCTCCGTCTCCAACGTCGAGAGACTCCACCTGCTGCTCCTGCTCTAACATCGAGAGACGATACCTGCAGTTCCTGCTACAACATCGAGAGGCGCCACCTGGAGCTCCTGCTCTAACAGCGAGAGACTCCACCTGCAGGTCCTGCTCCAACATCGAGAGATTCCACCTGCAGCTCCTTCTCCGTCATCGAGAGACTCCACCTGCAGCTTCTGCTCTAACAGCGAGAGACTCCACCTGCAGCTCCTGCTCCAACATCGAGAGGCTACACTTGCAACTCCCACTCCATCATCGAGAGACTCCATCTGCAACTCCTGGTTCAACTTCGAGAGACTCCACCTGCAGCTCCTGCTCCGACAGTGAGAGACTCCACCTGAAGTTCCTGCTACGACATCGAGAGACTCCACCTGCAGCTCCTGGTTCAACATCGAGAGACTCCACCTTCAGCTCCTGCTCCAACATCGAGAGGCTCCACCTGCAGTTCCTGCTCCGACACCGAGAGACTCTACCTGCAGCTCCAGCTCCATCAACGAGAGACTCCAGCTGCAACTCCTGCTCGAACATCGAGAGACTCCACCTTCAGCTCCTGCTCCAACATCGAGAGGCTCCACCTGCAGTTCCTGCTCCGACACCGAGAGACTCCATCTGCAGCTCCAGCTCCATCAACGAGAGACTCCAGCTGTAACTCCTGCTCGAACATCGAGATGCTCCACCTGCAGCTCCATCTCCAACGTCGAGAGACTCCACCTGCTGCTCCTGCTCTAACATCGAGAGACTCCACCTGCAGCTCCTGCTCTAACAGCGAGTGACTCCATCTGCAGCTCCTGCTCCAAAATCGAGAGACTCCAACTGCAGTTACTGCTACAACATCGAGAGGCGCCACCTGCAGCTCCGTCGCCAACATCGAGAGGCTCCACTTGCAACCCCCACTCCATCATTGAGAGAATCCACCTGCAACTCCTGGTTCAACATCGAGAGACTCCAGCTGCAGTTCCTGCTCCGACACCGAGAGACCCCATCTGCAGCTCCAGCTCCATCAACGAGAGACTCCAGCTGCAACTCCTGCTCGAACATCGAGATGCTCCTCCTGCAGCTCCGTCTCCAACGTCGAGAGACTCCACCTGCTGCTCCTGCTCTAACATCGAGAGACGATGCCTGCAGTTCCTGCTACAACATCGAGAGGCGCCACCTGGAGCTCCTGCTCGAACAGCGAGAGACTCCACCTTCAGCTCCTGCTCCAACATCGAGAGGCACCACCTGCAGTTCCTGCTCCGACACCGAGAGACTCCATCTGCAGCTCCAGCTCCATCAACGAGAGACTCCAGCTGCAACTCCTGCTCGAACATCGAGAGACTCCACCATCAGCTCCTGCTCCAACATCGAGAGGCTCCATCTGCAGTTCCTGCTCCGACACCGAGAGACTCCATCTGCAGCTCCAGCTCCATCAACGAGAGACTCCAGCTGCAACTCCTGCTCGAACATCGAGATGCTCCACCTGCAGCTCCGTCTCCAACGTCGGGAGACTCCACCTGCTGCTCCTGCTCTAACATCGAGAGACGATACCTGCAGTTCCTGCTCGAACAGCGAGAGACGATACCTGCAGTTCCTGCTACAACATCGAGACGCGCCACCTGGAGCTCCTGCTCTAACAGCGAGAGACTCCACCTGCAGGTCCTGCTCCAACATCGAGAGATTCCACCTGCAGCTCCTTCTGCGTCATCGAGAGACTCCACCTGCAGCTCCTGCTCCAACATCGAGAGACTCCACCTGAAGTTCCTGCTACGACATCGAGAGACTCCACCTACAGCTCCTGGTTCAACATCGAGAGGCTCCACCTGCAGCGTCGGCTCCAACATCGAGAGGCTCAACCTGCAGCTCCTGCTCCAACATCGAGAGACTCCACCTGAAGTTCCTGCTACGACATCGAGAGACTCCACCTACAGCTCCTGGTTCAACATCGAGAGGCTCCACCTGCAGCTCCAGCTCCAACATCGAGAGGCTCAACCTGCAGCTCCTGCTCCAACATCGAGAGGCACCACCTGAAGCTCCTGCTCCGACATCATGAAACTCCACCTGCAACTCGTTTTCCCACATCGGGAGACTCCACCTGCAACTCCTGCTCCAACATCAAGAGTCTCCACCTGCAGCTGCTGCTCCAACATCGAGTTACTCTATCTACAGCTCCTGCTCCAACGTCGAGAGACTTCAACCGCAGCTCCAGTTCCAAGATCGAGGGGCTCCACCTGCAGCTCCTGCTCCACATCGAGAGACTGCACATGCAACTCCGTCTCCAAAATCGAGAGTCTCCAACTGAAGATCCTGCTCTAGATATAGAGGCTCCACCTGCAGCTCCTGCTCCCAAATCGAGAGACTCTTGTCATGTGAGAGTACCTTTAAGAAATGGGTGTTCATCAGTGATGTCAGAGTGTGGCTGGAGCTGGGCTCTCTGTCGGCTTTTTACTCTTGTGTTCGGCTGTTTGTTGCAGGGTGTGATATGGTTTCGTTTTGAGAGCTGGATAGCTGCAGTCACAGCCAGATGGCGTAATTCTTTCTTTCACTGTAAACTAAAGATTGTAAATCGATCCTTTGGTGTTTTAAAACTAATAACTGCTCCCAATAGTGAATTTAAACCTACTCTTTGTGTTTTAAAGGTTTTTTTTTAAAGTCTTAAGGATGTTAACAGGACAGCTTAAGGCTGACTTAGTGTTGTATTCTTTGGGTGTTGTATTTGAATTAATTGTTGCTAAGGTAGTCACTTAATGGTTTGAAAAGGTTAATTTGAGTTCATAGAATATACATTGCTTTGTTTTAAATAATACTTTTCCATTCTGCTGTCCCACACTGTAGAGTGGGTCGTGTGCTCCCCATTCCAAAATCTATTAAATGTTGTGGGTCAGGTGAACGCCATGATACACTTTGGGGTTCTCTAAACTTTGGCCCAGAAAACTCCACTTGGAGATCATGCTGCAAATTCGAGAGACTCCACCTGCAGTTCCTACTACAACATCGAAAGACTCCACCTGCTGTTCCTGCACCAAAATCGAGACGCTCCACCTGCAGCTCCTGCTCTAACATCGGGAGACATTAACTGCAGCTCCTGCTCCAAAATCGAGAGACTAAACCTGGAGTTCCGGCTACAACATCGAGAGACGCCCCCTGCACCTCTTGCTCCACCAACAAGAGGATCCACCTACAGCTCTGCATCCAACATCGCAAGAATCCACCTGCAGCTCCTCCTCCAACAGAGAGACTCCACCTGCAACTCATGCTCGAACCTCGGGAATCTCCACTTGCACCTCCTGATTCAACATCAAGAGACTCCACCTGCAGCTCCTGGTTCAACATCGAGAGACTCCACCTGCAGCTCCTGCTCCAACATCGAGAGACTCCACCGGCAGCACCTGCTGCAACATCCAGAGACTCCACCTGCAGCTCCAATTCCAACATCGTGGGACTCCACCTGCAGCTCCGTCTCCAAATCGTGCGACTGCACCTAAAGATCCTGCTCTAAGATCCAGAGGCTCCACCTGCAGCTCCTGCTCCCAAATTGAGAGACTCTTCTCATGTGAGAGTACCTTAAAGAAATGGGTGCTTAAGAAATGTACCTTTAAGAAATGGGTGTTTATCAGTGATGTCAGAGGGTGGCTGGAGCTGGGCTCTGTGTCGGCTTTTTACTTTTGTGTTCGGCTGTTTGTTGCAGGGTGTGATTTAGTTTCGTTTTGAGAGCTGGATAGCTGCAGTCACATCAGAGGGCATATTGCTTTGTCTCTCTGTAATGTAAAGATTGTAAATCGATCCTTTGGTGTTTTAAAACTAATAACTGCTCCCAATAGTGAATATAAACTTGCTCTTTGTGGTTTAAAGGTTTTTTTTTAAGTCTGAAGGATGTGAACAGGACAGCTTAAGGCTTACTTTGTTGTACAGCGTTGTATTCTTTGGGTGTTGTATTTGAATTAATTGTTGCTAAGGTTTTCACTTTATGGTTTGAAAAGGTAAATTTGAGTTCATAGAAGATACATTGTTTTGTTTTAAATAATACTTTTCCATTCTGCTGTCCCACACTGTAGAGTGGGTCGTGTGCTCCCTATTCCAAAATCTATTAAATGTTGTGGGTCAGGTGAACGCCATGATACACTTTGGGGTTCTCTAAACTTTGGCCCAGAAAACTCCACTTGGAGATCCTGCTGCAAAATCGAGAGACTCCACCTGCAGTTCCTACTACAACATCGAAAGACTCCACCTGGAGCCCCTCCTCTAACAGCGAGAGACTCCACCTGCAGGTCCTGCTCCAACATCGAGAGATTCCACCTGCAGCTCCTTCTCCGTCATCGAGAGACTCCACCTGCAGCTCCTGCTCTAACAGCGTGAGACTCCACCTGCAGCTCCGTCGCCAACATCGAGAGCCTCCACTTGCAACTCCCTCTCTATCATTGAGAGAGTCCATCTGCAACTCCTGGTTCAACATCGAGAGACTCCACCTGCAGCTCATGCTCCAACATCGAGAGACTCCACCTGAAGTTCCTGCTACGACATCGAGAGACTCCACCTGCAGCTCCTGGTTCAACATCGAGAGACTGCACCTTCAGCTCCTGCTCCAACATCGAGAGGCTCCACCTGCAGTTCCTGCTCCGACACCGAGAGACTCCACCTGCCGCTCCAGCTCCATCAACGAGAGACTTCAGCTGCAACTCCTGCTCGAACATCGAGAGACTCCACCTTCAGCTCCCGCTCCAACATCGAGAGGCTCCACCTGCAGTTCCTGCTCCGACACCGAGAGACTCCATCTGCATCTCCAGCTCCATCAACGAGAGACTCCAGCTGCAACTCCTGCTCGAACATCGAGATGCTCCACCTGCAGCTCCGTCTCCAACGTCGAGAGACTCCACCTGCTGCGCCTGCTCTAACATCGAGAGACGATATCTGCAGTTCCTGCTACAACATCGAGAGGCGCCACATGGAGCTCCTGCTCTAACAGCGAGAGACTCCACCTGCAGATCTCGCTCCAACATCGAGAGATTCCACCTGCAGCTCCTTCTCAGTCATCGTGAGGCTCAACGTGCAGCTCCTGCTCCAACATCGAGTTGCTCCAACTGAAGCTCCTGCTCCGACATCGTGAGACTCCACCTGCAACTCGTTTTCCCACATCGGGAGACTCCACCTGCAACTCCTGCTCCAACATCAAGAGTCTCCACCTGCAGCTCCTGCTCCAACGCCGAGAGACTTCAACCGCAGCTCCAGTTCCAAGATCGAGGGGCTCCACCTGCAGCTCCTGCTCCACATCGAGAGACTCCACAAGCAACTCCGTCTCCAACATCGAGAGTCTCCAACTGAAGATCCTGCTCTAGATCGAATGGCGCCACCAGCAGCCCCATCTCCAACATCGAGAGTCTCTACCTGCAGCTCCCGCTCCATCATCGAGGGACTCCACCTGCAATTCCCGGTTGAACATCGAGAGGCACCGCCTTCTGCTCCAGCTCCAACATCGAGAGACTTCACCTGCAGTTTCTGCTGCAACATCGAGAGGCTCCGCCTGAAATTCTTGCTACAACATCGAGAGACATCACCTGCAGTTCCTGCTACAACATCGAGAGACGCCACCTGGAGCTCCTGCTTTAACATCGAGAGACTCCACCTGCTGTTCCTGCGCCAACATCGAGAGACTCAACCTGCAGCTCCGTTTCCAACATCGAGATACTCCACCTGCAGTTCCTCCGCCAACATCGAGAGACTCCACATGCAACCCCATCTCCAACATCGAGGGGCTCCACCTGAAGATCCTGCTCTAAGATCCAGAGGCTCCACCTGCAGCTCCTGCTCCCAAATTGAGATACTCTTGTCATGTGAGAGTACCTTTAAGAAATTGGTGTTTAAGACATGTACCTTAAAGAAATGGATGTTTATCAGTGATGTCAGTGTGGCTGGAGCTGGGCTCTCTGTCAGCTTTTTGCTTTTGTTTTAGACTGCTTGTTGCAGGGTGTGATTCAGTTTCGTTTTGAGAGCTGGATAGCTGCAGTCACAGCCAGAGGGCGTATTGCTTTCTCTCTCTGGAATCTAAAGACTGTAAGTCGATCCTTTGGTGATTTAAAACTAATCACTGCTCCCAATAGTGAATTTAAACCTAAACTTTGTGTTTTAAAGTTTTTTTTAAAGTCTTAAGGATGTTAACAAGACAGCTTAAGGCTTACTTAGTGTTGTATTCTTTGGGGGTTGTATTTGAATTAATTGTTGCTAAGGTGTTCACTGTATGTTTTGAAAAGGTTAATTTGAGTTCATAGAATATACATTGTTTTGCTTTAAATAATACTTTACCATTCTTCTGTCCCACGCTGTAGAGTGGGTCGTGTGCTCCCCATACCACAATCTATTAAATGTTGTGGGTCAGGTGAACGCCATGATACACTTTGGGGTTCTCTAAACCATGGCCCATAAAACTCCACCTGCAGTTCCTGCTACAAAATCGAGAGACTCCACCTGAAGTTCCTGCTAAAACATCGAGAGACTCCACCTGCAGCTCCTGCTCCAAAATCGAGAGACTCCACCTGAAGTTCCTACTACAACATCGAGAGACTTCACCTGCAGTTCCTGCACCAACATCGAGACGCTCCACCTGCAGCTCCTGCTCTAACATCGGGAGACATTAACTGCAGCTCCTGCTCCAAAATCGAGAGACTAAACCTGGAGTTCCGGCTACAACATCGAGAGACGCCCCCTGCACCTCTTGCTCCACCAACAAGAGGCTCCACCTACAGCTCCGCATCCAACATCGCAAGAATCCACCTGCAGCTTCTCCTCCAACAGAGAGACCCCAGCTGCAACTCATGCTCGAACCTCGGGAATCTCCACCAGCACCTCCTGATTCGACATCGAGAGACTCCACCTGCAGCTCCTGGTTCAACATCGAGAGACTCCACCTGCAGCTCCTGCTCCACATCGAGAGACTCCACCTGCAGCTCCAATTCCAACATCGTGGGACTCCACCTGCAGCTCCTTCTCCAAATCGTGCGACTGCACCTAAAGATCCTGCTCTAAGATCCAGAGGCTCCACCTGCAGCTCCTGCTCCCAAATTGAGAGACTCTTCTCATGTGAGAGTAACTTTAAGAAATGGGTGCTTAAGAAATGTACCTTTAAGAAATGGGTGTTTATCGGTGATGTCAGAGGGTGGCTGGAGCTGGGCTCTGTGTCGCCTTTTTACTTTTGTGTTCGGCTGTTTGTTGCAGGGTGTGATTTAGTTTCGTTTTGAGAGCTGGATAGCTGCAGTCACAGCCAGAGGGCGTATTGCTTTCTCTCTCTGTAATCTAAAGATTGTAAATCGATCCTTTGGTGTTTTAAAACTAATAACTGCTCCCAATAGTGAATTTAAACTTGCTCTTTGTGTTTTAAAGGTTTTTTTTTAAGTCTGAAGGATGTGAACAGGACAGCTTAAGGCTTACTTTGTTGTACAGCGTTGTATTCTTTGGGTGTTGTATTTGAATTAATTGTTGCTAAGGTTTTCACTTTATGGTTTGAAAAGGTTAATTTGAGTTCATAGAAGATACATTGTTTTGTTTTAAATAATACTTTTACATTCTGCTGTCCCACACTGTAGAGTGGGTCGTGTGCTCCACATTCCAAAATCTATTAAATGTTGTGGGTCAGGTGAACGCCATGATACACTTTGGGATTCTCTAAACTTTGGCCCAGAAAACTCCACTTGGAGATCCTGCTGCAAAATCGAGAGACTCCACCTGCAGTTCCTACTACAACATGGAAAGACTCCACCTGCTGTTCCTGCTACAACATCGGGAGACTCCACCTGCAGTTCCTGCTACAACATCGAGAGGCGCCACCTGCAGCTACGTCGCCAACATCGAGAGGCTCCACTTGCAACTCCCACTCCATCATCGAGAGACTCCACCTGCAATTCCTGGTTCAACATCGAGAGACTCCACCTGCAGCTCCTGGTTCAACATCGAGAGACTCCACCTTCAGCTCCTGCTCCAACATCGACAGGCTCCACCTGCAGTTCCTGCTCCGACACCGAGAGACTCCATCTGCAGCTCCAGCTCCATCAACGAGAGACTCCAGCTGCAACTCCTGCTCGAACATCGAGAGACTACACCTTCAGCTCCCGCTCCAACATCGAGAGGCTCCACCTGCAGTTCCTGCTCCGACACCGAGAGACTCCATCTGCAACTCCTGCTCGAACATCGAGATGCTCCACCTGCAGCTCAGTCTCCAACGTCGACAGACTCCACCTGCTGCTCCTGCTCTAACATCGAGAGACGATACCTGCAGTTCCTGCTACAACATCGAGAGGCGCCACCTGGAGCCCCTCCTCTAACAGCGAGAGACTCCACCTGTAGCTCCTTCTCCGTCATCGAGAGACTCCACCTGCAGCTCCTGCTCTAACAGCGAGAGACTCCACCTGCAGCTCCTGCTCCAACATCGAGAGACTCCGCCTGCTGTTCCTGCTACAACATTGAGAGGCGCCACCTGCAGCTCCGTCGCCAACATCGAGAGGCTACACTTGCAAATCCCACTCCATCATCGAGAGACTCCATCTGCAACTCCTGGTTCAACATCGAGAGACTCCACCTGCAGCTCCTGCTCCAACATCGAGAGACTCCACCTGAAGTTCCAGCTACGACATCGAGAGACTCCACCTGCAGCTCCTGGTTCAACATCGAGAGACTCCACCTTCAGCTCCTGCTCCGACATCGAGATGCTCCACCTGCAGTTCCTGCTCCGACACCGAGAGACTCTACCTGCAGCTCCAGCACCATCAACGAGAGACTCCAGCTGCAACTCCTGCTCGAAAATCGAGAGACTCCACCTTCAGCTCCTGCTCCAACATCGAGAGGCTCCACCTGCAGTTCCTGCTCTGACACCGAGAGACTCCATCTGCAGCTCCAGCTCCATCAACGAGAGACTCCAGCTGCAACTCCTGCTCGAACATCGAGATGCTCCACCTGCAGCTCCGTCTCCAACGTCGAGAGACTCCACCTGCTGCTCCTGCACTAACATCGAGAGACGATACCTGCAGTTCCTGCTACAACATCGAGAGGCGATACCAGGAGCTCCTGCTCTAACAGCGAGAGACTCCACCTGCAGGTCCTGCTCCAACATCGAGAGATTCCACCTGCAGCTCCTTCTCCGTCATCGAGAGACACCACCTGCAGCTCCTGCTCTAACAGCGAGAGACTCCACCTGCAGCTCCTGCTCCAACATCGAGAGAATCCACCTGCAGTTCCTGCTACAACATCGAGAGGCGCCACCTGCAGCTCCGTCGCCAACATCGAGAGGCTCCACTTGCAACTCCCACTCCATCATCGAGAGACTCCATCTGCAGCTCCTGGTTCAACATCGAGAGACTCCACCTGAAGTTCCTGCTATGACATCGAGGGACTCCACCTGCAGCTCCTGGTTCAACATCGAGAGACTCCACCTGCAGCTCATGCTCCAACATCGAGAGACTCCACCTGAAGTTCCTGCTATGACATCGAGGGACTCCACCTGCAGCTCCTGGTTCAACATCGAGAGACTCCACCTTCAGCTCCTGCTCCAACATCGAGAGGCTCCACCTGCAGTTCCTGCTCCGACACCGAGAGACTCCATCTGCAGCTCCAGCTCCATCAACGAGAGACTCCAGCTGCAACTCCTGCTCGAACATCGAGATGCTCCACCTGCAGCTCCGTCTCCAATGTCGGGAGACTCCACCTGTTGCTCCTGCTCTAACATCGAGTGACGAAACCTGCAGTTCCTGCTCGAACATCGAGAGACGATACCTGCAGTTCCTGCTACAACATCGAGAGGCGCCACCTGGAGCTCCTGCTCTAACAGCGGGAGACGCCACCTGCTTGTCCTGCTCTAACATCGAGAGATTCCACCTGCAGCTCCTTCTCCGTCATCGAGAGACTCAACCTGCAGCTCCTGCTCTAACAGCGAGAGACTCCACCTGCAGCTCCTGGTCCAACATTGGAGACTTCACCAGCAGCTCATGCTCCAACATCGAGAGGCTTCTCCTGCAGTTCCTGCACCAACATCGAGAGACTCCACCTGCAGCTCCAGTTCCAATATAGGGGGGCTCCACCTGCATCTCCTGTTCCAACATCGAGAGACTCCACCTGCAGCTCCGCCTCCAGCATCGAGGGGCTGCACCTGCAGCTCCTGTTCCAACATCGAGAGATTCCACCTGCAGCTCCGTGTCCAACATCGAGAGACTCCAACTGCAGCTCCTGTTCCAACATCGAGAGACTCCACCTGCAGCTCCGTCTCCAACATCAAGAGGCTCCACCTGCAGCTCCGGCTCCAACATCGAGAGGCTCAACCTGCAGCTCCTGCTCCAACATCGAGATGCTCCACCTGAAGCTCCTGATCAGACATCGTGAGACACCACCTGCAACTCGTTTTCCCACATCGGGAGACTCCACCTGCAACTCCTGCTCCAACATCAAGAGTCTCCACCTGCAGCTGCTGCTCCAACATCGAGAGACTCCATCTACAGCTCCTGCTCCAACCTCGAGAGACTTCAACCGCAGCTCCGGTTCCAAGATCGAGGGGCTCCACCTGCAGTCCTGCTCCACATCGAGAGACTCCACATGCAACTCCGTCTCCAACATCGAGAGTCTCCAACTGAAGATCCTGCTCTAGATCGAGAGGCTCCACCTGCAGCTAATGCTCCCAAATCGAGAGACTCTTGTCATGTGAGAGTACCTTTAAGAAATGGGTGTTTAAGAAATGTACCTTTAAGGAATGGGTGTTTATCAGTGATGTCAGAGTGTGGCTGGAGCTGGGCTCTCTGTCGGCTTTTTACTTTTGTATTCGGCTGTTTGTTGCAGGGTGTGATTTAGTTTCGTTTTGAGAGCTGGATAGCTGCAGTCACATCAGAGGGCGTACTGCTTTCTTTCTCTGTAAACTAAAGATTGTAAATCGATCCTTTGGTGATTTAAAACTAATAACTGCTCCCAATAGTGAATTTAAACCTGCTCTCTTGTTTTAAAGGTTTTTTTTTTGAAGTCTTAAGAATGTTAACAGGACAGTTTAAGGCTTTCTTAGTGTTGTATTCTTTGGGGGTTGTATTTGAATTAATTGTTGCTAAGGTGTTCACTTTATAGTTTGAAAAGGTTAATTTGAGTTCATAGAAGATACATTGTTTTGTTTTAAATAATACTTTTCCATTCTGCTGTCCCACACTGTCGAGTGGGTCGTGTGCTCCCCATTCCAAAATCTATTAAATGTTGTGGGTCAGGTGAACGCCATGATACACTTTGGGGTTCTCTAAACTTTGGCCCAGAACACTCCACCTGGAGATCCTGCTGCAAAATCGAGAGACTCCACCTGCAGTTCCTGCTACAACATCGAAACACTGCACCTGCTGTTCCTGCTACAACATCGAGAGACTCCACCTGCAACTCCTGGTTCAACATCGAGAGACTCCACCTGCAGCTCCCGCTCCATCATCGAGAGAGTCCACCTGCAGCTCCTGCTCCAACATCGAGAGACTCCACCTTAAGTTCCTTCTACGACATCGAGAGACTCCACCTGAAGCTCCTGGTTCAACATCTAGAGACTCGACCTTCAGCTCCTGCTCCAACATCGAGAGGCTCCACCTGCAGTTCCGGTTCCGACACCGAGTGACTCCATCTGCAGCTCCAGCTCCATCAACGAGAGACTCCAGCTGCAACTCCTGCTCGAACATCGAGATGCTCCACCTGCAGCTCCGTCTCCAACGTCGAGAGACTCCACCTGCTGCTCCTGCTCTAACATCGAGAGACGAAACCTGCAGTTCCTGCTCGAACATCGAGAGACGATACCTGCAATTCCTGCTACAACGTCGAGCGACGCCATCAGGAGCTCATGCTCTAACAGCGAGAGACTCCACCTGCAGGTCCTGCTCCAACATCGAGAGATTCCACCTGCAGCTCCCTCACCGGCATCGAGAGACTCCACCTGCAGCTCCTGCTCTAACAGCGAGAGACTCCACCTGCAGCTCCTGCTCCAACATCGAGAGACTCAACCTGCAGCTCCTGGTCCAACATTGGAGACTCCACCAGCAGCTCATGCTCCAACATCGAGAGACTCCCCCTGCAGTTCGTGCATCAACATCGAGAGACTCCACCTGCAGCTCTGCCTCCAGAATCGAGGGGCTGCACCTGCAGCTCCTGTTCCAACATCGATAGACTCCACCTGCAGCTCCGTGTCCAACATCGAGAGACTCCAACTGCAGCTCCTGTTCCAACATCGAGAGACTCCACCTGCAGCTCCGTCTCCAACATCGAGAGGCTCCACCTGCAGCTCCGGCTCCAACATCGAGAGGCTCAACCTGCAGCTCCTGCTCCAACATCGAGATGCTCCAACTGAAGCTCCTGCTCCGACATCGTGAGACTCCACCTGCAACTCGTTTTCCCACATCGGGAGACTCCACCTGCAACTCCTGCTCCAACATCAAGAGTCCCCACCTGCAGCTGCTGCTCCAACATCGGGAGACTCCATCTGCAGCTCCTGCTCCAACGTCGAGAGACTTCAACCGCTGCTCCAGTTCCAAGATCGAGGGGCTAAACCTGCAGCTCCTGCTCCACATCGAGAGACTCCAAAAGCAACTCCGTCTCCAACATCGACAGTCTCCAACTGAAGATCCTGCTCTAGATCGAGTGGCGCCACCAGCAGCCCCGTCTCCAACATCGAGAGTCTCTACCTGCAGCTCCCGCTCCATCATCGAGGGACTCCACCTGCAATTCCCGGTTGAACATCGAGAGGCTCCACCTTCTGCTCCAGCTCCAACATCGAGAGACTTCACCTGCAGTTCCTGCTACAACATCGAGAGACGCCACCTGGAGCTCCTGCTTTAACATCGAGAGACTCCACCTGCTGTTCCTGTGCCATCATCGAGAGACTCAACCTGCAGCTCCTTCTCCGTCATCGAGAGACTCCACCTACAGCTCCTGCTCTAACAGCGAGAGACTCCACCTGCAGCTCCTGCTCCAACATCGAGAGACTCAACCTGCAGCTCCTGGTCCAACATTGGAGACTCCACCAGCAGCTCATGCTCCAACATCGAGAGACTCCCCCTGCAGTTCCTGTACCAACATCGAGAGACTCCATCTGCAGCTCCAGTTCCAACATCGAGAGACTCCACCTGCAGCTCCGCCTGCAGCATCGAGGGGCTGCACCTGCAGGTCCTGTTCCAACATCGAGAGACTCCACCTGCAGCTCCGTGTCCAACATCGAGAGACTCCAACTGCAGCTCCTGTTCCAACATCGAGAGACTCCACCTGCAGCTCCGTCTCCAACATCGAGAGGCTCCACCTGCAGCTCCGGCTCAAACATCGAGAGGCTCAAACTGCAGCTCCTGCTCCAACATCGAGATGCTCCAACTGACGCTCCTGCTCCGACATCGTGAGACTCCACCTGCAACTCGTTTTCCCACATCGGGAGAGTCCACCTGCAACTCCTGCTCCAACATCAAGAGTCTCCACCTGCAGCTCCTGCTCCACATCGAGAGACTCCACAAGCAACTCCGTCTCCAACATCGACAGTCTCCAACTGAAGATCCTGCTCTAGATCGAGTGGCGCCACCAGCAGCCCCATCTCCAACATTGAGAGTCTCTACCTGCAGCTCCCGCTCCATCATCGAGGGACTCCACCTGCAATTCCCGGTTGAACATCGAGAGGCTCCACCTTCTGCTCCAGTTCCAACATCGAGAGACTCCACCTGCAGCTCCGGCTACAACATCGCGAGACTCCACCTGCAGCTCCTGCTCTAACATCGAGAGACGAAACCTACAGTTCCTGCTACAACATCGAGAAACGCCACCTGTAGATCCAGCTCTAACATCTAGAGACTCCACATGCAGTTCCTGCTCCAACATCTAGGACTCCACCTGCAGCTCCGGCTCTAACATCGAGAGACGAAACCTGCAGTTCCTGCCCCAACATCGAGGACTCCACCTGCAGTTCCTGCTACAACATCGAGAGACTGCAACTGCATTCCCTGCTGTAACATTGAGAGACTGCACTTGCAGCTCCGGCTCTAACATCGTGAGAAGAAAGCTGCAGTTCCTGCGACAACATCGAGAGACGCCACTTGGCGATCCGGCTCTAACATCGAAAGACGAAAACTGCAGTTCCTGCTACAACATCGAGACACTAGATTTGCAGTTCCTAGCCCAACATTGAGAGACTTCTCCTGCAGCTCCGTCTCAAACAGCGAGATGCTCCAGCTACAGTTCCTGCTCCAACATCGAGAGACTCGACCAGCAGTTCCTGCTCCAACATCGAGATGCTTCACCTGCTGTTTCTGCTCCAACATCGCGATGCTCCGCCTCCAGCTCCTGCTCCAATATCGAGAGACTCGACCAGCAGTTCCTCCTCCAACATCGAGAGTCTAAACCTGCAGCTCCTGCTCCAACATCGAAAGGCTCCACCTGCAGTTCCTGCTGCAAATCGAGAGGGTCCACCTGCAGCTCCTGCTCTAAAATCAAGAGACTCCACCTGCAGCTCCTGCTGCAACATCGAGAGACTCCATCTGCAGTATCTGCGGCAACATCGAGAGGGTCCACCTGCAGCTCCTGCTCTAAAATCAAGAGACTCCACCTGCAGCTCCTGCTGCAACATCGAGAGACTCCACCTGCAGCACCTGCTCCAACATCGAATGACTCCACCTGCATCTCCTGGTTCAACATCGAGAGGCTCAACCTGCAGCTCGTGCTCCAACATCGAGATGATCCACCTGCAGCTCCTGCTCCAACATCGAGAGATTCCATGTGCAGCTCCTGCTCCGACACCGTGAGATTTCCGCTGCAGTTCCTGCTCCAACATCGAGAGGCTGCACCTGCAGTTTCTGCTCCAACATCGAGATGCTCCGCCTCCAGCTCCTGCTCCAACATCGAGAGGCTCCACCTGCAGTTCCTGCTGCAACATCGAGAGGGTCCACATGCAGCTCCTGCTCTAAAATCAAGAGACTCCACCTGCAGCTCCTGCTGCAACATCGAGAGACTCCACCTGCAGCACCTGCTCCAACATCGAATGACTCCACCTGCAGCTCCTGGTTCAACATCGAGAGGCTCAACCTGCAGCTCGTGCTCCAACATCGAGATGATCCACCTGCAGCTCCTGCTCCGACACCGTGAGATTCCCCCTGCATCTCCGGCTCTGACATCGAGAGACTCCACCTGCAGTTCCTGCTCCAACATTGAGAGATTTCACTGCAGCTCCGGCTCCAACATCGAGAGACTCCACCTGCAGTTCCTGATCCAACATCGAGATGTTCCACCTGCAGCTCCTGCTCGACCATCTGGAGGCTCCACCTGCAGTTGCTGCTCCAACAACAAGAGGCTTCACCTGCAGTTCCTGCTCCAATATCGAGGACTCCACCTGCAGCTCCGGCTCTAACATCGAGAGATGAAACCTGCAGTTCCTGCTCCAACATCGAGGTCTCCACCTGCAGTTCCTGCTTCAACATTGAGAGACTCCACCTGCAGTTCCTGCTCGAACATCGAGAGACGCCACCTGGAGAGCCGGCTCTAACATCGACAGACGAAACCTGCAGTTCCTGCTACAACATCGAGAGACTCCACCTGCATTTCCTGCTTTAACATTGAGCATCTGCACTTGCAGCTCTGGCTCTAACATCGTGAGAAGAAAGCTGCAGTTCCTGCTACAACATCGAGAGACGCCACTTGGAACTCCGGTTCTAACATCGAGAGACGAAACCTGCAGTTCCTGCTATAACATCGAGACACTAGATCTGCAGTTCCTGGTCCAACATTGAGAGACTCCTCCTGCAGCTCCGTCTCCAACATCGAGATGCTCCAGCTACAGTTCCTGCACCAACATCGAGAGACTCGACCAGCAGTTCCTGCTCCAACATCGAGAGGCTCCACCTGTAGTTTCTGCTCCAACATCGAGAGTATCCAGCTGCATTTCCTGCACCAACATCGAGATGCTCCACCTGCAGCTCCTGCTGGACCATCTGGAGGCTCCACCTGCAGTTGCTGCTCCAACAACAAGAGGCTCCACCTGCAGCTCCTGCTACAACATCGAGAGACTCCACCTGCAGCTCCTGCTCTAACATCGAGAGACGAAACCTACAGTTCCTGCTATAACATCGAGAGACGCCACCTGTAGATCCAGCTCTAACATCTAGAGACTCCACATGCAGTTCTAGCTCCAACATCGAGATGCTCCAGCTACAGTTCCTGCACCAACATCGAGAGACTCGACCAGCAGTTCCTGCTCCAACATCGAGAGGCTCCACCTGCAGTTTCTGCTCCAACATCGAGATGCTCCGCCTCCAGCTCCTGCTCCAATTTCGAGAGATACGACCAGCAGTTCCTCCTCCAACATCGAGAGTCTCCACCTGCTGCTCCTGCTCTAACATCGAGAGACTCCACCTGCGGCTCCTGCTCCAACACCGAGAGACTAAACCTGCAGCTCCTGCTCCAACATCGAGAGGCTCCACCTGCAGTTCCTGATGCAACATCGAGAGGGTCCACCTGCAGCTCCTGCTCTAAAATCAAGAGACTCCAGCTGCAGCTCCTGCTGCAACATCGAGAGATTCCATCTGCAATATCTGCTGCAACATCGAAAGGGTCCACCTGCAGCTCCTGCTCCAACATCAAATGACTCCACCGGCAGCTCCTGGTTCAACATCGAGAGACTCCACCTGCAGCTCATGGTTCAACATCGAGAGGCTCAACCTGCAGCTCGTGCCCAAACATCGAGATGATCCACCTGCAGCTCCTGCTCCAACATCGAGATGCTCAACCTGCAGCTCCTGCTCCAACATCGAATGACTCCACTTGCAGCTCCTGGTTGAACATCGAGAGACTCCACCTGCAGCTCATGGTTCAACATCGAGAGGCTCAAGCTGCAGATCCTGCTCCAACATCGAGAGACTCCATGTGAAGCTCCTGCTCCGACACCGTGAGATTCCCCCTGCAGCTCCTGCTCCAACATCGAGAGACTCCATGTGTAGTTCCTGCTCCAAAATTGAGAGACTTCACCTGCAGCTGCTGCTCCAACATCGAGAGAATCAACCTGCTGTTCCTGCTGCAACATTGAGAGACTTCAACTGCAGCTCCGGCTCCAACATCGAGAGACTCCACCTGCAGCTCCTGCTCCAACATTGAGATGATCCACCTGCAGCTCCTGCTCCAACATCGAGAGATTCCATGTGCAGCTCCTGCTCCGACACCGTGAGATTTCCGCTGCAGTTCCTGCTCCAACATCGAGAGGCTGCACCTGCAGTTTCTGCTCCAACATCGAGATGCTCCGCCTCCAGCTCCTGCTCCAACATCGAGAGGCTCCACCTGCAGTTCCTGCTGCAACATCGAGAGGGTCCACATGCAGCTCCTGCTCTAAAATCAAGAGACTCCACCTGCAGCTCCTGCTGCAACATCGAGAGACTCCACCTGCAGCACCTGCTCCAACATCGAATGACTCCACCTGCAGCTCCTGGTTCAACATCGAGAGGCTCAACCTGCAGCTCGTGCTCCAACATCGAGATGATCCACATGCAGCTCCTGCTCCGACACCGTGAGATTCCCCCTGCATCTCCGGCTCTGACATCGAGAGACTCCACCTGCAGTTCCTGCTCCAACATTGAGAGATTTCACTGCAGCTCCGGCTCCAACATCGAGAGACTCCACCTGCAGTTCCTGATCCAACATCGAGATGTTCCACCTGCAGCTCCTGCTCGACCATCTGGAGGCTCCACCTGCAGTTGCTGCTCCAACAACAAGAGGCTCCACCTGCAGCTCCTGCTACAACATCGAGCGACTCCACCTGCAGCTCCTGCTCTAACATCGAGAGACAAAACCTACAGTTCCTGCTACAACATCGAAAGACGCCACCTGTAGATCCAGCTCTAACATCTAGAGACTCCACATGCAGTTCCTGATCCAACATCGAGAGTATCCACCTGCAGTTCCTGCACCAACATCGAGATGCTCCACCTGCAGCTCCTGCTCGACCATCTGGAGGCTCCACCTGCAGTTGCTGCTCCAACAACAAGAGGCTTCACCTGCAGTTCCTGCTCCAATATCGAGGACTCCACCTGCAGCTCCGGCTCTAACATCGAGAGATGAAACCTGCAGTTCCTGCTCCAACATCGAGGTCTCCACCTGCAGTTCCTGCTTCAACATTGAGAGACTCCACCTGCAGTTCCTGCTCGAACATCGAGAGACGCCACCTGGAGAGCCGGCTCTAACATCGACAGACGAAACCTGCAGTTCCTGCTACAACATCGAGAGACTCCACCTGCATTTCCTGCTTTAACATTGAGCGTCTGCACTTGCAGCTCTGGCTCTAACATCGTGAGAAGAAAGCTGCAGTTCCTGCTACAACATCGAGAGACGCCACTTGGAACTCCGGTTCTAACATCGAGAGACGAAACCTGCAGTTCCTGCTATAACATCGAGACACTAGATCTGCAGTTCCTGGTCCAACATTGAGAGACTCCTCCTGCAGCTCCGTCTCCAACATCGAGATGCTCCAGCTACAGTTCCTGCACCAACATCGAGAGACTCGACCAGCAGTTCCTGCTCCAACATCGAGAGGCTCCACCTGTAGTTTCTGCTCCAACATCGAGAGTATCCAGCTGCATTTCCTGCACCAACATCGAGATGCTCCACCTGCAGCTCCTGCTGGACCATCTGGAGGCTCCACCTGCAGTTGCTGCTCCAACAACAAGAGGCTCCACCTGCAGCTCCTGCTACAACATCGAGAGACTCCACCTGCAGCTCCTGCTCTAACATCGAGAGACGAAACCTACAGTTCCTGCTATAACATCGAGAGACGCCACCTGAAGATCCAGCTCTAACATCTAGAGACTCCACATGCAGTTCTAGCTCCAACATCGAGATGCTCCAGCTACAGTTCCTGCTCCAACATCGAGAGGCTCCACCTGCAGTTTCTGCTCCAACATCGAGATGCTCCGCCTCCAGCTCCTGCTCCAATTTCGAGAGATACGACCAGCAGTTCCTCCTCCAACATCGAGAGTCTCCACCTGCTGCTCCTGCTCTAACATCGAGAGACTCCACCTGCGGCTCCTGCTCCAACATCGAGAGACTAAACCTGCAGCTCCTGCTCCAACATCGAGAGGCTCCACCTGCAGTTCCTGATGCAACATCGAGAGGGTCCACCTGCAGCTCCTGCTCTAAAATCAAGAGACTCCAGCTGCAGCTCCTGCTGCAACATCGAGAGATTCCATCTGCAATATCTGCTGCAACATCGAAAGGGTCCACCTGCAGCTCCTGCTCCAACATCAAATGACTCCACCGGCAGCTCCTGGTTCAACATCGAGAGACTCCACCTGCAGCTCATGGTGCAACATCGAGAGGCTCAACCTGCAGCTCGTGCCCAAACATCGAGATGATCCACCTGCAGCTCCTGCTCCAACATCGAGATGCTCAACCTGCAGCTCCTGCTCCAACATCGAATGACTCCACTTGCAGCTCCTGGTTCAACATCGAGAGACTCCACCTGCAGCTCATGGTTCAACATCGAGAGGCTCAAGCTGCAGATCCTGCTCCAACATCGAGAGACTCCATGTGAAGCTCCTGCTCCGACACCGTGAGATTCCCCCTGCAGCTCCTGCTCCAACATCGAGAGACTCCATGTGTAGTTCCTGCTCCAAAATTGAGAGACTTCACCTGCAGCTGCTGCTCCAACATCGAGAGAATCAACCTGCTGTTCCTGCTGCAACATTGAGAGACTTCAACTGCAGCTCCGGCTCCAACATCGAGAGACTCCACCTGCAGCTCCTGCTCCAACATTGAGAGACTTCAACTGCAGCTCCGGCTCCAACATCGAGAGACTCCACCTGCAGTTCCTGCTCCAACATTGAGAGACCTCAACTGCATCTCCGCCACTGACATCGAAAGACTCCACCTGCAGTTCCTGCTCCAACATTGAGAGACTTCAACTGCAGCTCCGGCTCCAACATCGAGAGACTCCACGTGCAGCTCCTGCTCGACCATCTGGAGGCTCCACCTGCAGTTGCTGCTCCAACAACAAGAGGCTCCACCTGCAGCTCCTGCTACAACATCGAGAGACTCCACCTGCAGCTCCTGCTCTAACATCGAGAGACGAAACCTACAGTTCCTGCTACAACATTGAGAGACGCCACCTGTAGATCCAGCTCTAACATCTAGAGACTCCACATGCAGTTCCTGCTCCAATATCGAGGACTCCACCTGCAGCTCCGGCACTAACATCGAGAGACGAAACCTGCAGTTCCTGCTACAACTTCGAGAGACTCCACCTGCATTTCCTGCTCCAACATCGAGGACTCCACCTGCAGTTCCTGCTCCAATATTGAGAGACTCCACCTGCAGTTCCTGCTAGAACATCGAGAGACGCCACCTGGAGACCCGGCTCTAACATCGACAGACGAAACCTGCAGTTCCTGCTACAACATCGAGAGACTCCACCTGCATTTCATGCTTTAACATCTCGATGTTGGTGCAGGAGCTGCAGGTGGAGCATCTCGATGTTGCAGCAGGTGCTGCAGGTGGAGCCTCTCGATGTTGGAGCAGGAACTGCAAGTGGAGTCTCTCGATGTTGAAGCAGGAGCTGCAGGTGGAGTCTCTTGATGTTGCAGCAGGCGCTTCAGGTGGAGCCTCTCGATGTTGTAGCAGGAACTGCAGGTTGAGCCTCTCCATGTTATAGCAGGAACTCACGTTGAACCTCTCCATGTTGGGAGCAGGAACAGCTGGTCGAGCATGTCGATGTTAGATCAAGAGCTGCAGGTGGAGCCTCTCAATGTTAGAGCAGGAGCTGCAGGTGGACCCTCTCGATGTTGCAGCAGGATCTGCAGGTTTAGCCTCTCGATGTTGGAGCAGGAGCTGCAGGTGGAGTCTCTCGGTGTTCGAGCAGGAGCTGCAGGTGGAGACGCTCGATGTTTGAGGAGGAGCTGGAGGCGGAGTCCCTCGATGTTGGAACTGGAGCTCCAGGTGGAGTCTCTCGATGTTGGAACAGGCGCTGCAGGTGAAGTCTGACGATGTGGGAGAAGGAGTTGCAGGTGGAGTCTCACGATGTCGGAGCAGGCGCTGCAGGTGGAGCATCTCGAGGTTGGAGCAGGAACTGCAGGTTGAGCCTCTTCATGATATAGCAGGAACTTCACGTTGATCCTCTCCCTGTTGGGAGCAGGAACAGCTGGTCAAGCATGTCGATGTTAGATCAGGAGCTGCAGGTAGAGTCTCTCGAGTATGTAGCAGGAGCTGCAGGTGGAGCCTCTTGTTGTTGGAGCAGCAACGGCAGGTGGAGCCTCTAGATGGTCGAGCAGGAGCTCCAGGTGAAGCATCTCGATGTTGGTGCAGGAGCTGCAGGTGGATACTCTCGATGTTGCAGCAGGTGCTGCAGGTGGAGCCTCTTGATGTTGGAGCAGGCACTTCAGGTGGAACCTCTCCATGTTATAGCAGGAACTTCACGTTGAGCCTCTCCCTGTTGGGAGCAGGAACAGTTTGTCGAGCATGTCGATGTTAGATCAGGAGCTGCAGTGGAGCCTCTCGATATTGGTGCAGGAACTGCAGGTGGGTTCTCTCGATGTTGGATACGGAGCTGCAGGTTGTGTCTCTCGATGTTGTAGCAGGAACTGCAGGTTGTGTCTCTCGATGTTGTAGCAGGAACTGCAGCTTGTGTCTCTCGATGTTGTAGCAGGAACTGCAGGTTTCGTCTGTCGATGTTAGAGCCGGGTCTCCAGGTGGCGTCTCACGATGTTTTAGCGGGAACTGCAGGTGGAGTCTCTCGATGTTGCAGCAGGAACTGCAGGTGGAGTCTCTCGATGTTAGAGCCGGAGCTGCAGGTGGAGTCTCTCAATGTTGGGGCAGGAACTGCAGGTGGAGTCCTCGAAGTTGGAGAAGGAACTGCATGTGGAGTCTCTAGATGTTAGAGCTGGATCTCCATGTGGCGTCTCTCGATGTTGTAGCAGGAAATGTAGGTTTCGTCTCTCGATGTTAGAGTAGGAGCTGCAGGTGGAGTCTCTCGATGTTGTACCAGGAGCTGCAAGTGAAGTCTCTTGTTGTTGGAGCAGCAACTGCAGGTGGAGCCTCCAGATGGTCGAGCAGGAGCTGCAGGTGGAGCATCTCGATGTTGTTGCAGGAACTGCAGGTGGATACTCTCGATGTTGGATCAGGAACTGCAGGTGGCGCCTCTCGATGTTGGGGACCGGACTGCATGTGAAGTCTCTTCGATGTTCGAGTAGGAGCTGCAGGTGGAGCATCTCGCTGTTGGAGTAGGAGCTGCAGGTGGATCCTCTCGATGTTGGAGCAGGAGCTGGAGGTGGTGCTTCTCGATGTTGGAGACGGAGCTGCAGTGGAACATCTCGATATTCGAGCAGGAGCTGGAGGTGCAGCTTCTCGATCTTGGAGCAGGAGCTGCAGGTGTATTCTCTCGATATTGGAGCCGGAGCTACAGTTGAAGTCTCTCAATGTTGGAGCAGGAACTGCAGGTGGAGTCTCTCGATGTTAGAGCCGTAGATGCAGGTGGAGTCTCTCGATGTTAGAGCAGCAGCTGCAGGTGAAGTCCCTCGATGTTGGAGCAGGAACTGCACATGGAGTCTCTCGATGTTGGAGCAGGAGCTGCAGGGGGAATCTCACGGTGTCGGAGCAGGAGCTGCACATGGAGTCTCTCGATGTTGGAGCAGGAGCTGCAGGTGGATCATCTCGATGTTGGAGCACGAGCTGCAGGTGGAGCCTCTCGATGTTGAACCATAAGCTGCAGGTGGAGTCTCTCGATGTTGAACCAGGAGCTGCAGGTGGAGTCATTCGATGTTGGAGCAGGAGCTGCAGGTGGACCCTTTCGATGTTGCAGCAGAAACTGCAGATGGAGCCTCTCAATGTTGGAGCAGGAGCTGCAGGTTTAGTCTCGCGATGTTAGAGCAGGAGCTGCAGGTGGAGACTCTCGATGTTGGAGCAGGAACTGCTGGTCGAGTCTCTCGATATTGGAGCAGGAGCTGGAGGCGGAGCATCTCGATGTAGGAGCAGAAACTGCAGGTGGAGCCTCTCGATGTTGGAGCAGGAACTGCTGGTCGAGTGTCTCGATGTTGGAGCAGGAACTGCAGGTTTCGTCTCTCGATGTTGGAGACGGAGCTGCAGGAGGAGTCTCTCAATGTTGGACCAGGAACTGCAGATCGAGTGTCTCGATATTGTAGCAGGAACTGCAGGTTTCGTCTCTCGATGTAAGAGCCGGAGCTGCAGGTGAAGTCTCTCGATCTGCACCAACATCGAGAGACTAAACCTGCAGCTCCTGCTCCAACAGCGAGATGCTCCACCTGCAGCTCCTACTCGAACATCGAAGAGACTTCACCTGCAGTTCCGTCCCCAACATCGAGAGGTTCCACCTGCAGTTCTTGATCCAACATCGAGAGTATCCACCTGCAGTTCCTGCACCAACATCGAGATGCTCCACCTGCAGCTCCTGCTCGACCATCTGGAGGCTCCACCTGCAGTTGCTGCTCCAACAACAAGAGACTCCACCTGCAGCACCTGCTACAACATCGAGAGACTCCACCTGCAGCTCCTGCTCTAACATCGAGAGACGAAACCTGAGGTTCCTGCTCCAACTTCGAGGACTCCACCTGCAGTTCCTGCTCCAACATTGAGAGACTCCACCTGCAGCTCCGGCTCTAACATCGAGAGACGAAACCTGCAGTTCCTGCTACAACTTCGAGAGACTCCACCTGCAGTTCCTGCTGCAACATCGAGAGACTCCACCTGCAGTTCCCGCTAAAACATCGTGAGACGCCACCTGGAGAACCGGCTCTAACATCGACAGGCGAAACCTGCAGTTACTGCTACAACATCGAGAGACACAACCTGCAGCTCCGTATCCAACATCGAGAGAACCCACCTGCAGTTCCTGCACCAATATCGAGAGGCTCCACTGGAGTTCGTGCTCCAACATCGAGAGGGTCCACCTGCAGCTCCTGCTCTAACATCGAGAGGCTCCACCTGCAGCTCCCGATCTAACATCGACATGCTCGACCAGCTGTTCCTGCTCCCAACGTGGAGAGGCTCAACGTGAAGTTCCTGCTATAACATGGAGAGGCTCAACCTGCAGTTCCTGCTACAACATCGAGAGGCTCCACCTGAAGCGCCTGCTCCAACATCAAGAGACTCCACCTGCAGCTCCTGCTTCAACATCGAGAGACTCGACTTGCAGTTCCTGCTCCAACATCGAGAGGCTCCACCTGCAGCACCTGCTGCAACATCGAGATGCTCCACCTGCAGCTCCTGCACCAACATCGAGATGCTCCACCTGCAGCTCCTGCTCGACGATCTAGAGCCTCCACCTGCCGTTGCTGCTCCAACAACATGAGGCTTCACCTGCAGCTACTGCTACATGCTCGAGAGACTCTACCTGCAGCTCCTGCTCTCACATCGAGAGACGAAACCTGCAGTTCCTGCACCAACATCGAGAGACGCCACCTGGAGCTCCTGCTCTTACACCGAGAGACTCCATCTGCAGTTCCTGCTCCACCTCGAGATGCTCCACCTGCAGCTCCTGCTCCGACATCGTGAGACTCCACCTGCAACTCCTTCTCCCACATCGACAGACTTCACCTGCAGCGCCTGCTCCAACATCGAGAGACTCCACCTGCAGCTCCAGTTCCAACATCGAGGGACTCCAGCTCCTGCTCCAATATCGAGAGACTCGACCAGCAGTTCCTCCTCCAACATCGAGAGTCTCCACCTGCAGCGCCTGCTCGAACATTGAGAGGCTAAACCTGCAGATCCTGCTCCAACATCGCGAGTCTCCACCTGCAGATCCAGCTCCAACATCGAGAGGCACCACCTGCTGTTCCTGCTCCAACATCGAGATGCTCCAGCTGCAGCTCCCGATCTACCATCGACATGCTCGACCAGCTGTTCCTGCTCCAACATCGGGAGGCTCCACCTACAGCTCCTGATCTAACATCGACATGCTCGCCCAGCTGTTCCTGCTGCCAACATGGAGCAGCTCAACGTGACGTTTCTGCTATAACATGGAGAGGCTCAACCTGCAGTTCCTGCTACAACATCGAGAGGCTCCACATGAAGCGCCTGCTCCAACATCGAGAGACTCCACCTGGAGCTCCTGCTTCAACATCAAGAGACTCCACTTGCAGTTCCTGCTCCAACATCGAGAGGCTCCACCTGCAGTTACTGCTCTAACATCGAGAGATTCCACCTGCAGCTCCTGCACCAACATCGTGAGACTCCACCTGCAACTCCTTCTCCCACATCGTCAGACTTCACCTGCAGCGCCTGCTCCAACATCGAGCGACTCCACCTGCAGCTCCAGTTCCAACATCGAGGGACTCCACCTCCAGCCCCTCCTCAAACATCGAGCGTCTCCACCTGCAGCTCCTGCACCAACATCGAGATGCTCCACCTGCAGCTCCTGATCGAACATCTAGAGGCTCCACCTGCCGTTGCTGCTCCAACAACAGCTCCAGGTGGCGTCTCTCGATGTGAGAGCAGGAGCTGTAGGTAGTGTCTCTCGAGTATGTAGCAGGAGCTGCAGGTGGAGCCTCTTGTTGTTGGAGCAGCAACGGCAGGTGGAGCCTCTAGATGGTCGAGCAGGAGCTGCAGGTGGAGCATCCGAATGTTTGTGAAGGAGCTGCAGGTGGAGCATCTCGATGTTGCAGCAGGTGCTGCAGGTGGAGCTTCTCGATGTTGAAGCAGGAGCTGCAGGTGGAGTCTCTTGATGTTGGAGCAGGCGCTTCAGGTGGAGCCTCTCGATGTTGTAGCTGGAACTGCAGGTTGAGCCTCTCCATGTTCTCGCAGGAACTTCACGTTGAGCCTCTCCATGTTGGGAGCAGTAACAGCTGGTCGAGCATGTCGATGTTAGATCAAAAGCTGCAGGTGGAGCCTCTCGATGTTAGAGCAGGAGCTGCAGGTGGACCCTCTCGATGTTGCAGCAGGATCTGCAGGTTTAGCCTCTCGATGTTGGAGCAGGAGCTGCAAGTGGAGTCTCTCGATGTTCGAGCAGGAGCTGCAGGTGGAGACGCTCGATGTTTGAGGAGGGGCTGGAGGTGGAGTCCCTCGATGTTGGAACTGGAGCTGCAGGTGGAGTCTCTCGATGTTGGAGCAGGCGCTGCAGGTGAAGTCTGACGATGTGGGAGAAGGAGTTGCAGGTGGAGTCTCACGATGTCGGAGCAGGCGCTGCAGGTGGAGCATCTCCAGGTTGGAGCAGGAACTGCAGTTTGAGCCTCTCCATGATATAGCAGGAACTTCACGTTGAGCCTCTCCCTGTTGGGAGCAGGAACAGCTGGTCGAGCATGTCGATGTTAGATCAGGAGCTGCAGGTAGAGTCTCTCGAGTTTGTAGCAGGAGCTGCAGGTGGAGCCTCTTGTTGTTGGAGCAGCAACGGCAGGTGGAGCCTCTAGATGGTCGAGCAGGAGCTGCAGGTGAAGCATCTCGATGTTGGTGCAGGAGCTGCAAGTGGATACTCTCGATGTTGCAGCAGGTGCTGCAGGTGGAGCCTCTCGATGTTGGAGCAGGAACTGCAAGTGGAATCTCTCGATGTTGAAGCAGGAGCTGCAGGTGGAGTCTCTTGATGTTGGAGCATGCGCTTCAGGTGGAGCCTCTCCATGTTATAGCAGGAACTTCACGTTGAGCCTCTCCCTGTTGGGAGCAGGAACAGCTTGTCGAGCATGTCGATGTTAGATCAGGAGCTGCAGGTGGAGCCTCTCGATGTTGGAGCAGGAACAGCTGGTCGAGCATGTCGATGTTAGAAACGGAGCTGCAGGTGGAGCCTCTCGATGTTGCAGCAGGAACAGCAGGTGGTGCCTCTCGAAGTTGGAGCACGAACTGCAGTGGAGCCTCTCGATATTGGTGCAGGAACTGCAGGTGGGTTCTCTCGATGTTGGATACGGAGCTGCAGGTTGTGTCTCTCGATGTTGTAGCAGGAGCTGCAGGTTGTGTCTCTCGATGTTGTAGCAGGAACTGCAGGTTGTGTCTCTCGATGTTGTAGCAGGAACTGCAGGTTTCGTCTGTCGATGTTAGAGCCGGGTCTCCAGGTGGCGTCTCACGATGTTTTAGCGGGAACTGCAGGTGGAGTCTCTCGATGTTGCAGCAGGACCTGCAGGTGGAGTCTCTCGATGTTAGAACCGGAGCTGCAGGTGGAGTCTCTCAATGTTGGGGCAGGAACTGCAGGTGGAGTCCTCGAATTTGGAGAAGGAACTGCATGTGGAGTCTCTAGATGTTAGAGCTGGATCTACAGGTGGCGTCTCTCGATGTTGTAGCCGGAACTGTAGGTTTCGTCTCTCGATGTGAGAGCAGGAGATGCAGGTGGAGTCTCTCGATGTTGTAGCAGGAGCTGCAGGTGAAGTCTCTTGTTGTGGAGCAGAAACTGCAGGTGGAGCCTCCAGATGGTCGAGCAGGAGCTGCAGGTGGAGCATCTCGCTGTTGGTGCAGGAACTGCAGGTGGAGCCTCTCGATGTTGGGGATGGAACTGCAGGTGAAGTCTCTTCGATATTCGAGTAGGAGCTGCAGGTGGAGCATCTCGCTGTTCGAGTAGGAGCTGCAGGTGGAGCCTCGCGGTGTTGGAGCCGGAGCTGGAGGTGGTGCTTCTCGATGTTGGAGACGGAGCTGCAGAGGAACATCTCGATATTCGAGCAGGAGCTGGAGGTGCAGCTTCTCGATGTTGGAGCAGGAGCTGCAGGTGAAGTCTCTCGATGTTGGAGACGGAGCTGCAGGTGGAGCATCTCAATGTTCGAGCAGGAGCTGCAGGTGTATTCTCTCGATGTTGGAGCCGGAGCTACAGTTCAAGACTCTCAATGTTGGAGCAGGAACTGCAGGTGGAGTCTCTCGATGTTAGAGCCGTAGATGCAGGTGGAGTCTCTCGATGTTAGAGCAGCAGCTGCAGGTGAAGTCCCTCAATGTTGGAGCAGGAACCGCACATGGAGTCTCTCGATGTTGGGGCAGGAGCTGCAGGGGGAATCTCACGGTGTCGGAGCAGGAGCTGCACATGGAGTCTCTCGATGTTGGAGCAGGAGCTGCAGGTGGATCATCTCGATGTTGGAGCACGAGCTGCAGGCTGAGCCTCTCGATGTTGAACCAGGAGCTGCAGGTGGAGTCATTCGATGTTGGAGCAGGAGCTTCAGGTGGACCCTTTCGATGTTGCAGCAGAAACTGCAGATGGAGCCTCTCGATGTTGGAGCAGGAGCTGCAGGTTTAGTCTCTCGATGTTAGAGCAGGAGCTGCAGGTGGAGACTCTCGATGTTGGAGCAGGAACTGCTGGTCGAGTCTCTCGATATTGGAGCAGGAGCTGGAGGCGGAGCATCTCGATGTAGGAGCAGAAACTGCAGGTGGAGCCTCTCGATGTTGGAGCAGGAACTGCTGGTCGAGTGTCTCGATGTTGCAGCAAGAACTGCAGGTTTCGTCTCTCGATGTTGGAGACGGAGCTGCAGGAGGAGTCTCTCAATGTTGGACCAGGAACTGCAGATCGAGTGTCTCGATGTTGTAGCAGGAACTGCAGGTTTCGTCTCTCGATGTAAGAGCCGGAGCTGCAGGTGAGGTCTCTCGATCTGCACCAACATCGAGAGACTAAACCTGCAGCTCCTGCTCCAACAGCGAAAGGCTCCACCTGCAGCTCCTGCTCGAACATCGTGAGACTCCACCTGCAGCTCCTGCACCAACATCGAGAGACTAAACCTGCAGCTCCTGCTCCAACATCGAAAGGCTCCACCTGCACTTCCTGCAGCAACATCGAGAGGGTCCACCTGCAGCTCCTGCTCTAACATCGAGAGACTCCACCTGCAGCTCCTGCTGCAACATCGAGATACTCCACCTGCAGCTCCTGCTCCAACATCGATAGGCTCCATCTGCAGTTTCTGCTGCAACATCGAAAGGGTCCACCAACAGTTCCTGATCCAACATCGAATGACTCCACCTGCAGCTCCTGGTTCAACATCGAGAGACTCCACCTGCAGCTCATGGTTCAACATCGAGAGGCTCTAGCTGCAGCTCGTGCTCCAACATCGAGATGATCCACCAGCAGCTCCTGCTCCAACATCGAGAGACTCCATGTGCAGCTCCTGCTCCGACACCGTGAGATTCTCCCTGCAGCTCCTGCTCCAACATCGAGAGACTCCACCTGCAGCTCCGGCTCCAACATTGAGAGACTTCACCTGCAGCTCCTGCTCCAACATAGAGAGACTCAACCTGCTGTTCCTGCTGTAACATTGAGAGACTTCAACTGCATCTCCGGCTCTGACATCGAGATACTCCAACTGCAGTTCCTGCTCCAACATTGAGAGACTTCAACTGCAGCTCCGGCTCCAACATCGAAGAGAATTCACCTGCAGCTCCTGCTGCAACATCGAGAAGCTGCACCTCCAGCTCCTGCTCGAACATCCAGAGGCTCCACCTGCAGCTCCATCTCCAACATCGAGAAGCTCCACGTCCTGCTCCTGCTCCAACATCGAGAGGCTCCACCAGCAGTTCCCGCTCCAACATTGAGAGACTCCACCTGTAGATCCTGCTCTAACATCTAGAGACTCCACATGCAGTTCCTGCTCCAACATCGAGGACTCCACCTGCAGTTCCCGCTCCAACATTGAGAGACTCCACCTGCAGCTCCGGCTCTAACATCGAGAGTCGAAACCTGCAGTTCCTGCTACAACATCGATAGACTCCACCTGCCGTTCCTGCTGCAACTTCGAGAGGGACCACCTGCAGTTCCTGCTCCAATATTGAGAGACTCCACCCGCAGTTCCTGCTAGAACATCGAGAGCCCCCACCTCGAAAACGGCTCTAACACCGACAGACGAAACCTGCAGCTCCTGCTACAACATCGAGAGACTCCACCTGCAGTTCCTGCTCCAACATTGAGAGGCTTCACCTGGAGCTCCGGCTCTAACATCGTGAGAAGTAAGCTGCAGTTCCTGCTACAACATCGAGAGACGCCACCTGGAGCTCCTGCTCCAACATCGAGAGACTCCACCTGCAGTTTCTGCTTTGCCATTGAGAGACTGCACTTGCAGCTCCAGCTCTAACATCGCGAGAAGAAAGCTGCAGTTCCTGCTACAACATCGAGAGATGCCACCTGGAGCTCCGGCTCTAACATCGAGATACTCCACCTGCAGTTCCTGCTCCAAAATTGAGAGACTGCACCTGCAGCTCCGGCTCTAACATCGAGAGACGAAACCTGCAGCTCCGTCTCCAACATCGTGGGACTCCACCTGAAGATCCTGCTCTAAGATCGAGAGGCTCCACCTGCAGCTCCTGCTCCCAAATCGAGTGAAATGTCATGTGAGAGTACCTTTAAGAAATGGGTGTTTAAGTAATGTACCTTTAAGAAATGGGTGCTTATCAGTGATGTCAGAGTGTGGGTGGAACTGGGCTCTATGTCAGCTTTTTACTTTTGTTTTATGTTGTTTGTTGCAGGGTGTAATTTAGTTTCGTTTTGAGAGCTGGAATGCTGCAGCCACAGCCAGAGGGCGTATTGCTTTCTGTCTCTGTAATCTAAAGATTGTAAATCGATGCTTTGGTGATTTAAAACTGATAACTGCTCCCAATAGTGAATTTAAACCTGATCTTTGCGTTTTAAAGGTTTTTTTTAAAGTCTCATGGGTGTTAACAGGAAAGCTTAAGGCTCACTTAGTGTTGTAATGTTTGGGGGTTGTATTTGAATTAATTGTTGCTAAGGTGTTCACTTTATGTTTTGAAAAGGTTAATTTGAGTTCATACAATATACATTGTTTTGCTTTAAATAATACTTTATCATTCTGCTGTACCACACTGTAGAGTGGGTCGTGTGTTCCCCATACCACAATCTATTAAATGCTGTGCGTGAGGTGAACGCCATGATACACTTTGGGGTTCACTTAACCTTGGCCCATGAAACTCCACCTGCAGCTCCTGCTCCAACATCGAGAGACTCCACCTGCAGTCCTTGCTCCAACATCGAGAGACTAAATCTGCAGCTCCTGCTCCTGGAGACCCGGCTCCAACATCGACAGACGAAACCTGCAGTTCCTGCTACAACATCGAGAGACTCCACCTGCAGTTCCTCCTCCAACATCGAGAGTATCCACCTGCAGCTCCTGCTCCAACATCGAGAGACTCCATGTGCAGCTCCTGCTCCGACACCGTGAGATTTCCCCTGCAGCTCCTACTCCAACATCGAGAGACTCCATTTGCAGTTCCTGCTCCAACATTGAGGGACTTCACCTGCAGCTGCTGCTCCAACATCGAGAGACTCATCCTGCTGTTCCTGCTGCAACATTGAGAGACTTCAACTGCATCTCCGGCTCTGACATCGACAGACTCCACCTGCAGTATCTGCTCCAACAATGAGAGACTTCAACTGCAGCTCCGGCTCCAACATCGAGAGACTCCACCTGCAGCTCCTGCTCGAACATTGAGATGCTCCACCTGCAGCTCCGTCTCCAACACCGAGAGACTTCACCTGCTCCAACATCGAGAAGCTGCACCTCCAGGTCCTGCTCGAACATCGAGATGTTCCACTGCATTTCCGTCTCCAACATCGAGAAGCTCCACCTCCAGCTCCTGCTCCAACATCATAGGCTCCACCTGCAGCTCCTACTCGAACATGGAGATGCTCCACCTGCAGCTCCTACTCGAACATCGAAGGACTTCACCTGCAGTTCCGTCCCCAACATCGAGAGGCTCCACCTGCAGTTTCTGATTCAACATCGAGAGTATCGACCTGCAGTTCCTGCACCAACATCGAGATGCTGCACCTGCCGCTTCTGCTCGATCATCTGGAGGCTCCACCTGCAGTTGCTGCTCCAACAACAAGAGGTTCCACCTGCAGCTCCTGCTCTAACATCGAGAGACGAAACCTGCAGTTCCTGCTCCAACATCGAGGACTCCACCTGCAGCTACTGCCCCAACATCGAGAGCCTCTTGTCATGTGAGAGTACCTTTAAGAAATGGGTGTTTAAGAATTGTACCTTTAAGGAATGGGTGTTTATCAGTGATGTCAGAGTGTGGCTGGAGCTGGGCTCTCTGTCGGCTTTTTACATTTGTGTTCGGCTGTTTGTTGCAGGGTGTGATTTAGTTTCGTTTTGAGAGCTGGATAGCTGTAGTCACATCAGAGAGCGTATTGCTTTCTCTCTCTGTAATCTAAAGATTGTAAATCGATCCTTTGCTGTTTTAAAACTAATAACTGCTCCCAATAGAGAATTTAAACCTGCTCTTTGTAAAGTCTTAAGGATGTTAACAGGAAAGTTTAAGGCTTTCTTAGTGTTGTATTCTTTGGTTGTTGTATTTGAATTAACTGTTGCTAAGGTGTTCACTTTATGGTTTGAAAAGGTTAATTTGAGTTCATAGAAGATACATTGTTTTGCTTTAAATAATACGTTTCCATTCTGCTGTCCCACACTGTAGAGTGAGTCGTGTGCTCCACATTCCACAGTCCATTAAATGTTGTGGGTCAGGTGAACGCCATCATACACTTTGGCGTTCTCTCAACTTTGGCGCATAAAACTCCACCTGCAGTTCCTGCTACAAAATCGAGATACTCCACCTGAAGTTCCTGCTAAAACATCGAGAGACTCCACCTGCAGCTCCTGTTCCAAAATCGAGAGACACCACCTGAAGTTCCTACTACAACATCGAGAGACTCATCCTGCAGCTCCGTCTCCAAAATCGGAGTCTCTACCTGCAGCTCCTGCTCCATCATCGAGAGACTTCACCTGCAGCTCCTGCAGTTTCTGCTGCAACATCGAGAGGCTCCACCTGAAGTTCCTGCTACAACATCGAGAGATGAAACTTGCAGCTCCTGCTCCAACATCGAATGACTCCACCTGCATTTCCTGCTACAACATCGGGAGAGTCCACCAGCAGTTACAGCTCTAACATCGAGAGATGCCACCTGCAGCGCCTGCACCAACATCTAGATTCTCCCCCTGCAGCTCCTGCACGACAATCTAGAGGCTCCACCTGCCGTTGCTGCTCCAACAACAAGAGGCTCCACCTGCAGTTCCTGCTACAACATCGAGAGACTCAACCTGCAGCTCCTGCTTCAACATCGAGAGGCTCCACTTGCAGTTCCTGCTCCAACATCGAGAGGCTCCACCTGCAGCACCTGCTCCTACATCTAGAGAGTCCACCTGCAGTTACTGCTCTAACATCGAGAGATTCCACCTGCAGCTCCTGCACCACCATCGAGATGCTCCACCTGCTGAGCCTGCACCAACATCGAGATGCTCCACCTGCAGCTCCTGCTCGACCATCTAGAGGCTCCACCTGCCGTTGCTGCTCCAACAACAAAAGGCTCCACCTGCAGCGCCTGCTACATACTCGAGAGACTCTGCCTGCAGCTCCTGCTCTCACATCGAGAGACGAAACCAGCAGTTCCTGCACGAACATCGAGAGACGCCACCTGGAGCTCCTGCTCTAACATCGAGAGACTCCATCTGCAGTTCTTGCTCCAACCTCGAGATGCTCCACCTGCAGCTCCTGCTCCGACATCGCGAGACTCCACCTGTAACTCCTTCTCCCACATCGACAGTCTTCACCTGCAGCATCTGCTCCAACATCGAGAGACTCCACCTGCAGCTCCTGTTCCAACATCGAGATGCTCCGCCTCCAGCTCCTGCTCAAATATCGAGAGAATCGACCAGCAGTTCCTCCTCCATCAGCGTGAGTCTCCACCTGCAGCTCCTGCTCGAACATTGAGAGACTCCACCTGCAGCTCCTGCACCAACATCGAGAGACTAAACCTGCAGCTCCTGCTCCAGCATCGAAAGGCTCCACCTGCAGCTCCTGCTCGAACATCGAGAGACTCCACCTGCAGCCCCTGCACCAACATCGAGAGACTAAACCTGCAGCTCCTGCTCCAACATCGAGAGGCTCCACCTGCACTTCCTGCAGCAACATCGAGAGAGTCCACCTGCAGCTCCTGCTCTAACATCGAGAGACTCCACCAGCAGCTCCTGCTGCAACATTGAGAGACTCCACCTGCAGCTCCGTCTCCAACATCGAGATGCTCCAGCTACAGTTCCTGCACCAACATCGAGAGACTCGACCAGCAGTTCCTGCTCCAACATCGAGAGGCTCCACCTGCAGTTTCTGCTCCAACATCGAGAGTATCCAGCTGCAGTTCCTGCACCAACATCGAGATGCTCCACCTGCAGCTCCTGCTGGACCATCTGGAGGCTCCACCTGCAGTTGCTGCTCCAACAACAAGAGGCTCCACCTGCAGCTCCTGCTACAACATCGAGAGACTCCACCTGCAGCTTCTGCTCTAACATCGAGAGACGAAACCTACAGTTCCTGCTACAACATCGAGAGACGCCACCTGTAGATCCAGCTCTAACATCTAGAGACTACACATGCAGTTCTCGCTCCAACATCGAGGACTCCACCTGCAGCTCCGGCTCTAACATCGAGAGACGAAACCTGCAGTTCCTGTTACAACTTCGAGAGACTCCACCTGCATTTCCTGCTACAACATCGAGGACTCCACCTGCATTTCCTGCTCCAACATTGAGAGACTCCACCTGCAGTTCCTGCTAGAACATCGAGAGACGCCACCTGGAGACCCGGCTCTAACATCGACAGACGAAACCTGCAGTTCCTGCTACAACATCGAGAGACTCCACCTGCGTTTCCTGCTAAAACATCGAGAGACTCATCCTGCAGCTCCGTCTCCAAAATCGGAGTCTCTACCTGCAGCTCCTGCTCCATCATCGAGAGACTTCACCTGCAGCTCCTGCACCAACATCGAGAGACTCCACCTGCAGTTTCTGCTGCAACATCGAGAGGCTCCACCTGAAGTTCCTGCTACAACATCGAGAGATGAAACCTGCAGCTCCTGCTCCAACATCGAATGACTCCACCTGCATTTCCTGCTACAACATCGGGAGAGTCCACCAGCAGTTCCTGCTGCAACATCGAGAGTGTCCACCTGCAGTTACTGCTCTAACATCGAGAGATGCCACCTGCAGCGCCTGCACCAACATCGAGATGCTCCCCCTGCAGCTCCTACACGACAACCTAGAGGCTCCACCTGCCGTTGCTGCTCCAACAACAAGAGGCTCCACCTGCAGTTCCTGCTACAACATCGAGAGGCTCCACCTGAAGTGCCTGCTCCAACATCGAGAGACTCCACCTGCAGCTCCTGCTTCAACATCGACAGGCTCCACCTGCAGCACCTGCTCCAACATCGAGAGAGTCCACCTGCAGTTACTGCTCTAACATCGAGAGATTCCACCTGCAGCTCCTGCACCACCATCGAGATGCTCCACCTGCAGCTCCTGCACCAACATCGAGATGCTCCACCTGCAGCTCCTGCTCGACCATCTAGAGGCTCCACCTGCCGTTGCTGCTCCAACAACAAGAGGCTCCACCTGCAGCGCCTTCTACATACTCGAGAGACTCTACCTGCAGCTCCTGCTCTCACATCGAGAGACGAAACCTGCAGTTCCTGCACGAACATCGAGAGACGCCACCTGGAGCTCCTGCTCTAACATCGAGAGACTCCATCTGCAGTTCTTGCTCCACCCTCGAGATGCTCCACCTGCAGCTCCTGCTCCGACATCGCGAGACTCCACCTGCAACTCCTTCTCCCACATCGACAGTCTTCACCTGCAGCATCTGCTCCAACATCGAGAGACTCCACCTGCAGCTCCTGCTCCAACTTCGCGAGACTCCACCTGCAGCTCCTGTTCCAACATCGAGATGCTCCGCCTCCAGCTCCTGCTCAAATATCGAGAGAATCGACCAGCAGTTCCTCCTCCATCAGCGAGAGTCTCCACCTGCAGCTCCTGCTCGAACATTGAGAGACTCCACCTGCAGCTCCTGCACCAACATCGAGAGACTAAACCTGCAGCTCCTGCTCCAGCATCGAAAGGCTCCACCTGCAGCTCCTGCTCGAACATCGAGAGGCTCCACCTGCAGCTCCTGCACCAACATCGAGAGACTAAACCTGCAGCTCTTGCTGCAACATCGAGAGGCTCCACCTGCACTTCCTGCAACAACATCGAGAGAGTCCACCTTGCAGCTCCTGCTCTAACATCGAGAGACTCAACCTGCAGCTCCTGCTGCAACATTGAGAGACTCCACCTGCAGCTCCGTCTCCAACATCGAGATGCTCCAGCTACAGTTCCTGCACCAACATCGAGAGACTCGACCAGCAGTTCCTGCTCCAAATTGAGAGACTCCACCTGCAGTTTCTGCTCCAACATCGAGAGTATCCAGCTGCAGTTCCTGCACCAACATCGAGATGCTCCACCTGCAGCTCCTGCTGGACCATCTGGAGGCTCCACCTGCAGTTGCTGCTCCAACAACAAGAGGCTCCACCTGCAGCTCCTGCTACAACATCGATAGACTCCACCTGCAGCTCCTGCTCTAACATCGAGAGACGAAACCTACAGTTCCTGCTACAACATCGAGAGACGCCACCTGTAGATCCAGCTCTAACATCTAGAGACTACACATGCAGTTCTCGCTCCAACATCGAGGACTCCACCTGCAGCTCCGGCTCTAACATCGAGAGACGAAACCTGCAGTTCCTGCTACAACTTCGAGAGACTCCACCTGCATTTCCTGCTCCAACATCGAGGACTCCACCTGCAGTTCCTGCTCCAACATTGAGAGACTCCACCTGCAGTTCCTGCTAGAACATCGAGAGACGCCACCTGGAGACCCGGCTCGAACATCGACAGACGAAACCTGCAGTTACTGCTACAACATCGAGAGACTCCACCTGCATTTCCTGCTTTAACCTTGAGAGACTGCACTTGCAGCTCCGGCTCTGACATTGTGAGAAGAAAGTTGCAGTTCCTGCTACAACATCGAGAGACGCTACTTGGAGCTCCGGCTCTAACATCGAGAGATGAAACCTGCAGTTCCTGCTACAACATCGAGACACTAGATCTGCAGTTCCTGGTCCAACATTGAGAGACTCCTCCTGCAGCTCCGTCTCCAACATCGAGATGCTCCAGCTACAGTTCCTGCTCCAACATCGAGAGACTCGACCAGAAGTTCCTGCTCCAACATCGAGTGGCTCCACCTGCAGTTTCTGCTCCAACATCGAGATGCTCCGCCTCCAGCTCCTGCTCCAACATCGAGAGGCTCCACCTGCAGTTCCTGCTGCAACATCGAGAGGGTCCACCCGCAGCTCCTGCCCTAAAATCAAGAGACTCCACCTGCAGCTCCTGCTGCAACATCGAGAGACTTCATCTGCACTATCTGCTGCAACATCGAGAGGGTCCACCTGCAGCTCCTGCTCTAAAATCAAGAGACTCCACCTGCAGCTCCTGCAGCAACATCGAGAGACTCCACCTGCAGCACCTGCTCCAACATCGAATGACTCCACCTGCAGCTCCTGGTTCAACATCGAGAGGCAAAACCTGCAGCTCGTGCTCCAATATCGAAATGATCCACCTGCAGCTCCTGCTCCATCATCGAGAGATTCCATGTGCAGCTCCTGCTCCGACACCGTGAGATTCCCCCTGCAGCTCCTGCTCCAACATCGAGAGACTCCATGTGCAGTTCCTGCTCCAACATTGAGAGACGTCACCTGCAGGTGCTGCTCCAACATCGAGAGACTCAACCTGCTGTTCCTGCTGCAACACTGAGAGACTTCACTGCAGCTCCGGCTCCAACATCGAGAGACTCCACCTGCAGTTCCTGATGCAACATCGAGAGTATCCACCTGCAGTTCCTGCACCAACATCGAGATGCTCCACCTGCAGCTCCTGCTCGACCATCTGTAGGCTCCACCTGCAGTTGCTGCTCCAACAACAAGAGGCTCCACCTGCAGCTCCTGCTACAACATCGAGAGACTCCACCTGCAGCTCCTGCTCTAACATCGAGAGACGAAACCTACAGTTCCTGCTACAACATCGAGAGACGTCACCTGTAGATCCAGCTCTAACATCTAGAGACTCCACATGCAGTTCCTGATCCAACATCGAGAGTATCCAACTGCAGTTCCTACACCAACATCGAGATGCTCCAACTGCAGCTCCTGCTCCACCATATGGAGGCTCCACCTGCAGTTGCTGCTCCAACAACAAGAGGCTCCACCTGCAGTTCCTGCTCCAACATCGAGGACTCCACCTGCAGCTCCTGCTTCAACATTGAGAGACTCCACCTGCAGTTCCTGCTCGAACATCGAGAGGAGCCACCTGGAGAGCCGGCTCTAACATCGACAGACGAAACCTGCAGTTCCTGCTACAACATCGAGAGACTCCACTTGCATTTCCTGCTTTAACATTGAGAGACTGAACTTGCAGCTCCGGCACTAACATCGTGAGAAGAAAGCTGCAGTTCCTGCTACAACATCGAGAGACGCCACTTTGAGCTCCGGCTCTAACATCGAGAGACGAAACCTGCTGTTCCTGCTACAACATCGAGACACTAGTTCTGCAGTTCCTGGTCCAACATTGAGAGACTCCTCCAGCAGCTCTGTCTCCAACATCGAGATGCCCCAGCTACAGTTTCTGCTCCAACATCGAGAGACTCGACCAGCAGTTCCTGCTCCAACATCGAGAGGCTCCACCTGCAGTTTCAGCTCAAACATCGAGATGCTCCGCCTTCAGCTCCTGCTCCAACATCGAGAGGCTCCAACTGCAGTTCCTGCTGCAACATCGAGAGGGTCCACCTGCAGCTCCTGCTCTAAAATCAGGAGACTCCACCTGCAGCTCCTGCTGCAACATCGAGAGACTCCATCTGCAGTATCTGCTGCAACATCGAAAGGGTCCACCTGCAGCAACTGCTCCAACATCGAATGACTCCACCTGCAGCTCCTGGTTCAACATCGAGAGGCTCAACCTGCAGCTCGTGCTCCAACATCGAGATGATCCACCTGCAGCTCCTGCTCCAACATCGAGAGATTCCATGTGCAGCTCCTGCTCCGAAACCGTGAGATTCCCCCTGCAGCTCCTGCTCCAACATCGAGAGACTACATGTGCAGTTCCTGCTCCAACATTGAGAGACTTCACCTGCAGCTGCAGCTCCAACATCGAGAGACTCAACCTGCTGTTCCTGCTGCAACATTGAGAGACTTCAACTGCATCTCCGGCTCTGACTTCGAGAGACTCCACCTGAAGCGCCTGCTCCAACATCAAGAGACTCCACCTGCAGCTCCTGCTTCAACATCGAGAGACTCCACATGCAGTTCCTGCTCCAACATCGAGGACTCCACCTGCAGCTCCCGCTCTAACATCGAGAGACGAAACCTGCAGTTCCTGCTACAACTTCGAGAGACTCCAACTGCATTTCCTGCTCCAACATCGAGGACTCCACCTGCAGCTCCGGCTCTAACATCGAGAGACGAAACCTGCAGTTCCTGCTACAACTTCGAGAGACTCTAACTGCATGTCCTGCTCCAACATCGAGGGTATCCACCTGCAGTTCCTGCACCAACGTCCAGATGCTCCAACTGCAGCTCCTGCTCCACCATATGGAGGCTCCGCCTGCAGTTGCTGCTCCAACAACAAGAGGCTCCACATGCAGTTCCTGCTCCAACATCGAGGACTCCACCTGCAGCTCCGGCTCTAACATCGAGAGACGAAAGCTGCAGTTCCTGCTCCAACATCGAGGACTCCACCTGCAGTTCCTGCTTCAACATTGAGAGACTCCACCTGCAGTTCCTGCTAGAACATCGAGAGACGCCACCTGGAGAGCCGGCTCTAACGTCGACAGACGAAACCTGCAGTTCCTGCTACAACATCGAGAGACTCCACCTGCATTTCCTGCTTTAACATTGAGAGATTGAACTTGCAGCTCCGGCTCTAACATCGTGAGAAGAAAGCTGCAGTTCCTGCTACAACATCGTGAGACGCCGTTTGGAGCTCCGGTTCTAACATCGAGAGACGAAACATGCAGTTCCTGCTACAACATCGAGACACTAGATCTGCAGTTCCTGGTCCAACATTGAGAGACTCCTCCTGCAGCTCCGTCTCCAACATCGAGATGCTCCGCCTCCAGCTCCTGCTCCAATATCGAGAGACTCGACCAGCAGTTCCTCCTCCAACATCGAGAGTCTCCACCTGCTGCTCCTGCTCTAACATCGAGAGACTCCACTTGCGGCTCCTGCTCCAACATCGAGAGACTAAACCTGCAGCTCCTGCTGTAAAATCAGGAGACTCCAACTGCAGCTCCTGCTGCAACATCGAGAGACTCCATCTGCAGTATCTGCTGCAACATCGAAAGGGTCCACCTGCAGCTCCTGGTCCAATATCGAATGACTCCACCTGCAGCTCCTGGTTCAACATCGAGAGACACCACCTGCAGCTCATGGTTCAACATCGAGAGGCTCAACCTGCAGCTCGTGCTCCAACATCGTGATGATCCACCTGCAGCACCTGCTCCAACATCGAGATGCTCAACCTGCAGCTCCTGCTCCAACATCGAATGACTCCACCTGCAGCTCCTGGTTGAACATCGAGAGACTCCACCTGCAGCTCATGGTTCAACATTCAGAGGCTCAACCTGCAGCTCCTGCTCCAACATCGAGAGAATCCATGTGAAGCTCCTGCTCCGACACCGTGAGATTCCCCCTGCAGCTCCTGCTCCAACATGGAGAGACTCCATGTGCCGTTCCTGCTCCAACATTGAGAGACTTCACCTGCAGCTGCTGCTCCAACATCGAGAGAATCAACCTGCTGTTCCTGCTGCAACATTGAGAGACTTCAACTGCAGCTCCGGCTCCAACATCGAGAGACTCCACCTGCAGCTCCTGCTCCAACATTGAGAGACTTCAACTGCAGCTCCGGCTCCAACCTCGAGAGACTCCACCTGCAGCTCCTGCTCGAACATCGAGATGCTCCACCTGCAGCTCCGTCTCCAACATCGAGAGGCTTCACCTGCAGGTCCTGCACCAACATCGAGAAGCTGCACCTTCAGCTCCTGCTCGAATATCGAGATGTTCCACTGTAGCTCCGTCTCCAACATGGATAAGCACCACCTCCAGCTCCTGCTCCAACATCGAGAGGCTTCACCTGCAGTTCCTGATCCAACATCGAGAGTATCCACCTGCAGTTCCTGCACCAACATCGAGATGCTCCACCTGCAGCTCCTGCTCGACCATCTGGAGGCTCCACCTGCAGTTGCTGCCCCAACAACAAGAGGCTCCACCTGCAGCTCCTGCTACAACATCGAGAGACGCCACCTGCAGCTCCTGCTCTAACATCGAGCGACGAAACCTACAGTTCCTGCTACAACATCGAGAGACGCAACCTGTAGATCCAGCTCTAACATCTAGAGACTCCACATGCAGTTCCTGCTCCAACATCGAGGACTCCACCTGCGGCTCCGGCTCTAACATCGAGACACGAAACCTGCAGTTCCTGCTACAACTTCGAGAGACTCCAACTGCATTTCCTGCTCCAACATCGAGGACTCCACCTGCAGTTCCTACTCCAACATTGAGAGACTCCACCTGCAGTTCCTGCTAGAACATCGAGAGACGCCACCTGGAGACCCGGCTCTAACATCGACAGACGAAACCTGCAGTTCCTGCTACAACATCGAGAGACTCCACCTGCATTTCCTGCTTTAACATTGAGAGACTGCACTTGCAGCTCCGGCTCCAACATCGTGAGAAGAAAGCTGGTTTTCCTGCTACAACATCGAGAGACGCCACTTTGAGCTCCGGCTCAAACATCGAGAGACGAAACCTCCTGTTCCTGCTACAACATCGAGACACTCGTTCTGCAGTTCCTGGTCCAACATTGAGAGACTCCTCCTGCAGCTCCGTCTCCAACATCGAGATGCCCCAGCTACAGTTTCTGCTCCAACATTGAGAGACTCGACCAGCAGTTCCTGCTCCAACATCGAGAGGCTCCACCTGCAGTTTCTGCTCCAACATCGAGATGTTCCGCCTCCAACACCTGCTCCAACATCGAGAGGCTCCACCTGCAGTTCCTGCTGCAACATTGAGAGGGTCCACCTGCAGCTCCTGCTCTAAAATCAAGAGACTCCACCTGCAGCTCCTGCTGCAACATCGAGAGACTCCATCTGCAGTATCTGCTGCAACATCGAAAGGGTCCACCTGCAGCAACTGCTCCAACATCGAATGACTCCACCTGCAGCTCCTGGTTCAACATCGAGAGATTCCACCTGTAGCTCATGCTTCAACATCGAGAGGCTCAACCTGCAGCTCGTGCTCCAACATCGAGATGATCCACCTGCAGCTCCTGCTCCAACATCGAGAGATTCCATGTGCAGCTCCTGCTCCGACACCGTGAGATTCCCCCTGCAGCTCCTGCTCCAACATCGAGAGACACCATGTGCAGTTCCTGCTCCAACATTGAGAGACTTCATCTGCAGCTGCAGCTCCAACATCGAGAGGCTCCACCTGCAGTTCCTGCTGCAACATCGAGAGGGTCCACCTGCAGCTCCTGCTCTAAAATCAAGAGACTCCACCTGCAGCTCCTGCTGCAACATCGAGAGACTGCATCTGCAGTATCTGCTGCAACATCGAAAGGGTCCACCTGCAGCAACTGCTCCAACATCGAATGACTCCACCTGCAGCTCCTGCTCCAACATCGAGAGATTCCATGTGCAGCTCCTGCTCCGACACCGTGAGATTCCCCCTGCAGCTCCTGCTCCAACATCGAGAGACTCCATGTGCAGTTCCTGCTCCAACATTGAGAGACTTCACCTGCAGCTGCAGCTCCAACATCGAGAGACTCAACCTGCTGTTCCTGCTGCAACATTGAGAGTCTTCAACTGCATCTCCGGCTCTGACATCGAGAGCCTCCACCTGAAGCGCCTGCTCCAACATCAAGAGACTCCACCTACAGCTCCTGCTTCAACATCGAGAGACTCCACTTGCAGTTCCTGCACCAACATCGAGAGACGCCACCTGGAGCTCCTGCTCTAACACCGAGAGACTCCATCTGCAGTTCCTGCTCCAACCTCGAGATGCTCCACCTGCAGCTCCTGCTCCGACATCGTGAGACTCCACCTGCAACTCCTTCTCCCACATCGACAGACTTCACCTGCAGCGCCTGCTCCAACATCGAGAGACTCCACCTGCAGCTCCAGTTCCAACATCGAGGGACTACGCCTCCAGCTCCTGCTCCAATATCGAGAGACTGGACCAGCAGTTCCTCCTCCAACATCGAGAGTCTCCACCTGCAGCTCCTGCTCGAACATCGAGAGGCTAAACCTGCAGATCCTGCTCCAACATCGCGAGTCTCCGCCTGCAGATCCTGCTCCAACATCGAGAGGCACAACCTGCTGTTCCTGCTCCAACATCGAGATGCTCCAGCTGCAGCTCCCGATCTAACATCGACATGCTCGACCAGCTGTTCCTGCTCCAACATCGAGAGGCTCCACCTGCAGCTCCTGATCTAACATCGACATGCTCGCCCAGCTGTTCCTGCTCCCAACATGGAGAGGCTCAACGTGAAGTTCCTACTATAACATGGAGACGCTCAACCTGCAGTTCCTGCTACAACATCGAGAGGCTCCACCTGAAGCGCCTACTCCAACATAGAGAGACTCCACCTGGAGCTCCTGCTTCAACATCGAGAGACTCCACTTGCAGTTCCTGCTCCAACATCGAGAGGCTCCACCTGCAGTTACTGCTCTAACATCGAGAGATTCCACCTGCAGCTCCTGCACCAACATCGAGATGCTCCACCTACAGCTCCTGCACCAACATCGAGATGCTCCACCTGCAGCTCCTGCTCGAACATCTCGTGGCTCCACCTGCCGTTGCTGCTCCATCAACAAGAGGCTCCACCTGAAACTCCAGGTGGCGTCTCTCGATGTCGGTGCAGGAACTGCAGGTTTCGTCTCTCGATGTGAGAGCAGGAGCTGTAGGTAGAGTCTCTCGAGTATGTAGCAGGAGCTGCAGGTGGAGCCTCTTGTTGTTGGAGCAGCAACGGCAGGTGGAGACTCTAGATGGTCGAGCAGGAGCTGCAGGTGGAGCATCTCGATGTTGGTGCAGGAGCTGCAGGTGGAGCATCTCGATGTTGCAGCAGGTGCTGCAGGTGGAGCCTCTCGATGTTGGAGCAGGAACTGCAAGTGGAGTCTCTCGATGTTGAAGCAGGAGCTGCAGGTGGAGTCTCTTGATGTTGCAGCAGGCGCTTCAGGTGGAGCCTATCGATGTTGTAGCAGGAACTGCAGGTTGAGCCTCTCCATGTTATAGCAGGAACTTCACGTTGAGCCTCTCCATTTTGGGAGCAGGAACAGCTGGCCGAGCATGTCGATGTTAGATCAAGAGCTGCAGGTGGAGCCTCTCGATGTTAGAGCAGGAGCTGCAGGTGGACCCTCTCGATGTTGCAGCAGGATCTGCAGGTTTAGCCTCTCTATGTTGGAGCAGGAGCTGCAGGTGGAGTCTCTCGATGTTCGAGCAGGAGCTGCAGGTGGAGACTCTCGATGTTTGAGGAGGAGCTGGAGGCGGAGTCCCTCGATGTTGAAACTGTAGCTGCAGGTGGAGTCTCTCGATGTTGGAGCAGATGCTGCAGGTGAAGTCTGACGATGTGGGAGAAGGAGTTGCAGGTGGAGTCTCACGATGTCGGAGCAGGCGCTGCAGGTGGAGCATCTCGAGGTTGGAGCAGGAACTGCAGTTTGAGCCTCTCCATGATATAGCAGGAACTTCACGTTGAGCCTCTCCCTGTTGGGAGCAGGAACAGCTGGTCGAGCATGTCGATGTTAGATCAGGAGCTGCAGGTAGAGTCTCTCGAGTATGTAGCAGGAGCTGCAGGTGGAGCCTCTTGTTGTTGGAGCAGCAACGGCAGGTGGAGCCTCTAGATGGTCGAGCAGGAGCTGCAGGTGAAGCATCTCGATGTTGGTGCAGCAGCTGCAGGTGGAGCCTCTCGATGCTGGAGCAGGAACTGCAAGTGGAGTCTCTCGATGTTGAAGCAGGAGCTGCAGGTGGAGTCTCTTGATGTTGGAGCAGGCACTTCAGGTGGAGCCTCTCCGTGTTATAGCAGGAACTTCACGTTGAGCCTCTCCCTGTTGGGAGCAGGAACTGCTGGTCGAGCATGTCGATGTTAGATCGGGAGCTGCAGGTGGAGCCTCTCGATGTTGGAGCAGGAACAGCAGGTGGTGCCTCTCGATATTGGTGCAGGAACAGCAGGTGGGTTCTCTCGATGTTGTAGCAGGAACTGCAGGTTTTGTCTGTCGATGTTAGAGCCGGGTCTCCAGTTGGCGTCTCACGATGTTTTAGCGGGACCTGCAGGTTGTGTCTCTCGATGTTGCAGCAGGAACTGCAGGTGGAGTCTCTCGAAGTTGTAGCAGGAACTGCAGGTTTCGTCTCTCGATGTTAGAGCCGGAGCTGCAGGTGGAGTCTGTCAATGTTGGAGCAGGAACTGCAGGTGGAGTCCTCGAAGTTGGAGAAGGAACTGCATGTGGAGTCTCTAGATGTTAGAGCTGGATCTACAGATGGCGTCTCTCGATGTTGTAGCAGGAACTGTAGGTTTCGTCTCTCGATGTTCGAGCAGGAGCTGCAGGTGGAGTCTCTCGATGTTGTAGCAGGAGCTGCAGGTGAAGTCTCTTGCTGTTGGAGCAGCAACTGCAGGTGGAGCCTCCAGATGGTCGAGCAGGAGCTGCAGGTGGAGCCTCTCGATGTTGGGGACGGAACTGCAGGTGAAGTCTCTTCGATGTTCGAGTAGGAGCTGCAGGTGGAGCATCTCGCTGTTCGAGTAGGAGCTGCAGGTGGAGCCTCTCGATGTTGGAGCAGAAGCTGGAGGTGGTGCTTCTCGATGTTGGAGACGGAGCTGCAGAGGAACATCTCGATATTCGAGCAGGAGCTGGAGGTGCAGCTTCTCGATATTGGAGCAGGAGCTGCAGGTGAAGTCTCTCGATGTTGGAGACGGAGCTGCAGGTGGAACATCTCAATGTTCGAGCAGGAGCTGCAGGTGTATTCTCTCGATGTTGGAGCCGGAGCTACAGTTGAAGTCTCTCAATGTTGGAGAAGGAACTGCAGGTGGAGTCTCTCGATGTTAGAGCCGGAGATGCAGGTGGAGTCTCTCGATGTTAGAGCAGCAGCTGCATGTGAAGTCCCTCAATGTTGGAGCAGGAACTGCACATGGAGTCTCTCGATGTTGGAGCAGGAGCTGCAGCTTGAGCCTGTCGATGTTGAACCATGAGCTGCAAGTGGAGTCTCTCGATGTTGAACCAGGAGCTGCAGGTGGAGTCATTCGATGTTGGCGCAGGAGCTGCAGGTGGACCCTTTCGATGTTGCAGCAGAAACTGCAGATGGAGCCTCTCGATGTTGGAGCAGGAGCTGCAGGTTTAGTCTCTCGATGTAGGAGCAGAAACTGCAGGTGGAGCCTCTCGATGTTGGAGCAGGAACTGCTGGTCGAGTGTCTTGATGTTGGAGCAGGAACTGCAGGTTTCGTCTCTCGATGTTGGAGACGGAGCTGCAGGAGGAGTCTCTCAATGTTGGACCAGGAACTGAAGATCGAGTGTCTCGATGTTGTAGCAGGAACTGTAGGTTTCGTCTCTCGATGTAAGAGCCGGAGCTGCAGGTGAAGTCTCTCGATCTGCACCAACATCGAGAGACTAAAACTGCAGCTCCTGCTCCAACATCGAAAGGCTCCACCTGCAGCTCCTGCTCGAACATCGAGAGACTCCACCTGCAGCTCCTGCACCATCATCGAGAGACTAAACCTGCAGCTCCTGCTCCAACATCGAAAGGCTCCACCTGCACTTCCTGCAGCAACATCGAGAGGGTCCACCTGCAGCTCCTGCTCTAACATCGAGAGACTCCACCTGCAGCTCCTGCTCCAACATCGAAAGGCTCCATCTTCAGTTTCTGCTGCAAATTCGAAAGGCTCCACCAACAGTTCCTGAACCAACATCGAATGAATCCACCTGCAGCTCCTGGTTCAACATCGAGAGACTCCACCTGCAGCTCATGGTTCAACATCGAGAGGCTCAAGCTGCAGCTCCTGCTCCAACATCGAAAGACTCCACCTGCAGCTCCTGCTCGAACATCGAGATACTCCACCTGCAGCTCCTGCACCAACATCGAGAGAGTAAACCTGCAGCTCCTGCTCCAACATCTAAAGGCTCCACCTGCACTTCCTGCAGCAACATCGAGAGGGTCCACCTGCAGCTCCTGCTCTAACATCGAGAGACTCCACCTGCAGCTCTTGCTGCAACATCGAGAGACTCCACCTGCAGCTCCTGCTCCAACATCAATAGGCTCCATCTGCAGTTTCTGCTGCAACATCGAAAGGGTCCACCAACAGTTCCTGATCCAACATCGAATGACTCCACCTGCAGCTCCTGGTTCAACATCGAGAGACTCCAACTGCAACTCATGGTTCAACATCGAGAGGCTCAAGCTGCAGCTCGTGCTCCAACATCGAGAGGATCCACCTGCAGCTCCTGCTCCAACATCGAGAGACTCCATGTGCAGCTCCTGCTCCGACACCGTGAGATTCCCCCTGCAGCTCCTGCTCCAACATCGAGAGACTCCACCTGCATCGCCGGCTCCAACATTGAGAGACTTCACCTGCAGCTCCTGCTCCAACATAGAGAGACTCAACCTGCTGTTCCTGCTGCAACATTGAGAGACTTCAACTGCATGTCCGGCTCTGACATCGAGATACTCCAACTGCAGTTCCTGCTCCAACATTGAGAGACTTCAACTGCAGCTCCGGCTCCAACATTGAGGAGAATTCACCTGCAGCTCCTGCTCCAACATCGAGAAGCTGCACCTCCAGCTCCTGCTCGAACATCGAGAGGCTCCACCTGCAGCTCCATCTCCAACATCGAGAAGCTCCACGTCCAGTTCCTGCTCCAACATCGAGAGGCTCCACCTGCAGTTCCTGCTACAACAGCGAGAGACGCCACCTGTAGATCCTGCTCTAACATCTAGAGACGAAACCTGCTGTCCCTGCTACAACATCGAGAGACTCCACCTGCAGTTCCTGCTCCAACATTGAGAGACTTCACCTGGAGCTCCGGCTCTAACATCGTGAGAAGTAAGCTGCAGTTCCTGCTACAACATATAGACGCCACCTGGAGCTCCTGCTCCAACATCGAGAGACTCCACCTGCAGTTCCTGCTTTGACATTGAGAGACTGCACTTGCAGCTCCAGCTCTAACATCGTGAGAAGAAAGCTGCAGTTCCTGCTACAACATCGAGAGACGCCGTTTGGAGCACCGGTTCTAACATCGAGAGACGAAACCTGCAGTTCCTGCTACAACATCGAGACACTAGATCTGCAGTTCCTGGTCCAACATTGAGAGACTCCTCCTGCAGCTCCGTCTCCAACATCGAGATGCTCCGCCTCCAGCTCCTGCTCCAATATCGAGAGACTCGACCAGCAGTTCCTCCTCCAACATCGAGAGTCTCCACCTGCTGCTCCTGCTCTAACATCGAGAGACTCCACCTGCGGCTCCTGCTCCAACATCGAGAGACTAAACCTGCAGCTCCTGCTCCAGCATCGAGAGGCTTCACCTGCAGTTCCTGCTGCAACAACGAGAGGGTCCACCTGCAGCTCCTGCTCTAAAATCAGGAGACTCCAACTGCAGCTCCTGCTGCAACATCGAGAGACTCCATCTGCAGTATCTGCTGCAACATCGAAAGGGTCCACCTGCAGCTCCTGGTCCAATATCGAATGACTCCACCTGCAGCTCCTGGTTCAACATCGAGAGACACCACCTGCAGCTCATGGTTCAACATCGAGAGGCTCAACCTGCAGCTCGTGCTCCAACATCGTGATGATCCACCTGTAGCTCCTGCTCCAACATCGAGATGCTCAACCTGCAGCTCCTGCTCCAACATCGAATGACTCCACCTGCAGCTCCTGGTTGAACATCGAGAGACTCCACCTGCAGCTCATGGTTCAACATCCAGAGGCTCAACCTGCAGCTCCTGCTCCAACATCGAGAGAATCCATGTGAAGCTCCTGCTCCGACACCGTGAGATTCCCCCTGCAGCTCCTGCTCCAACATCGAGAGACTCCATGTGCCGTTCCTGCTCCAACATTGAGAGACTTCACCTGCAGCTGCTGCTCCAACATCGAGAGAATCAACCTGCTGTTCCTGCTGCAACATTGAGAGACTTCAACTGCAGCTCCGGCTCCAACATCGAGAGACTCCACCTGCAGCTCCTGCTCCAACTTTGAGAGACTTCAACTGCAGCTCCGGCTCCAACATCGAGAGACTCCACCTGCAGTTCCTGCTCCAACATTGAGAGACTTCAACTGCATCTCCGCCTCTGACATCGAGAGACTTCACCTGCAGTTCCTGCTCCAACATTGAGAGACTTCAACTGCAGCTCCGGCTCCAACCTCGAGAGACTCCACCTGCAGCTCCTGCTCGAACATCGAGATGCTCCACCTGCAGCTCCGTCTCCAACATCGAGAGGCTTCACCTGCAGGTCCTGCACCAACATCGAGAAGCTGCACCTTAAGCTCCTGCTCGAATATCGAGATGTTCCACTGTAGCTCCGTCTCCAACATGGATAAGCACCACCTCCAGCTCCTGCTCCAACATCGAGAGGCTTCACCTTCAGTTCCTGATCCAACATCGAGAGTATCCACCTGCAGTTCCTGCACCAACATCGAGATGCTCCACCTGCAGCTCCTGCTCGACCATCTGGAGGCTCCACCTGCAGTTGCTGCCCCAACAACAAGAGGCTCCACCAGCAGCTCCTACTACAACATCGAGAGACGCCACCCGCAGCTCCTGCTCTAACATCGAGCGACGAAACCTACAGTTCCTGCTACAACATCGAGAGACGCAACCTGTAGATCCAGCTCTAACATCTAGAAACTCCACATGCAGTTCCTGCTCCAACATCGAGGACTCCACCTGCGGCTCCGGCTCTAACATCGAGACACGAAACCTGCAGTTCCTGCTACAACTTCGAGAGACTCCAACTGCATTTCCTGCTCCAACATCGAGGACTCCACCTGCAGTTCCTGCTCCAACATTGAGAGACTCCACCTGCAGTTCCTGCTAGAACATCGAGAGACGCCACCTGGAGACCCGGCTCTAACATCGACAGACGAAACCTGCAGTTCCTGCAACAACATCGAGAGACTCCACCTGCATTTCCTGCTTTAACATTGAGAGACTGCACTTGCAGCTCCGACTCCAACATCGTGAGAAGAAAGCTGGTTTTCCTGCTACAACATCGAGAGACGCCACTTTGAGCTCCGGCTCAAACATCGAGAGACGAAACCTTCTGTTCCTGCTACAACATCGAGACACTCGTTCTGCAGTTCCTGGTCCAACATTGAGAGACTCCTCCTGCAGCTCCGTCTCCAACATCGAGATGCCCCAGCTACAGTTTCTGCTCCAACATTGAGAGACTCGACCAGCAGTTCCTGCTCCAACATCGAGAGGCTCCACCTGCAGTTTCTGCTCCAACATCGAGATGCTCCGCCTCCAACACCTGCTCCAACATCGAGAGGCTCCACCTGCAGTTCCTGCTGCAACATCGAGAGGGTCCACCTGCAGCTCCTGCTCTAAAATCAAGAGACTCCACCTGCAGCTCCTGCTGCAATATCGAGAGACTCCATCTGCAGTATCTGCTGCAACATCGAAAGGGTCCACCTGCAGCAACTGCTCCAACATCGAATGACTCCACCTGCAGCTCCTGGTTCAACACCGAGAGACTCCACCTGTAGCTCATGCTTCAACATCGAGAGGCTCAACCTGCAGCTCGTGCTCCAACATCGAGATGATCCACCTGCAGCTCCTGCTCCAACATCGAGAGATTCCATGTGCAGCTCCTGCTCCGACACCGTGAGATTCCCCCTGCAGCTCCTGCTCCAACATCGAGAGACACCATGTGCAGTTCCTGCTCCAACATTGAGAGACTTCACCTGCAGCTGCAGCTCTAACATCGAGAGGCTCCACCTGCAGTTCCTGCTGCAACATCGAGAGGGTCCACCTGCAGCTCCTGCTCTAAAATCAAGAGACTCCACCTGCAGCTCCTGCTGCAACATCGAGAGACTCCATCTGCAGTATCTGCTGCAACATCGAAAGGGTCCACCTGCAGCAACTGCTCCAACATCGAATGACTCCACCTGCAGCTCCTGCTCCAACATTGAGAGATTCCATGTGCAGCTCCTGCCCCGACACCGTGAGATTCCCCCTGAAGCTCCTGCTCCAACATCGAGAGACTCCATGTGCAGTTCCTGCTCCAAAATTGAGAGACTTCACCTGCAGCTGCAGCTCCAACATCGAGAGACTCAACCTGCTGTTCCTGCTGCAACATTGAGAGTCTTCAACTGCATCTCCGGCTCTGACATCGAGAGACTCCACCTGAAGCGCCTGCTCCAACATCAAGAGACTCCACCTACAGCTCCTGCTTCAACATCGAGAGACTCCACTTGCAGTTCCTGCACCAACATCGAGAGACGCCACATGGAGCTCCTGCTCTAACACCGAGAGACTCCATCTGCAGTTCCTGCTCCAACCTCGAGATGCTCCACCTGCAGCTCCTGCTCCGACATCGTGAGACTGCAGGTGGATCATCTCGATGTTGGAGCACGAGCTGCAGGCTGAGCCTCTCGATGTTGAACCAGGAGCTGCAGGTGGAGTCATTCGATGTTGGAGCAGGAGCTTCAGGTGGACCCTTTCGATGATGCAGCAGAAACTGCAGATGGAGCCTCTCGATGTTGGAGCAGGAGCTGCAGGTTTAGTCTCTCGATGTTAGAGCAGGAGCTGCAGGTGGAGACTCTCGATGTTGGAGCAGGAACTGCTGGTCGAGTCTCTCGATATTGGAGCAGGAGCTGGAGGCGGAGCATCTCGATGTAGGAGCAGAAACTGCAGGTGGAGCCTCTCGATGTTGGAGCAGGAACTGCTGGTCGAGTGTCTCGATGTTGCAGCAAGAACTGCAGGTTTCGTCTCTCGATGTTGGAGACGGAGCTGCAGGAGGAGTCTCTCAATGTTGGACCAGGAACTGCAGATCGAGTGTCTCGATGTTGTAGCAGGAACTGCAGGTTTCGTCTCTCGATGTAAGAGCCGGAGCTGCAGGTGAGGTCTCTTGATCTGCACCAACATCGAGAGACTAAACCTGCAGCTCCTGCTGCAACAGCGAAAGGCTCCACCTGCAGCTCCTGCTCGAACATCGTGAGACTCCACCTGCAGCTCCTGCACCAACATCGAGAGACTAAACCTGCAGCTCCTGCTCCAACATCGAAAGGCTCCACCTGCACTTCCTGCAGCAACATCGAGAGGGTCCACCTGCAGCTCCTGCTCTAACATCGAGAGACTCCACCTGCAGCTCCTGCTGCAACATCGAGATACTCCACCTGCAGCTCCTGCTCCAACATCGATAGGCTCCATCTGCAGTTTCTGCTGCAACATCGAAAGGGTCCACCAACAGTTCCTGATCCAACATCGAATGACTCCACCTGCAGCTCCTGGTTCAACATCGAGAGACTCCACCTGCAGCTCATGGTTCAACACCGAGAGGCTCTAGCTGCAGCTCGTGCTCCAACATCGAGATGATCCACCAGCAGCTCCTGCTCCAACATCGAGAGACTCCATGTGCAGCTCCTGCTCCGACACCGTGAGATTCTCCCTGCAGCTCCTGCTCCAACATCGAGAGACTCCACCTGCAGCTCCGGCTCCAACATTGAGAGACTTCACCTGCAGCTCCTGCTCCAACATAGAGAGACTCAACCTGCTGTTCCTGCTGTAACATTGAGAGACTTCAACTGCATCTCCGGCTCTGACATCGAGATACTCCAACTGCAGTTCCTGCTCCAACATTGAGAGACTTCAACTGCAGCTCCGGCTCCAACATCGAAGAGAATTCACCTGCAGCTCCTGCTCCAACATCGAGAAGCTGCACCTCCAGCTCCTGCTCGAACATCCAGAGGCTCCACCTGCAGCTCCATCTCCAACATCGAGAAGCTCCACGTCCTGCTCCTGCTCCAACATCGAGAGGCTCCACCAGCAGTTCCCGCTCCAACATTGAGAGACTCCACCTGTAGATCCTGCTCTAACATCTAGAGACTCCACATGCAGTTCCTGCTCCAACATCGAGGACTCCACCTGCAGTTCCCGCTCCAACATTGAGAGACTCCACCTGCAGCTCCGGCTCTAACATCGAGAGTCGAAACCTGCAGTTCCTGCTACAACATCGATAGACTCCACCTGCCGTTCCTGCTGCAACTTCGAGAGGGACCACCTGCAGTTCCTGCTCCAATATTGAGAGACTCCACCCGCAGTTCCTGCTAGAACATCGAGAGCCCCCACCTCGAAAACGGCTCTAACACCGACAGACGAAACCTGCAGCTCCTGCTACAACATCGAGAGACTCCACCTGCAGTTCCTGCTCCAACATTGAGAGGCTTCACCTGGAGCTCCGGCTCTAACATCGTGAGAAGTAAGCTGCAGTTCCTGCTACAACATCGAGAGACGCCACCTGGAGCTCCTGCTCCAACATCGAGAGACTCCACCTGCAGTTTCTGCTTTGCCATTGAGAGACTGCACTTGCAGCTCCAGCTCTAACATCGAGAGACGAAACCTGCAGCTCCGTCTCCAACATCGTGGGACTCCACCTGAAGATCCTGCTCTAAGATCGAGAGGCTCCACCTGCAGCTCCTGCTCCCAAATCGAGTGAAATGTCATGTGAGAGTACCTTTAAGAAATGGGTGTTTAAGTAATGTACCTTTAAGAAATGGGTGCTTATCAGTGATGTCAGAGTGTGGGTGGAACTGGGCTCTATGTCAGCTTTTTACTTTTGTTTTATGTTGTTTGTTGCAGGGTGTAATTTAGTTTCGTTTTGAGAGCTGGAATGCTGCAGCCACAGCTAGAGGGCGTATTGCTTTCTGTCTCTGTAATCTAAAGATTGTAAATCGATGCTTTGGTGATTTAAAACTGATAACTGCTCCCAATAGTGAATTTAAACCTGATCTTTGCGTTTTAAAGGTTTTTTTAAAGTCTCATGGGTGTTAACAGGAAACCTTAAGGCTCACTTAGTGTTGTAATGTTTGGGGGTTGTATTTGAATTAATTGTTGCTAAGGTGTTCACTTTATGTTTTGAAAAGGTTAATTTGAGTTCATACAATATACATTGTTTTGCTTTAAATAATACTTTATCATTCTGCTGTACCACACTGTAGAGTGGGTCGTGTGTTCCCCATACCACAATCTATTAAATGCTGTGCGTGAGGTGAACGCCATGATACACTTTGGGGTTCACTTAACCTTGGCCCATGAAACTCCACCTGCAGCTCCTGCTCCAACATCGAGAGACTCCACCTGCAGTCCCTGCTCCAACATCGAGAGACTAAATCTGCAGCTCCTGCTCCTGGAGACCCGGCTCCAACATCGACAGACGAAACCTGCAGTTCCTGCTACAACATCGAGAGACTCCACCTGCAGTTCCTCCTCCAACATCGAGAGTATCCACCTGCAGCTCCTGCTCCAACATCGAGAGACTCCATGTGCAGCTCCTGCTCCGACACCGTGAGATTTCCCCTGCAGCTCCTGCTCCAACATCGAGAGACTCCATTTGCAGTTCCTGCTCCAACATTGAGGGACTTCACCTGCAGCTGCTGCTCCAACATCGAGAGACTCATCCTGCTGTTCCTGCTGCAACATTGAGAGACTTCAACTGCATCTCCGGCTCTGACATCGACAGACTCCACCTGCAGTATCTGCTCCAACAATAAGAGACTTCAACTGCAGCTCCGGCTCCAACATCGAGAGACTCCACCTGCAGCTCCTGCTCGAACATTGAGATGCTCCACCTGCAGCTCCGTCTCCAACACCGAGAGACTTCACCTGCTCCAACATCGAGAAGCTGCACCTCCAGGTCCTGCTCGAACATCGAGATGTTCCACTGCATTTCCGTCTCCAACATCGAGAAGCTCCACCTCCAGCTCCTGCTCCAACATCATAGGCTCCACCTGCAGCTCCTACTCGAACATGGAGATGCTCCACCTGCAGCTCCTACTCGAACATCGAAGGACTTCACCTGCAGTTCCGTCCCCAACATCGAGAGGCTCCACCTGCAGTTTCTGATTCAACATCGAGAGTATCGACCTGCAGTTCCTGCACCAACATCGAGATGCTGCACCTGCCGCTTCTGCTCGACCATCTGGAGGCTCCACCTGCAGTTGCTGCTCCAACAACAAGAGGTTCCACCTGCAGCTACTGCTCTAACATCGAGAGACGAAACCTGCAGTTCCTGCTCCAACATCGAGGACTCCACCTGCAGCTACTGCCCCAACATCGAGAGCCTCTTGTCATGTGAGAGTACCTTTAAGAAATGGGTGTTTAAGTAATGTACCTTTAAGAAATGGGTGCTTATCAGTGATGTCAGAGTGTGGGTGGAACTGGGCTCTATGTCAGCTTTTTACTTTTGTTTTATGTTGTTTGTTGCAGGGTGTAATTTAGTTTCGTTTTGAGAGCTGGAATGCTGCAGCCACAGCCAGAGGGCGTATTGCTTTCTGTCTCTGTAATCTAAAGATTGTAAATCGATGCTTTGGTGATTTAAAACTGATAACTGCTCCCAATAGTGAATTTAAACCTGATCTTTGCGTTTTAAAGGTTTTTTTAAAGTCTCATGGGTGTTAACAGGAAAGCTTAAGGCTCACTTAGTGTTGTAATGTTTGGGGGTTGTATTTGAATTAATTGTTGCTAAGGTGTTCACTTTATGTTTTGAAAAGGTTAATTTGAGTTCATACAATATACATTGTTTTGCTTTAAATAATACTTTATCATTCTGCTGTACCACACTGTAGAGTGGGTCGTGTGTTCCCCATACCACAATCTATTAAATGCTGTGCGTGAGGTGAACGCCATGATACACTTTGGGGTTCACTTAACCTTGGCCCATGAAACTCCACCTGCAGCTCCTGCTCCAACAACGAGAGACTCCACCTGCAGTCCTTGCTCCAACATCGAGAGACTAAATCTGCAGCTCCTGCTCCTGGAGACTCGGCTCCAACATCGACAGACGAAACCTGCAGTTCCTGCTACAACATCGGGAGACTCCACCTGCAGTTCCTCCTCCAACATCGAGAGTATCCACCTGCAGCTCCTGCTCCAACATCGAGAGACTCCATGTGCAGCTCCTGCTCCGACACCGTGAGATTTCCCCTGCAGCTCCTGCTCCAACATCGAGAGACTCCATTTGCAGTTCCTGCTCCAACATTGAGGGACTTCACCTGCAGCTGCTGCTCCAACATCGAGAGACTCATCCTGCTGTTCCTGCTGCAACATTGAGAGACTTCAACTGCATCTCCGGCTCTGACATCGACAGACTCCACCTGCAGTATCTGCTCCAACAATGAGAGACTTCAACTGCAGCTCCGGCTCCAACATCGAGAGACTCCACCTGCAGCTCCTGCTCGAACATTGAGATGCTCCACCTGCAGCTCCGTCTCCAACACCGAGAGACTTCACCTGCTCCAACATCGAGAAGCTGCACCTCCAGGTCCTGCTCGAACATCGAGATGTTCCACTGCATTTCCGTCTCCAACATCGAGAAGCTCCACCTCCAGCTCCTGCTCCAACATCATAGGCTCCACCTGCAGCTCCTACTCGAACATGGAGATGCTCCACCTGCAGCTCCTACTCGAACATCGAAGGACTTCACCTGCAGTTCCGTCCCCAACATCGAGAGGCTCCACCTGCAGTTTCTGATTCAACATCGAGAGTATCGACCTGCAGTTCCTGCACCAACATCGAGATGCTGCACCTGCCGCTTCTGCTCGATCATCTGGAGGCTCCACCTGCAGTTGCTGCTCCAACAACAAGAGGTTCCACCTGCAGCTCCTGCTCTAACATCGAGAGACGAAACCTGCAGTTCCTGCTCCAACATCGAGGACTCCACCTGCAGCTACTGCCCCAACATCGAGAGCCTCTTGTCATGTGAGAGTACCTTTAAGAAATGGGTGTTTAAGAATTGTACCTTTAAGGAATGGGTGTTTATCAGTGATGTCAGAGTGTGGCTGGAGCTGGGCTCTCTGTCGGCTTTTTACTTTTATATTCGGCTGTTTGTTGCAGGGTGTGATTTAGTTTCGTTTTGAGAGCTGGATAGCTGTAGTCACATCAGAGAGCGTATTGCTTTCTCTCTCTGTAATCTAAAGATTGTAAATCGATCCTTTGGTGTTTTAAAACTAATAACTGCTCCCAATAGAGAATTTAAACCTGCTCTTTGTAAAGTCTTAAGGATGTTAACAGGACAGTTTAAGGCTTTCTTAGTGTTGTATTCTTTGGTTGTTGTATTTGAATTAACTGTTGCTAAGGTGTTCACTTTATGGTTTGAATAGGTTAATTTGAGTTCATAGAAGATACATTGTTTTGCTTTAAATAATACGTTTCCATTCTGCTGTCCCACACTGTAGAGTGAGTCGTGTGCTCCACATTCCACAGTCCATTAAATGTTGTGGGTCAGGTGAACGCCATCATACACTTTGGCGTTCTCTCAACTTTGGCGCATAAAACTCCACCTGCAGTTCCTGCTACAAAATCGAGATACTCCACCTGAAGTTCCTGCTAAAACATCGAGAGACTCCACCTGCAGCTCCTGTTCCAAAATCGAGAGACACCACCTGAAGTTCCGACTACAACATCGAGAGACTCATCCTGCAGCTCCGTCTCCAAAATCGGAGTCTCTACCTGCAGCTCCTGCTCCATCATCGAGAGACTTCACCTGCAGCTCCTGCAGTTTCTGCTGCAACATCGAGAGGCTCCACCTGAAGTTCCTGCTACAACATCGAGAGATGAAACTTGCAGCTCCTGCTCCAACATTGAATGACTCCACCTGCATTTCCTGCTACAACATCGGGAGAGTCCACCAGCAGTTACAGCTCTAACATCGAGAGATGCCACCTGCAGCGCCTGCACCAACATCTAGATGCTCCCCCTGCAGCTCCTGCACGACAATCTAGAGGCTCCACCTGCCGTTGCTGCTCCAACAACAAGAGGCTCCACCTGCAGTTCCTGCTACAACATCGAGAGACTCAACCTGCAGCTCCTGCTTCAACATCGAGAGGCTCCACTTGCAGTTCCTGCTCCAACATCGAGAGGCTCCACCTGCAGCACCTGCTCCTACATCTAGAGAGTCCACCTGCAGTTACTGCTCTAACATCGAGAGATTCCACCTGCAGCTCCTGCACCACCATCGAGATGCTCCACCTGCTGAGCCTGCACCAACATCGAGATGCTCCACCTGCAGCTCCTGCTCGACCATCTAGAGGCTCCACCTGCCGTTGCTGCTCCAACAACAAAAGGCTCCACCTGCAGCGCCTGCTACATACTCGAGAGACTCTGCCTGCAGCTCCTGCTCTCACATCGAGAGACGAAACCTGCAGTTCCTGCACGAACATCGAGAGACGCCACCTGGAGCTCCTGCTCTAACATCGAGAGACTCCATCTGCAGTTCTTGCTCCAACCTCGAGATGCTCCACCTGCAGCTCCTGCTCCGACATCGCGAGACTGCACCTGTAACTCCTTCTCCCACATCGACAGTCTTCACCTGCAGCATCTGCTCCAACATCGAGAGACTCCACCTGCAGCTCCTGTTCCAACATCGAGATGCTCCGCCTCCAGCTCCTGCTCAAATATCGAGAGAATCGACCAGCAGTTCCTCCTCCATCAGCGTGAGTCTCCACCTGCAGCTCCTGCTCGAACATTGAGAGACTCCACCTGCAGCTCCTGCACCAACATCGAGAGACTAAACCTGCAGCTCCTGCTCCAGCATCGAAAGGCTCCACCTGCAGCTCCTGCTCGAACATCGAGAGACTCCACCTGCAGCCCCTGCACCAACATCGAGAGACTAAACCTGCAGCTCCTGCTCCAACATCGAGAGGCTCCACCTGCACTTCCTGCAGCAACATCGAGAGAGTCCACCTGCAGCTCCTGCTCTAACATCGAGAGACTCCACCAGCAGCTCCTGCTGCAACATTGAGAGACTCCACCTGCAGCTCCGTCTCCAACATCGAGATGCTCCAGCTACAGTTCCTGCACCAACATCGAGAGACTCGACCAGCAGTTCCTGCTCCAACATCGAGAGGCTCCACCTGCAGTTTCTGCTCCAACATCGAGAGTATCCAGCTGCAGTTCCTGCACCAACATCGAGATGCTCCACCTGCAGCTCCTGCTGGACCATCTGGAGGCTCCACCTGCAGTTGCTGCTCCAACAACAAGAGGCTCCACCTGCAGCTCCTGCTACAACATCGAGAGACTCCACCTGCAGCTTCTGCTCTAACATCGAGAGACGAAACCTACAGTTCCTGCTACAACATCGAGAGACGCCACCTGTAGATCCAGCTCTAACATCTAGAGACTACACATGCAGTTCTCGCTCCAACATCGAGGACTCCACCTGCAGCTCCGGCTCTAACATCGAGAGACGAAACCTGCAGTTCCTGTTACAACTTCGAGAGACTCCACCTGCATTTCCTGCTACAACATCGAGGACTCCACCTGCATTTCCTGCTCCAACATTGAGAGACTCCACCTGCAGTTCCTGCTAGAACATCGAGAGACGCCACCTGGAGACCCGGCTCTAACATCGACAGACGAAACCTGCAGTTCCTGCTACAACATCGAGAGACTCCACCTGCGTTTCCTGCTAAAACATCGAGAGACTCATCCTGCAGCTCCGTCTCCAAAATCGGAGTCTCTACCTGCAGCTCCTGCTCCATCATCGAGAGACTTCACCTGCAGCTCCTGCACCAACATCGAGAGACTCCACCTGCAGTTTCTGCTGCAACATCGAGAGGCTCCACCTGAAGTTCCTGCTACAACATCGAGAGATGAAACCTGCAGCTCCTGCTCCAACATCGAATGACTCCACCTGCATTTCCTGCTACAACATCGGGAGAGTCCACCAGCAGTTCCTGCTGCAACATCGAGAGTGTCCACCTGCAGTTACTGCTCTAACATCGAGAGATGCCACCTGCAGCGCCTGCACCAACATCGAGATGCTCCCCCTGCAGCTCCTACACGACAACCTAGAGGCTCCACCTGCCGTTGCTGCTCCAACAACAAGAGGCTCCACCTGCAGTTCCTGCTACAACATCGAGAGGCTCCACCTGAAGTGCCTGCTCCAACATCGAGAGACTCCACCTGCAGCTCCTGCTTCAACATCGACAGGCTCCACCTGCAGCACCTGCTCCAACATCGAGAGAGTCCACCTGCAGTTACTGCTCTAACATCGAGAGATTCCACCTGCAGCTCCTGCACCACCATCGAGATGCTCCACCTGCAGCTCCTGCACCAACATCGAGATGCTCCACCTGCAGCTCCTGCTCGACCATCTAGAGGCTCCACCTGCCGTTGCTGCTCCAACAACAAGAGGCTCCACCTGCAGCGCCTTCTACATACTCGAGAGACTCTACCTGCAGCTCCTGCTCTCACATCGAGAGACGAAACCTGCAGTTCCTGCACGAACATCGAGAGACGCCACCTGGAGCTCCTGCTCTAACATCGAGAGACTCCATCTGCAGTTCTTGCTCCACCCTCGAGATGCTCCACCTGCAGCTCCTGCTCCGACATCGCGAGACTCCACCTGCAACTCCTTCTCCCACATCGACAGTCTTCACCTGCAGCATCTGCTCCAACATCGAGAGACTCCACCTGCAGCTCCTGCTCCAAGTTCGCGAGACTCCACCTGCAGCTCCTGTTCCAACATCGAGATGCTCCGCCTCCAGCTCCTGCTCAAATATCGAGAGAATCGACCAGCAGTTCCTCCTCCATCAGCGAGAGTCTCCACCTGCAGCTCCTGCTCGAACATTGAGAGACTCCACCTGCAGCTCCTGCACCAACATCGAGAGACTAAACCTGCAGCTCCTGCTCCAGCATCGAAAGGCTCCACCTGCAGCTCCTGCTCGAACATCGAGAGGCTCCACCTGCAGCTCCTGCACCAACATCGAGAGACTAAACCTGCAGCTCTTGCTGCAACATCGAGAGGCTCCACCTGCACTTCCTGCAACAACATCGAGAGAGTCCACCTTGCAGCTCCTGCTCTAACATCGAGAGACTCAACCTGCAGCTCCTGCTGCAACATTGAGAGGCTCCACCTGCAGCTCCGTCTCCAACATCGAGATGCTCCAGCTACAGTTCCTGCACCAACATCGAGAGACTCGACCAGCAGTTCCTGCTCCAACATCGAGAGACTCCACCTGCAGTTTCTGCTCCAACATCGAGAGTATCCAGCTGCAGTTCCTGCATCAACATCGAGATGCTCCACCTGCAGCTCCTGGTGGACCATCTGGAGGCTCCACCTGCAGTTGCTGCTCCAACAACAAGAGGCTCCACCTGCAGCTCCTGCTACAACATCGAGAGACTCCACCTGCAGCTCCTGCTCTAACATCGAGAGACGAAACCTACAGTTCCTGCTACAACATCGAGAGACGCCACCTGTAGGTCCAGCTCTAACATCTAGAGACTACACATGCAGTTCTCGCTCCAACATCGAGGACTCCACCTGCAGCTCCGGCTCTAACATCGAGAGACGAAACCTGCAGTTCCTGCTACAACTTCGAGAGACTCCACCTGCATTTCCTGCTCCAACATCGAGGACTCCACCTGCAGTTCCTGCTCCAACATTGAGAGACTCCACCTGCAGTTCCTGCTAGAACATCGAGAGACGCCACCTGGAGACCCGGCTCGAACATCGACAGACGAAACCTGCAGTTACTGCTACAACATCGAGAGACTCCACCTGCATTTCCTGCTTTAACCTTGAGAGACTGCACTTGCAGCTCCGGCTCTAACATTGTGAGAAGAAAGTTGCAGTTCCTGCTACATCGAGAGACGCTACTTGGAGCTCCGGCTCTAGCATCGAGAGATGAAACCTGCAGTTCCTGCTACAACATCGAGACACTAGATCTGCAGTTCCTGGTCCAACATTGAGAGACTCCTCCTGCAGCTCCGTCTCCAACATCGAGATGCTCCAGCTACAGTTCCTGCTCCAACATCGAGAGACTCGACCAGCAGTTCCTGCTCCAACATCGAGTGGCTCCACCTGCAGTTTCTGCTCCAACATCGAGATGCTCCGCCTCCAGCTCCTGCTCCAACATCGAGAGGCTCCACCTGCAGTTCCTGCTGCAACATCGAGAGGGTCCACCCGCAGCTCCTGCCCTAAAATCAAGAGACTCCACCTGCAGCTCCTGCTGCAACATCGAGAGACTTCATCTGCACTATCTGCTGCAACATCGAGAGGGTCCACCTGCAGCTCCTGCTCTAAAATCAAGAGACTCCACCTGCAGCTCCTGCAGCAACATCGAGAGACTCCACCTGCAGCACCTGCTCCAACATCGAATGACTCCACCTGCAGCTCCTGCTCCATCATCGAGAGATTCCATGTGCAGCTCCTGCTCCGACACCGTGAGATTCCCCCTGCAGCTCCTGCTCCAACATCGAGAGACTCCATGTGCAGTTCCTGCTCCAACATTGAGAGACGTCACCTGCAGGTGCTGCTCCAACATCGAGAGACTCAACCTGCTGTTCCTGCTGCAACACTGAGAGACTTCACTGCAGCTCCGGCTCCAACATCGAGAGACTCCACCTGCAGTTCCTGATGCAACATCGAGAGTATCCACCTGCAGTTCCTGCAGCAACATCGAGATGCTCCACCTGCAGCTCCTGCTCGACCATCTGGAGGCTCCACCTGCAGTTGCTGCTCCAACAACAAGAGGCTCCACCTGCAGCTCCTGCTACAACATCGAGAGACTCCACCTGCAGCTCCTGCTCTAACATCGAGAGACGAAACCTACAGTTCCTGCTACAACATCGAGAGACGCCACCTGTAGATCCAGCTCTAACATCTGGAGACTCCACATGCAGTTCCGGATCCAACATCGAGAGTATCCACCTGCAGTTCCTACACCAACATCGAGATGCTCCAACTGCAGCTCCTGCTCCACCATATGGAGGCTCCACCTGCAGTTGCTGCTCCAACAACAAGAGGCTCCACCTGCAGTTCCTGCTCCAACATCGAGGACTCCACCTGCAGCTCCTGCTTCAACATTGAGAGACTCCACCTGCAGTTCCTGCTCGAACATCGAGAGGAGCCACCTGGAGAGCCGGCTCTAACATCGACAGACGAAACCTGCAGTTCCTGCTACAACATCGAGAGACTCCACTTGCATTTCCTGCTTTAACATTGAGAGACTGAACTTGCAGCTCCGGCACTAACATCGTGAGAAGAAAGCTGCAGTTCCTGCTACAACATCGAGAGACGCCACTTTGAGCTCCGGCTCTAACATCGAGAGACGAAACCTGCTGTTCCTGCTACAACATCGAGACACTAGTTCTGCAGTTCCTGGTCCAACATTGAGAGACTCCTCCTGCAGCCCTGTCTCCAACATCGAGATGCCCCAGCTACAGTTTCTGCTCCAACATCGAGAGACTCGACCAGCAGTTCCTGCTCCAACATCGAGAGGCTCCACCTGCAGTTTCTGCTCAAACATCGAGATGCTCCGCCTTCAGCTCCTGCTCCAACATCGAGAGGCTCCAACTGCAGTTCCTGCTGCAACATCGAGAGGGTCCACCTGCAGCTCCTGCTCTAAAATCAGGAGACTCCACCTGCAGCTCCTGCTGCAACATCGAGAGACTCCATCTGCAGTATCTGCTGCAACATCGAAAGGGTCCACCTGCAGCAACTGCTCCAACATCGAATGACTCCACCTGCAGCTCCTGGTTCAACATCGAGAGGCTCAACCTGCAGCTCGTGCTCCAACATCGAGATGATCCACCTGCAGCTCCTGCTCCAACATCGAGAGATTCCATGTGCAGCTCCTGCTCCGAAACCGTGAGATTCCCCCTGCAGCTCCTGCTCCAACATCGAGAGACTACATGTGCAGTTCCTGCTCCAACATTGAGAGACTTCACCTGCAGCTGCAGCTCCAACATCGAGAGACTCAACCTGCTGTTCCTGCTGCAACATTGAGAGACTTCAACTGCATCTCCGGCTCTGACTTCGAGAGACTCCACCTGAAGCGCCTGCTCCAACATCAAGAGACTCCACCTGCAGCTCCTGCTTCAACATCGAGAGACTCCACATGCAGTTCCTGCTCCAACATCGAGGACTCCACCTGCAGCTCCGGCTCTAACATCGAGAGACGAAACCTGCAGTTCCTGCTACAACTTCGAGAGACTCCAACTGCATTTCCTGCTCCAACATCGAGGACTCCACCTGCAGCTCCGGCTCGACCATCGAGAGACGAAACCTGCAGTTCCTGCTACAACTTCGAGAGACTCAAACTGCATGTCCTGCTCCAACATCGAGGGTATCCACCTGCAGTTCCTGCACCAACGTCCAGATGCTCCAACTGCAGCTCCTGCTCCACCATATGGAGGCTCCGCCTGCAGTTGCTGCTCCAACAACAAGAGGCTCCACATGCAGTTCCTGCTCCAACATCGAGGACTCCACCTGCAGCTCCGGCTCTAACATCGAGAGACGAAAGCTGCAGTTCCTGCTCCAACATCGAGGACTCCACCTGCAGTTCCTGCTTCAACATTGAGAGACTCCACCTGCAGTTCCTGCTAGAACATCGAGAGACGCCACCTGGAGAGCCGGCTCTAACGTCGACAGACGAAACCTGCAGTTCCTGCTACAACATCGAGAGACTCCACCTGCATTTCCTGCTTTAACATTGAGAGATTGAACTTGCAGCTCCGGCTCTAACATCGTGAGAAGAAAGCTGCAGTTCCTGCTACAACATCGTGAGACGCCGTTTGGAGCTCCGGTTCTAACATCGAGAGACGAAACATGCAGTTCCTGCTACAACATCGAGACACTAGATCTGCAGTTCCTGGTCCAACATTGAGAGACTCCTCCTGCAGCTCCGTCTCCAACATCGAGATGCTCCGCCTCCAGCTCCTGCTCCAATATCGAGAGACTCGACCAGCAGTTCCTCCTCCAACATCGAGAGTCTCCACCTGCTGCTCCTGCTCCAACATCGAGAGACTAAACCTGCAGCTCCTGCTCTAAAATCAGGAGACTCCAACTGCAGCTCCTGCTGCAACATCGAGAGACTCCATCTGCAGTATCTGCTGCAACATCGAAAGGGTCCACCTGCAGCTCCTGGTCCAATATCGAATGACTCCACCTGCAGCTCCTGGTTCAACATCGAGAGACACCACCTGCAGCTCATGGTTCAACATCGAGAGGCTCAACCTGCAGCTCGTGCTCCAACATCGTGATGATCCACCTGCAGCACCTGCTCCAACATCGAGATGCTCAACCTGCAGCTCCTGCTCCAACATCGAATGACTCCACCTGCAGCTCCTGGTTGAACATCGAGAGACTCCACCTGCAGCTCATGGTTCAACATTCAGAGGCTCAACCTGCAGCTCCTGCTCCAACATCGAGAGAATCCATGTGAAGCTCCTGCTCCGACACCGTGAGATTCCCCCTGCAGCTCCTGCTCCAACATGGAGAGACTCCATGTGCCGTTCCTGCTCCAACATTGAGAGACTTCACCTGCAGCTGCTGCTCCAACATCGAGAGAATCAACCTGCTGTTCCTGCTGCAACATTGAGAGACTTCAACTGCAGCTCCGGCTCCAACATCGAGAGACTCCACCTGCAGCTCCTGCTCCAACATTGAGAGACTTCAACTGCAGCTCCGGCTCCAACCTCGAGAGACTCCACCTGCAGCTCCTGCTCGAACATCGAGATGCTCCACCTGCAGCTCCGTCTCCAACATCGAGAGGCTTCACCTGCAGGTCCTGCACCAACATCGAGAAGCTGCACCTTCAGCTCCTGCTCGAATATCGAGATGTTCCACTGTAGCTCCGTCTCCAACATGGATAAGCACCACCTCCAGCTCCTGCTCCAACATCGAGAGGCTTCACCTGCAGTTCCTGATCCAACATCGAGAGTATCCACCTGCAGTTCCTGCACCAACATCGAGATGCTCCACCTGCAGCTCCTGCTCGTCCATCTGGAGGCTCCACCTGCAGTTGCTGCCCCAACAACAAGAGGCTCCACCTGCAGCTCCTGCTACAACATCGAGAGACGCCACCTGCAGCTCCTGCTCTAACATCGAGCGACGAAACCTACAGTTCCTGCTACAACATCGAGAGACGCAACCTGTAGGTCCAGCTCTAACATCTAGAGACTCCACATGCAGTTCCTGCTCCAACATCGAGGACTCCACCTGCGGCTCCGGCTCTAACATCGAGACACGAAACCTCCAGTTCCTGCTACAACTTCGAGAGACTCCAACTGCATTTCCTGCTCCAACATCGAGGACTCCACCTGCAGTTCCTGCTCCAACATTGAGAGACTCCACCTGCAGTTCCTGCTAGAACATCGAGAGACGCCACCTTGAGACCCGGCTCTAACATCGACAGACGAAACCTGCAGTTCCTGCTACAACATCGAGAGACTCCACCTGCATTTCCTGCTTTAACATTGAGAGACTGCACTTGCAGCTCCGGCTCCAACATCGTGAGAAGAAAGCTGGTTTTCCTGCTACAACATCGAGAGACGCCACTTTGAGCTCCGGCTCAAACATCGAGAGACGAAACCTCCTGTTCCTGCTACAACATCGAGACACTCGTTCTGCAGTTCCTGGTCCAACATTGAGAGACTCCTCCTGCAGCTCCGTCTCCAACATCGAGATGCCCCAGCTACAGTTTCTGCTCCAACATTGAGAGACTCGACCAGCAGTTCCTGCTCCAACATCGAGAGGCTCCACCTGCAGTTTCTGCTCCAACATCGAGATGCTCCGCCTCCAACACCTGCTCCAACATCGAGAGGCTCCACCTGCAGTTCCTGCTGCAACATTGAGAGGGTCCACCTGCAGCTCCTGCTCTAAAATCAAGAGACTCCACCTGCAGCTCCTGCTGCAACATCGAGAGACTCCATCTGCAGTATCTGCTGCAACATCGAAAGGGTCCACCTGCAGCAACTGCTCCAACATCGAATGACTCCACCTGCAGCTCCTGGTTCAACATCGAGAGATTCCACCTGTAGCTCATGCTTCAACATCGAGAGGCTCAACCTGCAGCTCCTGCTCCAACATCGAGAGATTCCATGTGCAGCTCCTGCTCCGACACCGTGAGATTCCCCCTGCAGCTCCTGCTCCAACATCGAGAGACACCATGTGCAGTTCCTGCTCCAACATTGAGAGACTTCATCTGCAGCTGCAGCTCCAACATCGAGAGGCTCCACCTGCAGTTCCTGCTGCAACATCGAGAGGGTCCACCTGCAGCTCCTGCTCTAAAATCAAGAGACTCCACCTGCAGCTCCTGCTGCAACATCGAGAGACTCCATCTGCAGTATCTGCTGCAACATCGAAAGGGTCCACCTGCAGCAACTGCTCCAACATCGAATGACTCCACCTGCAGCTCCTGCTCCAACATCGAGAGATTCCATGTGCAGCTCCTGCTCCGACACCGTGAGATTCCCCCTGCAGCTCCTGCTCCAACATCGAGAGACTCCATGTGCAGTTCCTGCTCCAACATTGAGAGACTTCACCTGCAGCTGCAGCTCCAACATCGAGAGACTCAACCTGCTGTTCCTGCTGCAACATTGAGAGTCTTCAACTGCATCTCCGGCTCTGACATCGAGAGCCTCCACCTGAAGCGCCTGCTCCAACATCAAGAGACTCCACCTACAGCTCCTGCTTCAACATCGAGAGACTCCACTTGCAGTTCCTGCACCAACATCGAGAGACGCCACCTGGAGCTCCTGCTCTAACACCGAGAGACTCCATCTGCAGTTCCTGCCCCAACCTCGAGATGCTCCACCTGCAGCTCCTGCTCCGGCATCGTGAGACTCCACCTGCAACTCCTTCTCCCACATCGACAGACTTCACCTGCAGCGCCTGCTCCAACATCGAGAGACTCCACCTGCAGCTCCAGTTCCAACATCGAGGGACTACGCCTCCAGCTCCTGCTCCAATATCGAGAGACTGGACCAGCAGTTCCTCCTCCAACATCGAGAGTCTCCACCTGCAGCTCCTGCTCGAACATCGAGAGGCTAAAACTGCAGATCCTGCTCAACGTGAAGTTCCTACTATAACATGGAGACGCTCAACCTGCAGTTCCTGCTACAACATCGAGAGGCTCCACCTGAAGCGCCTACTCCAACATCGAGAGACTCCACCTGGAGCTCCTGCTCCAACATCGAGAGGCTCCACCTGCAGTTACTGCTCTAACATCGAGAGATTCCACCTGCAGCTCCTGCACCAACATCGAGATGCTCCACCTACAGCTCCTGCACCAACATCGAGATGCTCCACCTGCAGCTCCTGCTCGAACATCTCGTGGCTCCACCTGCCGTTGCTGCTCCAACAACAAGAGGCTCCACCTGAAACTCCAGGTGGCGTCTCTCGATGTCGGTGCAGGAACTGCAGGTTTCGTCTCTCGATGTGAGAGCAGGAGCTGTAGGTAGAGTCTCTCGAGTATGTAGCAGGAGCTGCAGGTGGAGCCTCTTGTTGTTGGAGCAGCAACGGCAGGTGGAGACTCTAGATGGTCGAGCAGGAGCTGCAGGTGGAGCATCTCGATGTTGGTGCAGGAGCTGCAGGTGGAGCATCTCGATGTTGCAGCAGGTGCTGCAGGTGGAGCCTCTCGATGTTGGAGCAGGAACTGCAAGTGGAGTCTCTCGATGTTGAAGCAGGAGCTGCAGGTGGAGTCTCTTGATGTTGCAGCAGGCGCTTCAGGTGGAGCCTATCGATGTTGTAGCAGGAACTGCAGGTTGAGCCTCTCCATGTTATAGCAGGAACTTCACGTTGAGCCTCTCCATTTTGGGAGCAGGAACAGCTGGCCGAGCATGTCGATGTTAGATCAAGAGCTGCAGGTGGAGCCTCTCGATGTTAGAGCAGGAGCTGCAGGTGGACCCTCTCGATGTTGCAGCAGGATCTGCAGGTTTAGCCTCTCGATGTTGGAGCAGGAGCTGCAGGTGGAGTCTCTCGATGTTCGAGCAGGAGCTGCAGGTGGAGACTCTCGATGTTTGAGGAGGAGCTGGAGGCGGAGTCCCTCGATGTTGAAACTGCAGCTGCAGGTGGAGTCTCTCGATGTTGGAGCAGATGCTGCAGGTGAAGTCTGACGATGTGGGAGAAGGAGTTGCAGGTGGAGTCTCACGATGTCGGAGCAGGCGCTGCAGGTGGAGCATCTCGAGGTTGGAGCAGGAACTGCAGTTTGAGCCTCTCCATGATATAGCAGGAACTTCACGTTGAGCCTCTCCCTGTTGGGAGCAGGAACAGCTGGTCGAGCATGTCGATGTTAGATCAGGAGCTGCAGGTAGAGTCTCTCGAGTATGTAGCAGGAGCTGCAGGTGGAGCCTCTTGTTGTTGGAGCAGCAACGGCAGGTGGAGCCTCTAGATGGTCGAGCAGGAGCTGCAGGTGAAGCATCTCGATGTTGGTGCAGGAGCTGCAGGTGGAGCCTCTCGATGCTGGAGCAGGAACTGCAAGTGGAGTCTCTCGATGTTGAAGCAGGAGCTGCAGGTGGAGTCTCTTGATGTTGGAGCAGGCACTTCAGGTGGAGCCTCTCCGTGTTATAGCAGGAACTTCACGTTGAGCCTCTCCCTGTTGGGAGCAGGAACTGCTGGTCGAGCATGTCGATGTTAGATCGGGAGCTGCAGGTGGAGCCTCTCGATGTTGGAGCAGGAACAGCAGGTGGTGCCTCTCGATATTGGTGCAGGAACAGCAGGTGGGTTCTCTCGATGTTGTAGCAGGAACTGCAGGTTTTGTCTGTCGATGTTAGAGCCGGGTCTCCAGTTGGCGTCTCACGATGTTTTAGCGGGACCTGCAGGTTGTGTCTCTCGATGTTGCAGCAGGAACTGCAGGTGGAGTCTCTCGAAGTTGTAGCAGGAACTGCAGGTTTCGTCTCTCGATGTTAGAGCCGGAGCTGCAGGTGGAGTCTGTCAATGTTGGAGCAGGAACTGCAGGTGGAGTCCTCGAAGTTGGAGAAGGAACTGCATGTGGAGTCTCTAGATGTTAGAGCTGGATCTACAGATGGCGTCTCTCGATGTTGTAGCAGGAACTGTAGGTTTCGTCTCTCGATGTTCGAGCAGGAGCTGCAGGTGGAGTCTCTCGATGTTGTAGCAGGAGCTGCAGGTGAAGTCTCTTGCTGTTGGAGCAGCAACTGCAGGTGGAGCCTCCAGATGGTCGAGCAGGAGCTGCAGGTGGAGCAGCTCGATGTTGGTGCAGCAACTGCAGGTGGAGCCTCTCGATGTTGGGGACGGAACTGCAGGTGAAGTCTCTTCGATGTTCGAGTAGGAGCTGCAGGTGGAGCATCTCGCTGTTCGAGTAGGAGCTGCAGGTGGAGCCTCTCGATGTTGGAGCAGAAGCTGGAGGTGGTGCTTCTCGATGTTGGAGACGGAGCTGCAGAGGAACATCTCGATATTCGAGCAGGAGCTGGAGGTGCAGCTTCTCGATGTTGGAGCAGGAGCTGCAGGTGAAGTCTCTTGATGTTGGAGACGGAGCTGCAGGTGGAACATCTCAATGTTCGAGCAGGAGCTGCAGGTGTATTCTCTCGATGTTGGAGCCGGAGCTACAGTTGAAGTCTCTCAATGTTGGAGAAGGAACTGCAGGTGGAGTCTCTCGATGTTAGAGCCGGAGATGCAGGTGGAGTCTCTCGATGTTAGAGCAGCAGCTGCATGTGAAGTCCCTCAATGTTGGAGCAGGAACTGCACATGGAGTCTCTCGATGTTGGAGCAGGAGCTGCAGCTTGAGCCTGTCGATGTTGAACCATGAGCTGCAAGTGGAGTCTCTCGATGTTGAACCAGGAGCTGCAGGTGGAGTCATTCGATGTTGGAGCAGGAGCTGCAGGTGGACCCTTTCGATGTTGCAGCAGAAACTGCAGATGGAGCCTCTCGATGTTGGAGCAGGAGCTGCAGGTTTAGTCTCTCGATGTAGGAGCAGAAACTGCAGGTGGAGCCTCTCGATGTTGGAGCAGGAACTGCTGGTCGAGTGTCTTGATGTTGGAGCAGGAACTGCAGGTTTCGTCTCTCGATGTTGGAGACGGAGCTGCAGGAGGAGTCTCTCAATGTTGGACCAGGAACTGAAGATCGAGTGTCTCGATGTTGTAGCAGGAACTGTAGGTTTCGTCTCTCGATGTAAGAGCCGGAGCTGCAGGTGAAGTCTCTCGATCTGCACCAACATCGAGAGACTAAAACTGCAGCTCCTGCTCCAACATCGAAAGGCTCCACCTGCAGCTCCTGCTCGAACATCGAGAGACTCCACCTGCAGCTCCTGCACCAACATCGAGAGACTAAACCTGCAGTTCCTGCTCCAACATCGAAAGGCTCCACCTGCACTTCCTGCAGCAACATCGAGAGGGCCAACCTGCAGCTCCTGCTCTAACATCGAGAGACTCCACCTGCAGCTCCTGCTCCAACATCGAAAGGCTCCATCTGCAGTTTCTGCTGCAAATTCGAAAGGCTCCACCAACAGTTCCTGAACCAACATCGAATGACTCCACCTGCAGCTCCTGGTTCAACATCGAGAGACTCCACCTGCAGCTCATGGTTCAACATCGAGAGGCTCAAGCTGCAGCTCCTGCTCCAACATCGAAAGACTCCACCTGCAGCTCCTGCTCGAAAATCGAGATACTCCACCTGCAGCTCCTGCACCAACATCGAGAGAGTAAACCTGCAGCTCCTGCTCCAACATCTAAAGGCTCCACCTGCACTTCCTGCAGCAACATCGAGAGGGTCCACCTGCAGCTCCTGCTCTAACATCGAGAGACTCCACCTGCAGCTCTTGCTGCAACATCGAGAGACTCCACCTGCAGCTCCTGCTCCAACATCAATAGGCTCCATCTGCAGTTTCTGCTGCAACATCGAAAGGGTCCACCAACAGTTCCTGATCCAACATCGAATGACTCCACCTGCAGCTCCTGGTTCAACATCGAGAGACTCCAACTGCAACTCATGGTTCAACATCGAGAGGCTCAAGCTGCAGCTCGTGCTCCAACATCGAGAGGATCCACCTGCAGCTCCTGCTCCAACATCGAGAGAATCCATGTGCAGCTCCTGCTCCGACACCGTGAGATTCCCTCTGCAGCTCCTGCTCCAACATCGAGAGACTCCACCTGCATCGCCGGCTCCAACATTGAGAGACTTCACCTGCAGCTCCTGCTCCAACATAGAGAGACTCAACCTGCTGTTCCTGCTGCAACATTGAGAGACTTCAACTGCATGTCCGGCTCTGACATCGAGATACTCCAACTGCAGTTCCTGCTCCAACATTGAGAGACTTCAACTGCAGCTCCGGCTCCAACATTGAGGAGAATTCACCTGCAGCTCCTGCTCCAACATCGAGAAGCTGCACCTCCAGCTCCTGCTCGAACATCGAGAGGCTCCACCTGCAGCTCCATCTCCAACATCGAGAAGCTCCACGTCCAGCTCCTGCTCCAACATCGAGAGGCTCCACCTGCAGTTCCTGCTACAACAGCGAGAGACGCCACCTGTAGATCCTGCTCTAACATCTAGAGACGAAACCTGCTGTCCCTGCTACAACATCGAGAGACTCCACCTGCAGTTCCTGCTCCAACATTGAGAGACTTCACCTGGAGCTCCGGCTCTAACATCGTGAGAAGTAAGCTGCAGTTCCTGCTACAACATATAGACGCCACCTGGAGCTCCTGCTCCAACATCGAGAGACTCCACCTGAAGTTCCTGCTTTGACATTGAGAGACTGCACTTGCAGCTCCAGCTCTAACATCGTGAGAAGAAAGCTGCAGTTCCTGCTACAACATCGAGAGACGCCGTTTGGAGCACCGGTTCTAACATCGAGAGACGAAACCTGCAGTTCCTGCTACAACATCGAGACACTAGATCTGCAGTTCCTGGTCCAACATTGAGAGACTCCTCCTGCAGCTCCGTCTCCAACATCGAGATGCTCCGCCTCCAGCTCCAGCTCCAATATCGAGAGACTCGACCAGCAGTTCCTCCTCCAACATCGAGAGTCTCCACCTGCTGCTCCTGCTCTAACATCGAGAGACTCCACCTGCGGCTCCTGCTCCAACATCGAGAGACTAAACCTGCAGCTCCTGCTCCAACATCGAGAGGCTTCACCTGCAGTTCCTGCTGCAACAACGAGAGGGTCCACCTGCAGCTCCTGCTCTAAAATCAGGAGACTCCAACTGCAGCTCCTGCTGCAACATCGAGAGACTCCATCTGCAGTATCTGCTGCAACATCGAAAGGGTCCACCTGCAGCTCCTGGTCCAATATCGAATGACTCCACCTGCAGCTCCTGGTTCAACATCGAGAGACACCACCTGCAGCTCATGGTTCAACATCGAGAGGCTCAACCTGCAGCTCGTGCCCCAACATCGTGATGATCCACCTGTAGCTCCTGCTCCAACATCGAGATGCTCAACCTGCAGCTCCTGCTCCAACATCGAATGACTCCACCTGCAGCTCCTGGTTGAACATCGAGAGACTCCACCTGCAGCTCATGGTTCAACATCCAGAGGCTCAACCTGCAGCTCCTGCTCCAACATCGAGAGAATCCATGTGAAGCTCCTGCTCCGACACCGTGAGATTCCCCCTGCAGCTCCTGCTCCAACATCGAGAGACTCCATGTGCCGTTCCTGCTCCAACATTGAGAGACTTCACCTGCAGCTGCTGCTCCAACATCGAGAGAATCAACCTGCTGTTCCTGCTGCAACATTGAGAGACTTCAACTGCAGCTCCGGCTCCAACATCGAGAGACTCCACCTGCAGCTCCTGCTCCAACTTTGAGAGACTTCAACTGCAGCTCCGGCTCCAACATCGAGAGACTCCACCTGCAGTTCCTGCTCCAACATTGAGAGACTTCAACTGCATCTCCGCCTCTGACATCGAGAGACTTCACCTGCAGTTCCTGCTCCAACATTGAGAGACTTCAACTGCAGCTCCGGCTCCAACCTCGAGAGACTCCACCTGCAGCTCCTGCTCGAACATCGAGATGCTCCACCTGCAGCTCCGTCTCCAACATCGAGAGGCTTCACCTGCAGGTCCTGCACCAACATCGAGAAGCTGCACCTTAAGCTCCTGCTCGAATATCGAGATGTTCCACTGTAGCTCCGTCTCCAACATGGATAAGCACCACCTCCAGCTCCTGCTCCAACATCGAGAGGCTTCACCTGCAGTTCCTGATCCAACATCGAGAGTATCCACCTGCAGTTCCTGCACCAACATCGAGATGCTCCACCTGCAGCTCCTGCTCGACCATCTGGAGGCTCCACCTGCAGTTGCTGCCCCAACAACAAGAGGCTCCACCTGCAGCTCCTACTACAACATCGAGAGACGCCACCCGCAGCTCCTGCTCTAACATCGAGCGACGAAACCTACAGTTCCTGCTACAACATCGAGAGACGCAACCTGTAGATCCAGCTCTAACATCTAGAAACTCCATATGCAGTTCCTGCTCCAACATCGAGGACTCCACCTGCGGCTCCGGCTCTAACATCGAGACACGAAACCTGCAGTTCCTGCTACAACTTCGAGAGACTCCAACTGCATTTCCTGCTCCAACATCGAGGACTCCACCTGCAGTTCCTGCTCCAACATTGAGAGACTCCACCTGCAGTTCCTGCTAGAACATCGAGAGACGCCACCTGGAGACCCGGCTCTAACATCGACAGACGAAACCTGCAGTTCCTGCTACAACATCGAGAGACTCCACCTGCATTTCCTGCTTTAACATTGAGAGACTGCACTTGCAGCTCCGACTCCAACATCGTGAGAAGAAAGCTGGTTTTCCTGCTACAACATCGAGAGACGCCACTTTGAGCTCCGGTTCAAACATCGAGAGACGACACCTTCTGTTCCTGCTACAACATCGAGACACTCGTTCTGCAGTTCCTGGTCCAACATTGAGAGACTCCTCCTGCAGCTCCGTCTCCAACATCGAGATGCCCCAGCTACAGTTTCTGCTCCAACATTGAGAGACTCGACCAGCAGTTCCTGCTCCAACATCGAGAGGCTCCACCTGCAGTTTCTGCTCCAACATCGAGATGCTCCGCCTCCAACACCTGCTCCAACATCGAGAGGCTCCACCTGCAGTTCCTGCTGCAACATCGAGAGGGTCCACCTGCAGCTCCTGCTCTAAAATCAAGAGACTCCACCTGCAGCTCCTGCTGCAACATCGAGAGACTCCATCTGCAGTATCTGCTGCGACATCGAAAGGGTCCACCTGCAGCAACTGCTCCAACATCGAATGACTCCACCTGCAGCTCCTGGTTCAACATCGAGAGACTCCACCTGTAGCTCATGCTTCAACATCGAGAGGCTCAACCTGCAGCTCGTGCTCCAACATCGAGATGATCCACCTGCAGCTCCTGCTCCAACATCGAGAGATTCCATGTGCAGCTCCTGCTCCGACACCGTGAGATTCCCCCTGCAGCTCCTGCTCCAACATCGAGAGACACCATGTGCAGTTCCTGCTCCAACATTGAGAGACTTCACCTGCAGCTGCAGCTCCAACATCGAGAGGCTCCACCTGCAGTTCCTGCTGCAACATCGAGAGGGTCCACCTGCAGCTCCTGCTCTAAAATCAAGAGACTCCACCTGCAGCTCCTGCTGCAACATCGAGAGACTCCATCTGCAGTATCTGCTGCAACATCGAAAGGGTCCACCTGCAGCAACTGCTCCAACATCGAATGACTCCACCTGCAGCTCCTGCTCCAACATTGAGAGATTCCATGTGCAGCTCCTGCCCCGACACCGTGAGATTCCCCCTGAAGCTCCTGCTCCAACATCGAGAGACTCCATGTGCAGTTCCTGCTCCAAAATTGAGAGACTTCACCTGCAGCTGCAGCTCCAACATCGAGAGACTCAACCTGCTGTTCCTGCTGCAACATTGAGAGTCTTCAACTGCATCTCCGGCTCTGACATCGAGAGACTCCACCTGAAGCGCCTGCTCCAACATCAAGAGACTCCACCTACAGCTCCTGCTTCAACATCGAGAGACTCCACTTGCAGTTCCTGCACCAACATCGAGAGACGCCACATGGAGCTCCTGCTCTAACACCGAGAGACTCCATCTGCAGTTCCTGCTCCAACCTCGAGATGCTCCACCTGCAGCTCCTGCTCCGACATCGTGAGACTGCAGGTGGATCATCTCGATGTTGGAGCACGAGCTGCAGGCTGAGCCTCTCGATGTTGAACCAGGAGCTGCAGGTGGAGTCATTCGATGTTGGAGCAGGAGCTTCAGGTGGACCCTTTCGATGTTGCAGCAGAAACTGCAGATGGAGCCTCTCGATGTTGGAGCAGGAGCTGCAGGTTTAGTCTCTCGATGTTAGAGCAGGAGCTGCAGGTGGAGACTCTCGATGTTGGAGCAGGAACTGCTGGTCGAGTCTCTCGATATTGGAGCAGGAGCTGGAGGCGGAGCATCTCGATGTAGGAGCAGAAACTGCAGGTGGAGCCTCTCGATGTTGGAGCAGGAACTGCTGGTCGAGTGTCTCGATGTTGCAGCAAGAACTGCAGGTTTCGTCTCTCGATGTTGGAGACGGAGCTGCAGGAGGAGTCTCTCAATGTTGGACCAGGAACTGCAGATCGAGTGTCTCGATGTTGTAGCAGGAACTGCAGGTTTCGTCTCTCGATGTAAGAGCCGGAGCTGCAGGTGAGGTCTCTCGATCTGCACCAACATCGAGAGACTAAACCTGCAGCTCCTGCTCCAACAGCGAAAGGCTCCACCTGCAGTTCCTGCTACAACAGCGAGAGACGCCACCTGTAGATCCTGCTCTAACATCTAGAGACGAAACCTGCTGTCCCTGCTACAACATCGAGAGACTCCACCTGCAGTTCCTGCTCCAACATTGAGAGACTTCACCTGGAGCTCCGGCTCTAACATCGTGAGAAGTAAGCTGCAGTTCCTGCTACAACATATAGACGCCACCTGGAGCTCCTGCTCCAACATCGAGAGACTCCACCTGAAGTTCCTGCTTTGACATTGAGAGACTGCACTTGCAGCTCCAGCTCTAACATCGTGAGAAGAAAGCTGCAGTTCCTGCTACAACATCGAGAGACGCCGTTTGGAGCACCGGTTCTAACATCGAGAGACGAAACCTGCAGTTCCTGCTACAACATCGAGACACTAGATCTGCAGTTCCTGGTCCAACATTGAGAGACTCCTCCTGCAGCTCCGTCTCCAACATCGAGATGCTCCGCCTCCAGCTCCTGCTCCAATATCGAGAGACTCGACCAGCAGTTCCTCCTCCAACATCGAGAGTCTCCACCTGCTGCTCCTGCTCTAACATCGAGAGACTCCACCTGCGGCTCCTGCTCCAACATCGAGAGACTAAACCTGCAGCTCCTGCTCCAACATCGAGAGGCTTCACCTGCAGTTCCTGCTGCAACAACGAGAGGGTCCACCTGCAGCTCCTGCTCTAAAATCAGGAGACTCCAACTGCAGCTCCTGCTGCAACATCGAGAGACTCCATCTGCAGTATCTGCTGCAACATCGAAAGGGTCCACCTGCAGCTCCTGGTCCAATATCGAATGACTCCACCTGCAGCTCCTGGTTCAACATCGAGAGACACCACCTGCAGCTCATGGTTCAACATCGAGAGGCTCAACCTGCAGCTCGTGCCCCAACATCGTGATGATCCACCTGTAGCTCCTGCTCCAACATCGAGATGCTCAACCTGCAGCTCCTGCTCCAACATCGAATGACTCCACCTGCAGCTCCTGGTTGAACATCGAGAGACTCCACCTGCAGCTCATGGTTCAACATCCAGAGGCTCAACCTGCAGCTCCTGCTCCAACATCGAGAGAATCCATGTGAAGCTCCTGCTCCGACACCGTGAGATTCCCCCTGCAGCTCCTGCTCCAACATCGAGAGACTCCATGTGCCGTTCCTGCTCCAACATTGAGAGACTTCACCTGCAGCTGCTGCTCCAACATCGAGAGAATCAACCTGCTGTTCCTGCTGCAACATTGAGAGACTTCAACTGCAGCTCCGGCTCCAACATCGAGAGACTCCACCTGCAGCTCCTGCTCCAACTTTGAGAGACTTCAACTGCAGCTCCGGCTCCAACATCGAGAGACTCCACCTGCAGTTCCTGCTCCAACATTGAGAGACTTCAACTGCATCTCCGCCTCTGACATCGAGAGACTTCACCTGCAGTTCCTGCTCCAACATTGAGAGACTTCAACTGCAGCTCCGGCTCCAACCTCGAGAGACTCCACCTGCAGCTCCTGCTCGAACATCGAGATGCTCCACCTGCAGCTCCGTCTCCAACATCGAGAGGCTTCACCTGCAGGTCCTGCACCAACATCGAGAAGCTGCACCTTAAGCTCCTGCTCGAATATCGAGATGTTCCACTGTAGCTCCGTCTCCAACATGGATAAGCACCACCTCCAGCTCCTGCTCCAACATCGAGAGGCTTCACCTGCAGTTCCTGATCCAACATCGAGAGTATCCACCTGCAGTTCCTGCACCAACATCGAGATGCTCCACCTGCAGCTCCTGCTCGACCATCTGGAGGCTCCACCTGCAGTTGCTGCCCCAACAACAAGAGGCTCCACCTGCAGCTCCTACTACAACATCGAGAGACGCCACCCGCAGCTCCTGCTCTAACATCGAGCGACGAAACCTACAGTTCCTGCTACAACATCGAGAGACGCAACCTGTAGATCCAGCTCTAACATCTAGAAACTCCATATGCAGTTCCTGCTCCAACATCGAGGACTCCACCTGCGGCTCCGGCTCTAACATCGAGACACGAAACCTGCAGTTCCTGCTACAACTTCGAGAGACTCCAACTGCATTTCCTGCTCCAACATCGAGGACTCCACCTGCAGTTCCTGCTCCAACATTGAGAGACTCCACCTGCAGTTCCTGCTAGAACATCGAGAGACGCCACCTGGAGACCCGGCTCTAACATCGACAGACGAAACCTGCAGTTCCTGCTACAACATCGAGAGACTCCACCTGCATTTCCTGCTTTAACATTGAGAGACTGCACTTGCAGCTCCGACTCCAACATCGTGAGAAGAAAGCTGGTTTTCCTGCTACAACATCGAGAGACGCCACTTTGAGCTCCGGTTCAAACATCGAGAGACGACACCTTCTGTTCCTGCTACAACATCGAGACACTCGTTCTGCAGTTCCTGGTCCAACATTGAGAGACTCCTCCTGCAGCTCCGTCTCCAACATCGAGATGCCCCAGCTACAGTTTCTGCTCCAACATTGAGAGACTCGACCAGCAGTTCCTGCTCCAACATCGAGAGGCTCCACCTGCAGTTTCTGCTCCAACATCGAGATGCTCCGCCTCCAACACCTGCTCCAACATCGAGAGGCTCCACCTGCAGTTCCTGCTGCAACATCGAGAGGGTCCACCTGCAGCTCCTGCTCTAAAATCAAGAGACTCCACCTGCAGCTCCTGCTGCAACATCGAGAGACTCCATCTGCAGTATCTGCTGCGACATCGAAAGGGTCCACCTGCAGCAACTGCTCCAACATCGAATGACTCCACCTGCAGCTCCTGGTTCAACATCGAGAGACTCCACCTGTAGCTCATGCTTCAACATCGAGAGGCTCAACCTGCAGCTCGTGCTCCAACATCGAGATGATCCACCTGCAGCTCCTGCTCCAACATCGAGAGATTCCATGTGCAGCTCCTGCTCCGACACCGTGAGATTCCCCCTGCAGCTCCTGCTCCAACATCGAGAGACACCATGTGCAGTTCCTGCTCCAACATTGAGAGACTTCACCTGCAGCTGCAGCTCCAACATCGAGAGGCTCCACCTGCAGTTCCTGCTGCAACATCGAGAGGGTCCACCTGCAGCTCCTGCTCTAAAATCAAGAGACTCCACCTGCAGCTCCTGCTGCAACATCGAGAGACTCCATCTGCAGTATCTGCTGCAACATCGAAAGGGTCCACCTGCAGCAACTGCTCCAACATCGAATGACTCCACCTGCAGCTCCTGCTCCAACATTGAGAGATTCCATGTGCAGCTCCTGCCCCGACACCGTGAGATTCCCCCTGAAGCTCCTGCTCCAACATCGAGAGACTCCATGTGCAGTTCCTGCTCCAAAATTGAGAGACTTCACCTGCAGCTGCAGCTCCAACATCGAGAGACTCAACCTGCTGTTCCTGCTGCAACATTGAGAGTCTTCAACTGCATCTCCGGCTCTGACATCGAGAGACTCCACCTGAAGCGCCTGCTCCAACATCAAGAGACTCCACCTACAGCTCCTGCTTCAACATCGAGAGACTCCACTTGCAGTTCCTGCACCAACATCGAGAGACGCCACATGGAGCTCCTGCTCTAACACCGAGAGACTCCATCTGCAGTTCCTGCTCCAACCTCGAGATGCTCCACCTGCAGCTCCTGCTCCGACATCGTGAGACTGCAGGTGGATCATCTCGATGTTGGAGCACGAGCTGCAGGCTGAGCCTCTCGATGTTGAACCAGGAGCTGCAGGTGGAGTCATTCGATGTTGGAGCAGGAGCTTCAGGTGGACCCTTTCGATGTTGCAGCAGAAACTGCAGATGGAGCCTCTCGATGTTGGAGCAGGAGCTGCAGGTTTAGTCTCTCGATGTTAGAGCAGGAGCTGCAGGTGGAGACTCTCGATGTTGGAGCAGGAACTGCTGGTCGAGTCTCTCGATATTGGAGCAGGAGCTGGAGGCGGAGCATCTCGATGTAGGAGCAGAAACTGCAGGTGGAGCCTCTCGATGTTGGAGCAGGAACTGCTGGTCGAGTGTCTCGATGTTGCAGCAAGAACTGCAGGTTTCGTCTCTCGATGTTGGAGACGGAGCTGCAGGAGGAGTCTCTCAATGTTGGACCAGGAACTGCAGATCGAGTGTCTCGATGTTGTAGCAGGAACGGCAGGTTTCGTCTCTCGATGTAAGAGCCGGAGCTGCAGGTGAGGTCTCTCGATCTGCACCAACATCGAGAGACTAAACCTGCAGCTCCTGCTCCAACAGCGAAAGGCTCCACCTGCAGCTCCTGCTCGAACATCGTGAGACTCCACCTGCAGCTCCTGCACCAACATCGAGAGACTAAACCTGCAGCTCCTGCTCCAACATCGAAAGGCTCCACCTGCACTTCCTGCAGCAACATCGAGAGGGTCCACCTGCAGCTCCTGCTCTAACATCGAGAGACTCCACCTGCAGCTCCTGCTGCAACATCGAGATACTCCACCTGCAGCTCCTGCTCCAACATCGATAGGCTCCATCTGCAGTTTCTGCTGCAACATCGAAAGGGTCCACCAACAGTTCCTGATCCAACATCGAATGACTCCACCTGCAGCTCCTGGTTCAACATCGAGAGACTCCACCTGCAGCTCATGGTTCAACATCGAGAGGCTCTAGCTGCAGCTCGTGCTCCAACATCGAGATGATCCACCAGCAGCTCCTGCTCCAACATCGAGAGACTCCATGTGCAGCTCCTGCTCCGACACCGTGAGATTCTCCCTGCAGCTCCTGCTCCAACATCGAGAGACTCCACCTGCAGCTCCGGCTCCAACATTGAGAGACTTCACCTGCAGCTCCTGCTCCAACATAGAGAGACTCAACCTGCTGTTCCTGCTGTAACATTGAGAGACTTCAACTGCATCTCCGGCTCTGACATCGAGATACTCCAACTGCAGTTCCTGCTCCAACATTGAGAGACTTCAACTGCAGCTCCGGCTCCAACATCGAAGAGAATTCACCTGCAGCTCCTGCTCCAACATCGAGAAGCTGCACCTCCAGCTCCTGCTCGAACATCCAGAGGCTCCACCTGCAGCTCCATCTCCAACATCGAGAAGCTCCACGTCCTGCTCCTGCTCCAACATCGAGAGGCTCCACCAGCAGTTCCCGCTCCAACATTGTGAGACTCCACCTGTAGATCCTGCTCTAACATCTAGAGACTCCACATGCAGTTCCTGCTCCAACATCGAGGACTCCACCTGCAGTTCCCGCTCCAACATTGAGAGACTCCACCTGCAGCTCCGGCTCTAACATCGAGAGTCGAAACCTGCAGTTCCTGCTACAACATCGATAGACTCCACCTGCCGTTCCTGCTGCAACTTCGAGAGGGACCACCTGCAGTTCCTGCTCCAATATTGAGAGACTCCACCCGCAGTTCCTGCTAGAACATCGAGAGCCCCCACCTCGAAAACGGCTCTAACACCGACAGACGAAACCTGCAGCTCCTGCTACAACATCGAGAGACTCCACCTGCAGTTCCTGCTCCAACATTGAGAGGCTTCACCTGGAGCTCCGGCTCTAACATCGTGAGAAGTAAGCTGCAGTTCCTGCTACAACATCGAGAGACGCCACCTGGAGCTCCTGCTCCAACATCGAGAGACTCCACCTGCAGTTTCTGCTTTGCCATTGAGAGACTGCACTTGCAGCTCCAGCTCTAACATCGCGAGATGAAAGCTGCAGTTCCTGCTACAACATCGAGAGATGCCACCTGGAGCTCCGGCTCTAACATCGAGATACTCCACCTGCAGTTCCTGCTCCAAAATTGAGAGACTGCACCTGCAGCTCCGGCTCTAACATCGAGAGACGAAACCTGCAGCTCCGTCTCCAACATCGTGGGACTCCACCTGAAGATCCTGCTCTAAGATCGAGAGGCTCCACCTGCAGCTCCTGCTCCCAAATCGAGTGAAATGTCATGTGAGAGTACCTTTAAGAAATGGGTGTTTAAGTAATGTACCTTTAAGAAATGGGTGCTTATCAGTGATGTCAGAGTGTGGGTGGAACTGGGCTCTATGTCAGCTTTTTACTTTTGTTTTATGTTGTTTGTTGCAGGGTGTAATTTAGTTTCGTTTTGAGAGCTGGAATGCTGCAGCCACAGCCAGAGGGCGTATTGCTTTCTGTCTCTGTAATCTAAAGATTGTAAATCGATGCTTTGGTGATTTAAAACTGATAACTGCTCCCAATAGTGAATTTAAACCTGATCTTTGCGTTTTAAAGGTTTTTTTAAAGTCTCATGGGTGTTAACAGGAAAGCTTAAGGCTCACTTAGTGTTGTAATGTTTGGGGGTTGTATTTGAATTAATTGTTGCTAAGGTGTTCACTTTATGTTTTGAAAAGGTTAATTTGAGTTCATACAATATACATTGTTTTGCTTTAAATAATACTTTATCATTCTGCTGTACCACACTGTAGAGTGGGTCGTGTGTTCCCCATACCACAATCTATTAAATGCTGTGCGTGAGGTGAACGCCATGATACACTTTGGGGTTCACTTAACCTTGGCCCATGAAACTCCACCTGCAGCTCCTGCTCCAACATCGAGAGACTCCACCTGCAGTCCCTGCTCCAACATCGAGAGACTAAATCTGCAGCTCCTGCTCCTGGAGACCCGGCTCCAACATCGACAGACGAAACCTGCAGTTCCTGCTACAACATCGAGAGACTCCACCTGCAGTTCCTCCTCCAACATCGAGAGTATCCACCTGCAGCTCCTGCTCCAACATCGAGAGACTCCATGTGCAGCTCCTGCTCCGACACCGTGAGATTTCCCCTGCAGCTCCTGCTCCAACATCGAGAGACTCCATTTGCAGTTCCTGCTCCAACATTGAGGGACTTCACCTGCAGCTGCTGCTCCAACATCGAGAGACTCATCCTGCTGTTCCTGCTGCAACATTGAGAGACTTCAACTGCATCTCCGGCTCTGACATCGACAGACTCCACCTGCAGTATCTGCTCCAACAATGAGAGACTTCAACTGCAGCTCCGGCTCCAACATCGAGAGACTCCACCTGCAGCTCCTGCTCGAACATTGAGATGCTCCACCTGCAGCTCCGTCTCCAACACCGAGAGACTTCACCTGCTCCAACATCGAGAAGCTGCACCTCCAGGTCCTGCTCGAACATCGAGATGTTCCACTGCATTTCCGTCTCCAACATCGAGAAGCTCCACCTCCAGCTCCTGCTCCAACATCATAGGCTCCACCTGCAGCTCCTACTCGAACATGGAGATGCTCCACCTGCAGCTCCTACTCGAACATCGAAGGACTTCACCTGCAGTTCCGTCCCCAACATCGAGAGGCTCCACCTGCAGTTTCTGATTCAACATCGAGAGTATCGACCTGCAGTTCCTGCACCAACATCGAGATGCTGCACCTGCCGCTTCTGCTCGACCATCTGGAGGCTCCACCTGCAGTTGCTGCTCCAACAACAAGAGGTTCCACCTGCAGCTCCTGCTCTAACATCGAGAGACGAAACCTGCAGTTCCTGCTCCAACATCGAGGACTCCACCTGCAGCTACTGCCCCAACATCGAGAGCCTCTTGTCATGTGAGAGTACCTTTAAGAAATGGGTGTTTAAGAATTGTACCTTTAAGGAATGGGTGTTTATCAGTGATGTCAGAGTGTGGCTGGAGCTGGGCTCTCTGTCGGCTTTTTACATTTGTGTTCGGCTGTTTGTTGCAGGGTGTGATTTAGTTTCGTTTTGAGAGCTGGATAGCTGTAGTCACATCAGAGAGCGTATTGCTTTCTCTCTCTGTAATCTAAAGATTGTAAATCGATCCTTTGGTGTTTTAAAACTAATAACTGCTCCCAATAGAGAATTTAAACCTGCTCTTTGTAAAGTCTTAAGGATGTTAAAAGGACAGTTTAAGGCTTTCTTAGTGTTGTATTCTTTGGTTGTTGTATTTGAATTAACTGTTGCTAAGGTGTTCACTTTATGGTTTGAAAAGGTTAATTTGAGTTCATAGAAGATACATTGTTTTGCTTTAAATAATACGTTTCCATTCTGCTGTCCCACACTGTAGAGTGAGTCGTGTGCTCCACATTCCACAGTCCATTAAATGTTGTGGGTCAGGTGAACGCCATCATACACTTTGGCGTTCTCTCAACTTTGGCGCATAAAACTCCACCTGCAGTTCCTGCTACAAAATCGAGATACTCCACCTGAAGTTCCTGCTAAAACATCGAGAGACTCCACCTGCAGCTCCTGTTCCAAAATCGAGAGACACCACCTGAAGTTCCTACTACAACATCGAGAGACTCATCCTGCAGCTCCGTCTCCAAAATCGGAGTCTCTACCTGCAGCTCCTGCTCCATCATCGAGAGGCTTCACCTGCAGCTCCTGCAGTTTCTGCTGCAACATCGAGAGGCTCCACCTGAAGTTCCTGCTACAACATCGAGAGATGAAACTTGCAGCTCCTGCTCCAACATCGAATGACTCCACCTGCATTTCCTGCTACAACATCGGGAGAGTCCACCAGCAGTTACAGCTCTAACATCGAGAGATGCCACCTGCAGCGCCTGCACCAACATCTAGATGCTCCCCCTGCAGCTCCTGCACGACAATCTAGAGGCTCCACCTGCCGTTGCTGCTCCAACAACAAGAGGCTCCACCTGCAGTTCCTGCTACAACATCGAGAGACTCAACCTGCAGCTCCTGCTTCAACATCGAGAGGCTCCACTTGCAGTTCCTGCTCCAACATCGAGAGGCTCCACCTGCAGCACCTGCTCCTACATCTAGAGAGTCCACCTGCAGTTACTGCTCTAACATCGAGAGATTCCACCTGCAGCTCCTGCACCACCATCGAGATGCTCCACCTGCTGAGCCTGCACCAACATCGAGATGCTCCACCTGCAGCTCCTGCTCGACCATCTAGAGGCTCCACCTGCCGTTGCTGCTCCAACAACAAAAGGCTCCACCTGCAGCGCCTGCTACATACTCGAGAGACTCTGCCTGCAGCTCCTGCTCTCACATCGAGAGACGAAACCTGCAGTTCCTGCACGAACATCGAGAGACGCCACCTGGAGCTCCTGCTCTAACATCGAGAGACTCCATCTGCAGTTCTTGCACCAACCTCGAGATGCTCCACCTGCAGCTCCTGCTCCGACATCGCGAGACTCCACCTGTAACTCCTTCTCCCACATCGACAGTCTTCACCTGCAGCATCTGCTCCAACATCGAGAGACTCCACTTGCAGCTCCAGTTCCAACATCGAGATGCTCCGCCTCCAGCTCCTGCTCAAATATCGAGAGAATCGACCAGCAGTTCCTCCTCCATCAGCGTGAGTCTCCACCTGCAGCTCCTGCTCGAACATTGAGAGACTCCACCTGCAGCTCCTACACCAACATCGAGAGACTGAACCTGCAGCTCCTGCTCCAGCATCGAAAGGCTCCACCTGCAGCTCCTGCTCGAACATCGAGAGACTCCACCTGCAGCCCCTGCACCAACATCGAGAGACTAAACCTGCAGCTCCTGCTCCAACATCGAGAGGCTCCACCTGCACTTCCTGCAGCAACATCGAGAGAGTCCACCTGCAGCTCCTGCTCTAACATCGAGAGACTCCACCAGCAGCTCCTGCTGCAACATTGAGAGACTCCACCTGCAGCTCCGTCTCCAACATCGAGATGCTCCAGCTAGAGTTCCTGCACCAACATCGAGAGACTCGACCAGCAGTTCCTGCTCCAACATCGAGAGGCTCCACCTGCAGTTTCTGCTCCAACATCGAGAGTATCCAGCTGCAGTTCCTGCACCAACATCGAGATGCTCCACCTGCAGCTCCTGCTGGACCATCTGGAGGCTCCACCTGCAGTTGCTGCTCCAACAACAAGAGGCTCCACCTGCAGCTCCTGCTACAACATCGAGAGACTCCACCTGCAGCTTCTGCTCTAACATCGAGAGACGAAACCTACAGTTCCTGCTACAACATCGAGAGACGCCACCTGTAGATCCAGCTCTAACATCTAGAGACTACACATGCAGTTCTCGCTCCAACATCGAGGACTCCACCTGCAGCTCCGGCTCTAACATCGAGAGACGAAACCTGCAGTTCCTGTTACAACTTCGAGAGACTCCACCTGCATTTCCTGCTACAACATCGAGGACTCCACCTGCATTTCCTGCTCCAACATTGAGAGACTCCACCTGCAGTTCCTGCTAGAACATCGAGAGACGCCACCTGGAGACCCGGCTCTAACATCGACAGACGAAACCTGCAGTTCCTGCTACAACATCGAGAGACTCCACCTGCGTTTCCTGCTAAAACATCGAGAGACTCATCCTGCAGCTCCGTCTCCAAAATCGGAGTCTCTACCTGCAGCTCCTGCTCCATCATCGAGAGACTCCACCTGCAGTTTCTGCTGCAACATCGAGAGGCTCCACCTGAAGTTCCTGCTACAACATCGAGAGATGAAACCTGCAGCTCCTGCTCCAACATCGAATGACTCCACCTGCATTTCCTGCTACAACATCGGGAGAGTCCACCAGCAGTTCCTGCTGCAACATCGAGAGTGTCCACCTGCAGTTACTGCTCTAACATCGAGAGATGCCACCTGCAGCGCCTGCACCAACATCGAGATGCTCCCCCTGCAGCTCCTACACGACAACATAGAGGCTCCACCTGCCGTTGCTGCTCCAACAACAAGAGGCTCCACCTGCAGTTCCTGCTACAACATCGAGAGGCTCCACCTGAAGTGCCTGCTCCAACATCGAGAGACTCCACCTGCAGCTCCTGCTTCAACATCGACAGGCTCCACCTGCAGCACCTGCTCCAACATCGAGAGAGTCCACCTGCAGTTACTGCTCTAACATCGAGAGATTCCACCTGCAGCTCCTGCACCACCATCGAGATGCTCCACCTGCAGCTCCTGCACCAACATCGAGATGCTCCACCTGCAGCTCCTGCTCGACCATCTAGAGGCTCCACCTGCCGTTGCTGCTCCAACAACAAGAGGCTCCACCTGCAGCGCCTTCTACATACTCGAGAGACTCTACCTGCAGCTCCTGCTCTCACATCGAGAGACGAAACCTGCAGTTCCTGCACGAACATCGAGAGACGCCACCTGGAGCTCCTGCTCTAACATCGAGAGACTCCATCTGCAGTTCTTGCTCCACCCTCGAGATGCTCCACCTGCAGCTCCTGCTCCGACATCGCGAGACTCCACCTGCAACTCCTTCTCCCACATCGACAGTCTTCACCTGCAGCATCTGCTCCAACATCGAGAGACTCCACCTGCAGCTCCTGCTCCAACTTCGCGAGACTCCACCTGCAGCTCCTGTTCCAACATCGAGATGCTCCGCCTCCAGCTCCTGCTCAAATATCGAGAGAATCGACCAGCAGTTCCTCCTCCATCAGCGAGAGTCTCCACCTGCAGCTCCTGCTCGAACATTGAGAGACTCCACCTGCAGCTCCTGCACCAACATCGAGAGACTAAACCTGCAGCTCCTGCTCCAGCATCGAAAGGCTCCACCTGCAGCTCCTGCTCGAACATCGAGAGGCTCCACCTGCAGCTCCTGCACCAACATCGAGAGACTAAACCTGCAGCTCTTGCTGCAACATCGAGAGGCTCCACCTGCACTTCCTGCAACAACATCGAGAGAGTCCACCTTGCAGCTCCTGCTCTAACATCGAGAGGCTCAACCTGCAGCTCCTGCTGCAACATTGAGAGACTCCACCTGCAGCTCCGTCTCCAACATCGAGATGCTCCAGCTACAGTTCCTGCACCAACATCGAGAGACTCGACCAGCAGTTCCTGCTCCAACATCGAAAGACTCCACCTGCAGTTTCTGCTCCAACATCGAGAGTATCCAGCTGCAGTTCCTGCACCAACATCGAGATGCTCCACCTGCAGCTCCTGCTGGACCATCTGGAGGCTCCACCTGCAGTTGCTGCTCCAACAACAAGAGGCTCCACCTGCAGCTCCTGCTACAACATCGAGAGACTCCACCTGCAGCTCCTGCTACAACATCGCGAGACTCCACCTGCAACTCCTTCTCCCACATCGACAGTCTTCACCTGCAGCATCTGCTCCAACATCGAGAGACTCCACCTGCAGCTCCTGCTCCAACTTCGCGAGACTCCACCTGCAGCTCCTGTTCCAACATCGAGATGCTCCGCCTCCAGCTCCTGCTCAAATATCGAGAGAATCGACCAGCAGTTCCTCCTCCATCAGCGAGAGTCTCCACCTGCAGCTCCTGCTCGAACATTGAGAGACTCCACCTGCAGCTCCTGCACCAACATCGAGAGACTAAACCTGCAGCTCCTGCTCCAGCATCGAAAGGCTCCACCTGCAGCTCCTGCTCGAACATCGAGAGGCTCCACCTGCAGCTCCTGCACCAACATCGAGAGACTAAACCTGCAGCTCTTGCTGCAACATCGAGAGGCTCCACCTGCACTTCCTGCAACAACATCGAGAGAGTCCACCTTGCAGCTCCTGCTCTAACATCGAGAGACTCAACCTGCAGCTCCTGCTGCAACATTGAGAGACTCCACCTGCAGCTCCGTCTCCAACATCGAGATGCTCCAGCTACAGTTCCTGCACCAACATCGAGAGACTCGACCAGCAGTTCCTGCTCCAACATCGAGAGACTCCACCTGCAGTTTCTGCTCCAACATCGAGAGTATCCAGCTGCAGTTCCTGCACCAACATCGAGATGCTCCACCTGCAGCTCCTGCTGGACCATCTGGAGGCTCCACCTGCAGTTGCTGCTCCAACAACAAGAGGCTCCACCTGCAGCTCCTGCTACAACATCGAGAGACTCCACCTGCAGCTCCTGCTCTAACATCGAGAGACGAAACCTACAGTTCCTGCTACAACATCGAGAGACGCCACCTGTAGATCCAGCTCTAACATCTAGAGACTACACATGCAGTTCTCGCTCCAACATCGAGGACTCCACCTGCAGCTCCGGCTCTAACATCGAGAGACGAAACCTGCAGTTCCTGCTACAACTTCGAGAGACTCCACCTGCATTTCCTGCTCCAACATCGAGGACTCCACCTGCAGTTCCTGCTCCAACATTGAGAGACTCCACCTGCAGTTCCTGCTAGAACATCGAGAGACGCCACCTGGAGACCCGGCTCGAACATCGACAGACGAAACCTGCAGTTACTGCTACAACATCGAGAGACTCCACCTGCATTTCCTGCTTTAACCTTGAGAGACTGCACTTGCAGCTCCGGCTCTAACATTGTGAGAAGAAAGTTGCAGTTCCTGCTACAACATCGAGAGACGCTACTTGGAGCTCCGGCTCTAACATCGAGAGATGAAACCTGCAGTTCCTGCTACAACATCGAGACACTAGATCTGCAGTTCCTGGTCCAACATTGAGAGACTCCTCCTGCAGCTCCGTCTCCAACATCGAGATGCTCCAGCTACAGTTCCTGCTCCAACATCGAGAGACTCGACCAGCAGTTCCTGCTCCAACATCGAGTGGCTCCACCTGCAGTTTCTGCTCCAACATCGAGATGCTCCGCCTCCAGCTCCTGCTCCAACATCGAGAGGCTCCACCTGCAGTTCCTGCTGCAACATCGAGAGGGTCCACCCGCAGCTCCTGCCCTAAAATCAAGAGACTCCACCTGCAGCTCCTGCTGCAACATCGAGAGACTTCATCTGCACTATCTGCTGCAACATCGAGAGGGTCCACCTGCAGCTCCTGCTCTAAAATCAAGAGACTCCACCTGCAGCTCCTGCAGCAACATCGAGAGACTCCACCTGCAGCACCTGCTCCAACATCGAATGACTCCACCTGCAGCTCCTGGTTCAACATCGAGAGGCAAAACCTGCAGCTCGTGCTCCAATATCGAAATGATCCACCTGCAGCTCCTGCTCCATCATCGAGAGATTCCATGTGCAGCTCCTGCTCCGACACCGTGAGATTCCCCCTGCAGCTCCTGCTCCAACATCGAGAGACTCCATGTGCAGTTCCTGCTCCAACATTGAGAGACGTCACCTGCAGGTGCTGCTCCAACATCGAGAGACTCAACCTGCTGTTCCTGCTGCAACACTGAGAGACTTCACTGCAGCTCCGGCTCCAACATCGAGAGACTCCACCTGCAGTTCCTGATGCAACATCGAGAGTATCCACCTGCAGTTCCTGCACCAACATCGAGATGCTCCACCTGCAGCTCCTGCTCGACCATCTGGAGGCTCCACCTGCAGTTGCTGCTCCAACAACAAGAGGCTCCACCTGCAGCTCCTGCTACAACATCGAGAGACTCCACCTGCAGCTCCTGCTCTAACATCGAGAGACGAAACCTACAGTTCCTGCTACAACATCGAGAGACGCCACCTGTAGATCCAGCTCTAACATCTAGAGACTCCACATGCAGTTCCTGATCCAACATCGAGAGTATCCACCTGCAGTTCCTACACCAACATCGAGATGCTCCAACTGCAGCTCCTGCTCCACCATATGGAGGCTCCACCTGCAGTTGCTGCTCCAACAACAAGAGGCTCCACCTGCAGTTCCTGCTCCAACATCGAGGACTCCACCTGCAGCTCCTGCTTCAACATTGAGAGACTCCACCTGCAGTTCCTGCTCGAACATCGAGAGGAGCCACCTGGAGAGCCGGCTCTAACATCGACAGACGAAACCTGCAGTTCCTGCTACAACATCGAGAGACTCCACTTGCATTTCCTGCTTTAACATTGAGAGACTGAACTTGCAGCTCCGGCACTAATATCGTGAGAAGAAAGCTGCAGTTCCTGCTACAACATCGAGAGACGCCACTTTGAGCTCCGGCTCTAACATCGAGAGACGAAACCTGCTGTTCCTGCTACAACATCGAGACACTAGTTCTGCAGTTCCTGGTCCAACATTGAGAGACTCCTCCTGCAGCTCTGTCTCCAACATCGAGATGCCCCAGCTACAGTTTCTGCTCCAACATCGAGAGACTCGACCAGCAGTTCCTGCTCCAACATCGAGAGGCTCCACCTGCAGTTTCTGCTCAAACATCGAGATGCTCCGCCTTCAGCTCCTGCTCCAACATCGAGAGGCTCCAACTGCAGTTCCTGCTGCAACATCGAGAGGGTCCACCTGCAGCTCCTGCTCTAAAATCAGGAGACTCCACCTGCAGCTCCTGCTGCAACATCGAGAGACTCCATCTGCAGTATCTGCTGCAACATCGAAAGGGTCCACCTGCAGCAACTGCTCCAACATCGAATGACTCCACCTGCAGCTCCTGGTTCAACATCGAGAGGCTCAACCTGCAGCTCGTGCTCCAACATCGAGATGATCCACCTGCAGCTCCTGCTCCAACATCGAGAGATTCCATGTGCAGCTCCTGCTCCGAAACCGTGAGATTCCCCCTGCAGCTCCTGCTCCAACATCGAGAGACTACATGTGCAGTTCCTGCTCCAACATTGAGAGACTTCACCTGCAGCTGCAGCTCCAACATCGAGAGACTCAACCTGCTGTTCCTGCTGCAACATTGAGAGACTTCAACTGCATCTCCGGCTCTGACTTCGAGAGACTCCACCTGAAGCGCCTGCTCCAACATCAAGAGACTCCACCTGCAGCTCCTGCTTCAACATCGAGAGACTCCACATGCAGTTCCTGCTCCAACATCGAGGACTCCACCTGCAGCTCCGGCTCTAACATCGAGAGACGAAACCTGCAGTTCCTGCTACAACTTCGAGAGACTCCAACTGCATTTCCTGCTCCAACATCGAGGACTCCACCTGCAGCTCCGGCTCTAACATCGAGAGACGAAACCTGCAGTTCCTGCTACAACTTCGAGAGACTCTAACTGCATGTCCTGCTCCAACATCGAGGGTATCCACCTGCAGTTCCTGCACCAACGTCCAGATGCTCCAACTGCAGCTCCTGCTCCACCATATGGAGGCTCCGCCTGCAGTTGCTGCTCCAACAACAAGAGGCTCCACATGCAGTTCCTGCTCCAACATCGAGGACTCCACCTGCAGCTCCGGCTCTAACATCGAGAGACGAAAGCTGCAGTTCCTGCTCCAACATCGAGGACTCCACCTGCAGTTCCTGCTTCAACATTGAGAGACTCCACCTGCAGTTCCTGCTAGAACATCGAGAGACGCCACCTGGAGAGCCGGCTCTAACGTCGACAGACGAAACCTGCAGTTCCTGCTACAACATCGAGAGACTCCACCTGCATTTCCTGCTTTAACATTGAGAGATTGAACTTGCAGCTCCGGCTCTAACATCGTGAGAAGAAAGCTGCAGTTCCTGCTACAACATCGTGAGACGCCGTTTGGAGCTCCGGTTCTAACATCGAGAGACGAAACATGCAGTTCCTGCTACAACATCGAGACACTAGATCTGCAGTTCCTGGTCCAACATTGAGAGACTCCTCCTGCAGCTCCGTCTCCAACATCGAGATGCTCCGCCTCCAGCTCCTGCTCCAATATCGAGAGACTCGACCAGCAGTTCCTCCTCCAACATCGAGAGTCTCCACCTGCTGCTCCTGCTCTAACATCGAGAGACTCCACTTGCGGCTCCTGCTCCAACATCGAGAGACTAAACCTGCAGCTCCTGCTCTAAAATCAGGAGACTCCAACTGCAGCTCCTGCTGCAACATCGAGAGACTCCATCTGCAGTATCTGCTGCAACATCGAAAGGGTCCACCTGCAGCTCCTGGTCCAATATCGAATGCCTCCACCTGCAGCTCCTGGTTCAACATCGAGAGACACCACCTGCAGCTCATGGTTCAACATCGAGAGGCTCAACCTGCAGCTCGTGCTCCAACATCGTGATGATCCACCTGCAGCACCTGCTCCAACATCGAGATGCTCAACCTGCAGCTCCTGCTCCAACATCGAATGACTCCACCTGCAGCTCCTGGTTGAACATCGAGAGACTCCACCTGCAGCTCATGGTTCAACATTCAGAGGCTCAACCTGCAGCTCCTGCTCCAACATCGAGAGAATCCATGTGAAGCTCCTGCTCCGACACCGTGAGATTCCCCCTGCAGCTCCTGCTCCAACATGGAGAGACTCCATGTGCCGGTCCTGCTCCAACATTGAGAGACTTTACCTGCAGCTGCTGCTCCAACATCGAGAGAATCAACCTGCTGTTCCTGCTGCAACATTGAGAGACTTCAACTGCAGCTCCGGCTCCAACATCGAGAGACTCCACCTGCAGCTCCTGCTCCAACATTGAGAGACTTCAACTGCAGCTCCGGCTCCAACCTCGAGAGACTCCACCTGCAGCTCCTGCTCGAACATCGAGATGCTCCACCTGCAGCTCCGTCTCCAACATCGAGAGGCTTCACCTGCAGGTCCTGCACCAACATCGAGAAGCTGCACCTTCAGCTCCTGCTCGAATATCGAGATGTTCCACTGTAGCTCCGTCTCCAACATGGATAAGCACCACCTCCAGCTCCTGCTCCAACATCGAGAGGCTTCACCTGCAGTTCCTGATCCAACATCGAGAGTATCCACCTGCAGTTCCTGCACCAACATCGAGATGCTCCACCTGCAGCTCCTGCTCGACCATCTGGAGGCTCCACCTGCAGTTGCTGCCCCAACAACAAGAGGCTCCACCTGCAGCTCCTGCTACAACATCGAGAGACGCCACCTGCAGCTCCTGCTCTAACATCGAGAGACGAAACCTACAGTTCCTGCTACAACATCGAGAGACGCAACCTGTAGATCCAGCTCTAACATCTAGAGACTCCACATGCAGTTCCTGCTCCAACATCGAGGACTCCACCTGCGGCTCCGGCTCTAACATCGAGACACGAAACCTGCAGTTCCTGCTACAACTTCGAGAGACTCCAACTGCATTTCCTGCTCCAACATCGAGGACTCCACCTGCAGTTCCTGCTCCAACATTGAGAGACTCCACCTGCAGTTCCTGCTAGAACATCGAGAGACGCCACCTGGAGACCCGGCTCTAACATCGACAGACGAAACCTGCAGTTCCTGCTACAACATCGAGAGACTCCACCTGCATTTCCTGCTTTAACATTGAGAGACTGCACTTGCAGCTCCGGCTCCAACATCGTGAGAAGAAAGCTGGTTTTCCTGCTACAACATCGAGAGACGCCACTTTGAGCTCCGGCTCAAACATCGAGAGACGAAACCTCCTGTTCCTGCTACAACATCGAGACACTCGTTCTGCAGTTCCTGGTCCAACATTGAGAGACTCCTCCTGCAGCTCCGTCTCCAACATCGAGATGCCCCAGCTACAGTTTCTGCTCCAACATTGAGAGACTCGACCAGCAGTTCCTGCTCCAACATCGAGAGGCTCCACCTGCAGTTTCTGCTCCAACATCGAGATGCTCCGCCTCCAACACCTGCTCCAACATCGAGAGGCTCCACCTGCAGTTCCTGCTGCAACATTGAGAGGGTCCACCTGCAGCTCCTGCTCTAAAATCAAGAGACTCCACCTGCAGCTCCTGCTGCAACATCGAGAGACTCCATCTGCAGTATCTGCTGCAACATCGAAAGGGTCCACCTGCAGCAACTGCTCCAACATCGAATGACTCCACCTGCAGCTCCTGGTTCAACATCGAGAGATTCCACCTGTAGCTCATGCTTCAACATCGAGAGGCTCAACCTGCAGCTCGTGCTCCAACATCGAGATGATCCACCTGCAGCTCCTGCTCCAACATCGAGAGATTCAATGTGCAGCTCCTGCTCCGACACCGTGAGATTCCCCCTGCAGCTCCTGCTCCAACATCGAGAGACACCATGTGCAGTTCCTGTTCCAACATTGAGAGACTTCATCTGCAGCTGCAGCTCCAACATCGAGAGGCTCCACCTGCAGTTCCTGCTGCAACATCGAGGGGGTCCACCTGCAGCTCCTGCTCTAAAATCAAGAGACTCCACCTGCAGCTCCTGCTGCAACATCGAGAGACTCCATCTGCAGTATCTGCTGCAACATCGAAAGGGTCCACCTGCAGCAACTGCTCCAACATCGAATGACTCCACCTGCAGCTCCTGCTCCAACATCGAGAGATTCCATGTGCAGCTCCTGCTCCGACACCGTGAGATTCCCCCTGCAGCTCCTGCTCCAACATCGAGAGACTCCATGTGCAGTTCCTGCTCCAACATTGAGAGACTTCACCTGCAGCTGCAGCTCCAACATCGAGAGACTCAACCTGCTGTTCCTGCTGCAACATTGAGAGTCTTCAACTGCATCTCCGGCTCTGACATCGAGAGCCTCCACCTGAAGCGCCTGCTCCAACATCAAGAGACTCCACCTACAGCTCCTGCTTCAACATCGAGAGACTCCACTTGCAGTTCCTGCACCAACATCGAGAGACGCCACCTGGAGCTCCTGCTCTAACACCGAGAGACTCCATCTGCAGTTCCTGCTCCAACCTCGAGATGCTCCACCTGCAGCTCCAGCTCCGACATCGTGAGACTCCACCTGCAACTCCTTCTCCCACATCGACAGACTTCACCTGCAGCGCCTGCTCCAACATCGAGAGACTCCACCTGCAGCTCCAGTTCCAACATCGAGGGACTACGCCTCCAGCTCCTGCTCCAATATCGAGAGACTGGACCAGCAGTTCCTCCTCCAACATCGAGAGTCTCCACCTGCAGCTCCTGCTCGAACATCGAGAGGCTAAACCTGCAGATCCTGCTCCAACATCGCGAGTCTCCGCCTGCAGATCCTGCTCCAACATCGAGAGGCACAACCTGCTGTTCCTGCTCCAACATCGAGATGCTCCAGCTGCAGCTCCCGATCTAACATCGACATGCTCGACCAGCTGTTCCTGCTCCAACATCGAGAGGCTCCACCTGCAGCTCCTGATCTAACATCGACATGCTCGCCCAGCTGTTCCTGCTCCCAACATGGAGAGGCTCAACGTGAAGTTCCTACTATAACATGGAGACGCTCAACCTGCAGTTCCTGCTACAACATCGAGAGGCTCCACCTGAAGCGCCTACTCCAACATCGAGAGACTCCACCTGGAGCTCCTGCTTCAACATCGAGAGACTCCACTTGCAGTTCCTGCTCCAACATCGAGAGGCTCCACCTGCAGTTACTGCTCTAACATCGAGAGATTCCACCTGCAGCTCCTGCACCAACATCGAGATGCTCCACCTACAGCTCCTGCACCAACATCGAGATGCTCCACCTGCAGCTCCTGCTCGAACATCTCGTGGCTCCACCTGCCGTTGCTGCTCCAACAACAAGAGGCTCCACCTGAAACTCCAGGTGGCGTCTCTCGATGTCGGTGCAGGAACTGCAGGTTTCGTCTCTCGATGTGAGAGCAGGAGCTGTAGGTAGAGTCTCTCGAGTATGTAGCAGGAGCTGCAGGTGGAGCCTCTTGTTGTTGGAGCAGCAACGGCAGGTGGAGACTCTAGATGGTCGAGCAGGAGCTGCAGGTGGAGCATCTCGATGTTGGTGCAGGAGCTGCAGGTGGAGCATCTCGATGTTGCAGCAGGTGCTGCAGGTGGAGCCTCTCGATGTTGGAGCAGGAACTGCAAGTGGAGTCTCTCGATGTTGAAGCAGGAGCTGCAGGTGGAGTCTCTTGATGTTGCAGCAGGCGCTTCAGGTGGAGCCTATCGATGTTGTAGCAGGAACTGCAGGTTGAGCCTCTCCATGTTATAGCAGGAACTTCACGTTGAGCCTCTCCATTTTGGGAGCAGGAACAGCTGGCCGAGCATGTCGATGTTAGATCAAGAGCTGCAGGTGGAGCCTCTCGATGTTAGAGCAGGAGCTGCAGGTGGACCCTCTCGATGTTGCAGCAGGATCTGCAGGTTTAGCCTCTCGATGTTGGAGCAGGAGCTGCAGGTGGAGTCTCTCGATGTTCGAGCAGGAGCTGCAGGTGGAGACTCTCGATGTTTGAGGAGGAGCTGGAGGCGGAGTCCCTCGATGTTGAAACTGTAGCTGCAGGTGGAGTCTCTCGATGTTGGAGCAGATGCTGCAGGTGAAGTCTGACGATGTGGGAGAAGGAGTTGCAGGTGGAGTCTCACGATGTCGGAGCAGGCGCTGCAGGTGGAGCATCTCGAGGTTGGAGCAGGAACTGCAGTTTGAGCCTCTCCATGATATAGCAGGAACTTCACGTTGAGCCTCTCCCTGTTGGGAGCAGGAACAGCTGGTCGAGCATGTCGATGTTAGATCAGGAGCTGCAGGTAGAGTCTCTCGAGTATGTAGCAGGAACTTCACGTTGAGCCTCTCCCTGTTGGGAGCAGGAACTGCTGGTCGAGCATGTCGATGTTAGATCGGGAGCTGCAGGTGGAGCCTCTCGATGTTGGAGCAGGAACAGCAGGTGGTGCCTCTCGATATTGGTGCAGGAACAGCAGGTGGGTTCTCTCGATGTTGTAGCAGGAACTGCAGGTTTTGTCTGTCGATGTTAGAGCCGGGTCTCCAGTTGGCGTCTCACGATGTTTTAGCGGGACCTGCAGGTTGTGTCTCTCGATGTTGCAGCAGGAACTGCAGGTGGAGTCTCTCGAAGTTGTAGCAGGAACTGCAGGTTTCGTCTCTCGATGTTAGAGCCGGAGCTGCAGGTGGAGTCTGTCAATGTTAGGAGAAGGAACTGCATGTGGAGTCTCTAGATGTTAGAGCTGGATCTACAGATGGCGTCTCTCGATGTTGTAGCAGGAACTGTAGGTTTCGTCTCTCGATGTTCGAGCAGGAGCTGCAGGTGGAGTCTCTCGATGTTGTAGCAGGAGCTGCAGGTGAAGTCTCTTGCTGTTGGAGCAGCAACTGCAGGTGGAGCCTCCAGATGGTCGAGCAGGAGCTGCAGGTGGAGCAGCTCGATGTTGGTGCAGCAACTGCAGGTGGAGCCTCTCGATGTTGGGGACGGAACCGCAGGTGAAGTCTCTTCGATGTTCGAGTAGGAGCTGCAGGTGGAGCATCTCGCTGTTCGAGTAGGAGCTGCAGGTGGAGCCTCTCGATGTTGGAGCAGAAGCTGGAGGTGGTGCTTCTCGATGTTGGAGACGGAGCTGCAGAGGAACATCTCGATATTCGAGCAGGAGCTGGAGGTGCAGCTTCTCGATGTTGGAGCAGGAGCTGCAGGTGAAGTCTCTCGATGTTGGAGACGGAGCTGCAGGTGGAACATCTCAATGTTCGAGCAGGAGCTGCAGGTGTATTCTCTCGATGTTGGAGCCGGAGCTACAGTTGAAGTCTCTCAATGTTGGAGAAGGAACTGCAGGTGGAGTCTCTCGATGTTAGAGCCGGAGATGCAGGTGGAGTCTCTCGATGTTAGAGCAGCAGCTGCATGTGAAGTCCCTCAATGTTGGAGCAGGAACTGCACATGGAGTCTCTCGATGTTGGAGCAGGAGCTGCAGCTTGAGCCTGTCGATGTTGAACCATGAGCTGCAAGTGGAGTCTCTCGATGTTTAACCAGGAGCTGCAGGTGGAGTCATTCGATGTTGGAGCAGGAGCTGCAGGTGGACCCTTTCGATGTTGCAGCAGAAACTGCAGATGGAGCCTCTCGATGTTGGAGCAGGAGCTGCAGGTTTAGTCTCTCGATGTAGGAGCAGAATCTGCAGGTGGAGCCTCTCGATGTTGGAGCAGGAACTGCTGGTCGAGTGTCTTGATGTTGGAGCAGGAACTGCAGGTTTCGTCTCTCGATGTTGGAGACGGAGCTGCAGGAGGAGTCTCTCAATGTTGGACCAGGAACTGAAGATCGAGTGTCTCGATGTTGTAGCAGGAACTGTAGGTTTCGTCTCTCGATGTAAGAGCCGGAGCTGCAGGTGAAGTCTCTCGATCTGCACCAACATCGAGAGACTAAAACTGCAGCTCCTGCTCCAACATCGAAAGGCTCCACCTGCAGCTCCTGCTCGAACATCGAGAGACTCCACCTGCAGCTCCTGCACCAACATCGAGAGACTAAACCTGCAGCTCCTGCTCCAACATCGAATGGCTCCACCTGCACTTCCTGCAGCAACATCGAGAGGGTCCACCTGCAGCTCCTGCTCTAACACCGAGAGACTCCACCTGCAGCTCCTGCTCCAACATCGAAAGGCTCCATCTGCAGTTTCTGCTGCAAATTCGAAAGGCTCCACCAACAGTTCCTGAACCAACATCGAATGACTCCACCTGCAGCTCCTGGTTCAACATCGAGAGACTCCACCTGCAGCTCATGGTTCAACATCGAGAGGCTCAAGCTGCAGCTCCTGCTCCAACATCGAAAGACTCCACCTGCAGCTCCTGCTCGAACATCGAGATACTCCACCTGCAGCTCCTGCACCAACATCGAGAGAGTAAACCTGCAGCTCCTGCTCCAACATCTAAAGGCTCCACCTGCACTTCCTGCAGCAACATCGAGAGGGTCCACCTGCAGCTCCTGCTCTAACATCGAGAGACTCCACCTGCAGCTCTTGCTGCAACATCGAGAGACTCCACCTGCAGCTCCTGCTCCAACATCAATAGGCTCCATCTGCAGTTTCTGCTGCAACATCGAAAGGGTCCACCAACAGTTCCTGATCCAACATCGAATGACTCCACCTGCAGCTCCTGGTTCAACATCGAGAGACTCCAACTGCAACTCATGGTTCAACATCGAGAGGCTCAAGCTGCAGCTCGTGCTCCAACATCGAGAGGATCCACCTGCAGCTCCTGCTCCAACATCGAGAGACTCCATGTGCAGCTCCTGCTCCGACACCGTGAGATTCCCCCTGCAGCTCCTGCTCCAACATCGAGAGACTCCACCTGCATCGCCGGCTCCAACATTGAGAGACTTCACCTGCAGCTCCTGCTCCAACATAGAGAGACTCAACCTGCTGTTCCTGCTGCAACATTGAGAGACTTCAACTGCATGTCCGGCTCTGACATCGAGATACTCCAACTGCAGTTCCTGCTCCAACATTGAGAGACTTCAACTGCAGCTCCGGCTCCAACATTGAGGAGAATTCACCTGCAGCTCCTGCTCCAACATCGAGAAGCTGCACCTCCAGCTCCTGCTCGAACATCGAGAGGCTCCACCTGCAGCTCCATCTCCAACATCGAGAAGCTCCACGTCCAGCTCCTGCTCCAACATCGAGAGGCTCCACCTGCAGTTCCTGCTACAACAGCGAGAGACGCCACCTGTAGATCCTGCTCTAACATCTAGAGACGAAACCTGCTGTCCCTGCTACAACATCGAGAGACTCCACCTGCAGTTCCTGCTCCAACATTGAGAGACTTCACCTGGAGCTCCGGCTCTAACATCGTGAGAAGTAAGCTGCAGTTCCTGCTACAACATATAGACGCCACCTGGAGCTCCTGCTCCAACATCGAGAGACTCCACCTGCAGTTCCTGCTTTGACATTGAGAGACTGCACTTGCAGCTCCAGCTCTAACATCGTGGAAGAAAGCTGCAGTTCCTGCTACAACATCGAGAGACGCCGTTTGGAGCACCGGTTCTAACATCGAGAGACGAAACCTGCAGTTCCTGCTACAACATCGAGACACTAGATCTGCAGTTCCTGGTCCAACATTGAGAGACTCCTCCTGCAGCTCCGTCTCCAACATCGAGATGCTCCGCCTCCAGCTCCTGCTCCAATATCGAGAGACTCGACCAGCAGTTCCTCCTCCAACATCGAGAGTCTCCACCTGCTGCTCCTGCTCTAACATCGAGAGACTCCACCTGCGGCTCCTGCTCCAACATCGAGAGACTAAACCTGCAGCTCCTGCTCCAACATCGAGAGGCTTCACCTGCAGTTCCTGCTGCAACAACGAGAGGGTCCACCTGCAGCTCCTGCTCTAAAATCAGGAGACTCCAACTGCAGCTCCTGCTGCAACATCGAGAGACTCCATCTGCAGTATCTGCTGCAACATCGAAAGGGTCCACCTGCAGCTCCTGGTCCAATATCGAATGACTCCACCTGCAGCTCCTGGTTCAACATCGAGAGACACCACCTGCAGCTCATGGTTCAACATCGAGAGGCTCAACCTGCAGCTCGTGCTCCAACATCGTGATGATCCACCTGTAGCTCCTGCTCCAACATCGAGATACTCAACCTGCAGCTCCTGCTCCAACATCGAATGACTCCACCTGCAGCTCCTGGTTGAACATCGAGAGACTCCACCTGCAGCTCATGGTTCAACATCCAGAGGCTCAACCTGCAGCTCCTGCTCCAACATCGAGAGAATCCATGTGAAGCTCCTGCTCCGACACCGTGAGATTCCCCCTGCAGCTCCTGCTCCAACATCGAGAGACTCCATGTGCCGTTCCTGCTCCAACATTGAGAGACTTCACCTGCAGCTGCTGCTCCAACATCGAGAGAATCAACCTGCTGTTCCTGCTGCAACATTGAGAGACTTCAACTGCAGCTCCGGCTCCAACATCGAGAGACTCCACCTGCAGCTCCTGCTCCAACTTTGAGAGACTTCAACTGCAGCTCCGGCTCCAACATCGAGAGACTCCACCTGCAGTTCCTGCTCCAACATTGAGAGACTTCAACTGCATCTCCGCCTCTGACATCGAGAGACTTCACCTGCAGTTCCTGCTCCAACATTGAGAGACTTCAACTGCAGCTCCGGCTCCAACCTCGAGAGACTCCACCTGCAGCTCCTGCTCGAACATTGAGATGCTCCACCTGCAGCTCCGTCTCCAACATCGAGAGGCTTCACCTGCAGGTCCTGCACCAACATCGAGAAGCTGCACCTTAAGCTCCTGCTCGAATATCGAGATGTTCCACTGTAGCTCCGTCTCCAACATGGATAAGCACCACCTCCAGCTCCTGCTCCAACATCGAGAGGCTTCACCTTCAGTTCCTGATCCAACATCGAGAGTATCCACCTGCAGTTCCTGCACCAACATCGAGATGCTCCACCTGCAGCTCCTGCTCGACCATCTGGAGGCTCCACCTGCAGTTGCTGCCCCAACAACAAGAGGCTCCACCTGCAGCTCCTACTACAACATCGAGAGACGCCACCCGCAACTCCTGCTCTAACATCGAGCGACGAAACCTACAGTTCCTGCTACAACATCGAGAGACGCAACCTGTAGATCCAGCTCTAACATCTAGAAACTCCACATGCAGTTCCTGCTCCAACATCGAGGACTCCACCTGCGGCTCCGGCTCTAACATCGAGACACGAAACCTGCAGTTCCTGCTACAACTTCGAGAGACTCCAACTGCATTTCCTGCTCCAACATCGAGGACTCCACCTGCAGTTCCTGCTCCAACATTGAGAGACTCCACCTGCAGTTCCTGCTAGAACATCGAGAGACGCCACCTGGAGACCCGGCTCTAACATCGACAGACGAAACCTGCAGTTCCTGCTACAACATCGAGAGACTCCACCTGCATTTCCTGCTTTAACATTGAGAGACTGCACTTGCAGCTCCGACTCCAACATCGTGAGAAGAAAGCTGGTTTTCCTGCTACAACGTCGAGAGACGCCACTTTGAGCTCCGGCTCAAACATCGAGAGACGAAACCTTCTGTTCCTGCTACAACATCGAGACACTCGTTCTGCAGTTCCTGGTCCAACATTGAGAGACTCCTCCTGCAGCTCCGTCTCCAACATCGAGATGCCCCAGCTACAGTTTCTGCTCCAACATTGAGAGACTCGACCAGCAGTTCCTGCTCCAACATCGAGAGGCTCCACCTGCAGTTTCTGCTCCAACATCGAGATGCTCCGCCTCCAACACCTGCTCCAACATCGAGAGGCTCCACCTGCAGTTCCTGCTGCAACATCGAGAGGGTCCACCTGCAGCTCCTGCTCTAAAATCAAGAGACTCCACCTGCAGCTCCTGCTGCAACATCGAGAGACTCCATCTGCAGTATCTGCTGCAACATCGAAAGGGTCCACCTGCAGCAACTGCTCCAACATCGAATGACTCCACCTGCAGCTCCTGGTTCAACATCGAGAGACTCCACCTGTAGCTCATGCTTCAACATCGAGAGGCTCAACCTGCAGCTCGTGCTCCAACATCGAGAGATTCCATGTGCAGCTCCTGCTCCGACACCGTGAGATTCCCCCTGCAGCTCCTGCTCCAACATCGAGAGACACCATGTGCAGTTCCTGCTCCAACATTGAGAGACTTCATCTGCAGCTGCAGCTCCAACATCGAGAGGCTCCACCTGCAGTTCCTGCTGCAACATCGAGAGGGTCCACCTGCAGCTCCTGCTCTAAAATCAAGAGACTCCACCTGCAGCTCCTGCTGCAACATCGAGAGACTCCATCTGCAGTAGCTGCTGCAACGTCGAAAGGGTCCACCTGCAGCAACTGCTCCAACATCGAATGACTCCACCTGCAGCTCTTGCTCCAACATTGAGAGATTCCATGTGCAGCTCCTGCCCCGAACCGTGAGATTCCCCCTGAAGCTCCTGCTCCAACATCGAGAGACTCCATGTGCAGTTCCTGCTCCAAAATTGAGAGACTTCACCTGCAGCTGCAGCTCCAACATCGAGAGACTCAACCTGCTGTTCCTGCTGCAACATTGAGAGTCTTCAACTGCATCTCCGGCTCTGACATCGAGAGACTCCACCTGAAGCGCCTGCTCCAACATCAAGAGACTCCACCTACAGCTCCTGCTTCAACATCGAGAGACTCCACTTGCAGTTCCTGCACCAACATCGAGAGACGCCACATGGAGCTCCTGCTCTAACACCGAGAGACTCCATCTGCAGTTCCTGCTCCAACCTCGAGATGCTCCACCTGCAGCTCCTGCTCCGACATCGTGAGACTCCACCTGCAACTCCTTCTCCCACATCGACAGACTTCACCTGCAGCGCCTGCTCCAACATCGAGAGACTCCACCTGCAGCTCCAGTTCCAACATCGAGGGACTACGCCTCCAGCTCCTGCTCCAATATCGAGAGACTGGACCAGCAGTTCCTCCTCCAACATCGAGAGTCTCCACCTGCAGCTCCTGCTCGAACATCGAGAGGCTAAACCTGCAGATCCTGCTCCAACATCGCGAGTCTCCCCCTGCAGATCCTGCTCCAACATCGAGAGGCACAACCTGCTGTTCCTGCTCCAACATCGAGATGCTCCAGCTGCAGCTCCCGATCTAACATCGACATGCTCGACCAGCTGTTCCTGCTCCAACATCGAGAGGCTCCACCTGCAGCTCCTGATCTAACATCGACATGCTCGCCCAGCTGTTCCTGCTCCCAACATGGAGAGGCTCAACGTGAAGTTCCTACTATAACATGGAGACGCTCAACCTGCAGCTCCTGCTACAACATCGAGAGGCTCCACCTGAAGCGCCTACTCCAACATCGAGAGACTCCACCTGGAGCTCCTGCTTCAACATCAAGAGACTCCACTTGCAGTTCCTGCTCCAACATCGAGAGGCTCCACCTGCAGTTACTGCTCTAACACCGAGAGAGTCCACCTGCAGCTCTTGCACCAACATCCAGATGCTCCACCTGCAGCTCCTGCTCGAACATCTAGAGGCTCCACCTGCCGTTGCTGCTCCAACAACAAGAGGCTCCACCTGCAACTCCAGGTGGCGTCTCTCGATGTCGGTGCAGGAACTGCAGGTTTCGTCTCTCGATGTGAGAGCAGGAGCTGTAGGTAGAGTCTCTCGAGTATGTAGCAGGAGCCGCAGGTGGAGCCTCTTGTTGTTGGAGCAGCAACGGCAGGTGGAGACTCTAGATGGTCGAGCAGGAGCTGCAGGTGGAGCATCTCGATGTTGGTGCAGGAGCTGCAGGTGGAGCATCTCGATGTTGCAGCAGGTGCTGCAGGTGGAGCCTCTCGATGTTGGAGCAGGAACTGCAAGTGGAGTCTCTCGATGTTGAAGCAGGAGCTGCAGGTGGAGTCTCTTGATGTTGGAGCAGGCGCTTCAGGTGGAGCCGATCGATGTTGTAGCAGGAACTGCAGGTTGAGACTCTCCATGTTATAGCAGGAACTTCACGTTGAGCCTCTCCATTTTGGGAGCAGGAACAGCTGGCCGAGCATGTCGATGTTAGATCAGGAGCTGCAGGTGGACCCTCTCGATGTTGCAGCAGGATCTGCAGGTTTAGCCTCTCGATGTTGGAGCAGGAGCTGCAGGTGGAGTCCCTCGATGTTCGAGCAGGAGCTGCAGGTGGAGACTCTCGATGTTTGAGGAGGAGCTGGAGGCGGAGTCCCTCGATGTTGGAACTGTAGCTGCAGGTGGAGTATCTCGATGTTGGAACAGTTGCTGCAGGTGAAGTCTGACGCTGTGGGAGAAGGAGTTGCAGGTGGAGTCTCACGATGTCGGAGCAGGCGCTGCAGGTGGAGCATCTCGAGGTTGGAGCAGGAACTGCAGTTTGAGCCTCTCCATGATATAGCAGGAACTTCACGTTGAGCCTCTCCCTGTTGGGATCAGGAACAGTTGGTCGAGCATGTCGATGTTAGATCAGGAGCTGCAGGTAGAGTCTCTCGAGTATGTAGCAGGAGCTGCAGGTGGAGCCTCTTGTTGTTGGAGCAGCAACGGCAGGTGGAGCCTCTAGATGGTCGAGCAGGAGCTGCAGGTGAAGCATCTCGATGTTGGTGCAGGAGCTGCAGGTGGAGCCTCTCGATGCTGGAGCAGGAACTGCAAGTGGAGTCTCTCGATGTTGAAGCAGGAGCTGCAGGTGGAGTCTCTTGATGTTGGAGCAGGCACTTCAGGTGGAGCCTGTCCGTGTTATAGCAGGAACTTCACGTTGAGCCTCTCCCTGTTGGGAGCAGGAACTGCTGGTCGAGCATGTCGATGTTAGATCAGGAGCTGCAGGTGGAGCCTCCCGATGTTGGAGCAGGAACAGCTGGTCGAGCATGTCGATGTTAGATCGGGAGCTGCAGGTGGAGCCTCTCGATGTTGGAGCAGGAACAGCAGGTGGTGCCTCTCGATATTGGTGCAGGAACAGCAGGTGGGTTCTCTCGATGTTGTAGCAGGAACTGCAGGTTTTGTCTGTCGATGTTAGAGCCGGGTCTCCAGTTGGCGTCTCACGATGTTTTAGCGGGAACTGCAGGTTGTGTCTCTCGATGTTGCAGCAGGAACTGCAGGTGGAGTCTCTCGAAGTTGTAGCAGGAACTGCAGGTTTCGTCTCTCGATGTTAGAGCCGGAGCTGCAGGTGGAGTCTGTCAATGTTGGAGCAGGAACTGCAGGTGGAGTCCTCGATGTTGGAGAAGGAACTGCACGTGGAGTCTCTAGATGTTAGAGCTGGATCTACAGGTGGCGTCTCTCGATGTTGTAGCAGGAACTGTAGGTTTCGTCTCTCGATGTTCGAGCAGGAGCTGCAGGTGGAATCTCTCGATGTTGTAGCAGGAGCTGCAGGTGAAGTCTCTTGTTGTTGGAGCAGCAACTGCAGGTGGAGCCTCCAGATGGTCGAGCAGGAGCTGCAGGTGGAGCAGCTCGATGTTGGTGCAGCAACTGCAGGTGGATCCTCTCGATGTTGGGGACGGAACTGCAGGTGAAGTCTCTTCGATGTTCGAGTAGGAGCTGCAGGTGGAGCATCTCGCTGTTCGAGTAGGAGCTGCAGGTGGAGCTTCTCGATGTTGGAGCAGAAGCTGGAGGTGGTGCTTCTCGATGTTGGAGACGGAGCTGCAGAGGAACTTCTCGATATTCGAGCAGGAGCTGGAGGTGCAGCTTCTCGATGTTGGAGCAGGAGCTGCAGGTGAAGTCTCTCGATGTTGGAGACGGAGCTGCAGGTGGAACATCTCAATGTTCGAGCAGGAGCTGCAGGTGTATTCTCTCGATGTTGGAGCCGAAGCTACAGTTGAAGTCTCTCAATGTTGGAGAAGGAACTGCAGGTGGAGTCTCTCGATGTTAGAGCCGGAGATGCAGCTGCAGTCTCTCGATGTTAGAGCAGCAGCTGCATGTGAAGTCCCTCAATGTTGGAGCAGGAACTACACATGGAGTCTCTCGATGTTGGAGCAGGAGCTGCAGCTTGAGCCTGTCGATGTTGAACCATGAGCTGCAGGTGGAGTCTCTCGATGTTGAACCAGGAGCTGCAGGTGGAGTCATTCGATGTTGGAGCAGGAGCTGCAGGTGGACCCTTTCGATGTTGCAGCAGAAACTGCAGATGGAGCCTCTCGATGTTGGAGCAGGAGCTGCAGGTTTAGTCTCTCGATGTAGGAGCAGAAACTGCAGGTGGAGCCTCTCGATGTTGGAGCAGGAACTGCTGGTCGAGTGTCTTGATGTTGGAGCAGGAACTGCAGGTTTCGTCTCTCGATGTTGGAGACGGAGCTGCAGGAGGAGTCTCTCAATGTTGGACCAGGAACTGAAGATCGAGTGTCTCGATGGTGTAGCAGGAACTGTAGGTTTCGTCTCTCGATGTAAGAGCCGGAGCTGCAGGTGAAGTCTCTCGATCTGCACCAACATCGAGAGACTAAAACTGCAGCTCCTGCTCCAACATCGAAAGGCTCCACCTGCAGCTCCTGCTCGAACATCGAGAGACTCCACCTGCAGCTCCTGCACCAACATCGAGAGACTAAACCTGCAGCTCCTGCTCCAACATCGAAAGGCTCCACCTACACTTCCTGCAGCAACATCGAGAGGGTCCACCTGCAGCTCCTGCTCTAACATCGAGAGACTCCACCTGCAGCTCCTGCTCTAACATCGAAAGGCTCCATCTGCAGTTTCTGCTGCAAATTCGAAAGGCTCCACCAACAGTTCCTGATCCAACATCGAATGACTCCACCTGCAGCTCCTGGTTCAACATCGAGAGACTCCACCTGCAGCTCATGGTTCAACATCGAGAGGCTCAAGCTGCAGCTCCTGCTCCAACATCGAAAGACTCCACCTGCAGCTCCTGCTCGAACATCGAGAGACTCCACCTGCAGCTCCTGCACCAACATCGAGAGACTAAACCAGCAGCTCCTGCTCCAACATCTCAAGGCTCCACCTGCACTTCCTGCAGCAACATCGAGAGGGTCCACCTGCAGCTCCTGCTCTAACATCGAGAGACTCCACCTGCAGCTCTTGCTGCAACATCGAGAGACTCCACCTGCAGCTCCTGCTCCAACATCAATAGGCTCCATCTGCAGTTTCTGCTGCAACATCGAAAGGGTCCACCAACAGTTCCTGATCCAACATCGAATGACTCCACCTGCAGCTCCTGGTTCAACATCGAGAGACTCCAACTGCAACTCACGGTTCAACATCGAGAGGCTCAAGCTGCAGCTCGTGCTCCAACATCGAGAGGATCCACCTGCAGCTCCTGCTCCAACATCGAGAGACTCCATGTGCAGCTCCTGCTCCGACACCGTGAGATTCCCCCTGCAGCTCCTGCTCCAACATCGAGAGACTCCACCTGCATCGCCTGCTCCAACATCGAGGAGCTGCACCTCCAGCTCCTGCTCGAACATCGAGATGTTCCACTGCAGTTCCGTCTCCAACATCGAGAAGCTCCACCTCCAGCTCCTGCTCCAACATCATAGGCTCCACCTGCAGCTCCTACTCGAACATGGAGATGCTCCACCTGCAGCTCCTACTCGAACATCGAAGGACTTCACCTGCAGTTCCGTCCCCAACATCGAGAGGCTCCACCTGCAGTTCCTGATTCAACATCGAGAGTATCGACCTGCAGTTCCTGCACCAACATCGAGATGCTGCACCTGCAGCTTCTGCTCGACCATCTGGAGGCTCCACCTGCAGTTGCTGCTCCAACAACAAGAGGCTCCACCTGCAGCTACTGCTACAACATCGAGCGACTCCACCTGCAGCTCCTGCTCTAACATCGAGAGACGAAACCTGCAGCTCCTGCTCCGACACCGTGAGATTCCCCCTGCAGCTACTGCTCCAACATCGAAAGACTCCACCTGCATCGCCGGCTCCAACATTGAGATACTTCACCTGCAGCTCCTGCTCCAACATAGAGAGACTCAACCTGCTGTTCCTGCTGCAACATTGAGAGACTTCAACTGCATCTCCGGCTCTGACATCGAGATACTCCAACTGCAGTTCCTGCTCCAACATTGAGAGACTTCAACTGCAGCTCCGGCTCCAACATTGAGGAGAATTCACCTGCAGCTCCTGCTCCAACATCGAGAAGCTGCACCTCCAGCTCCTGCTCGAACATCGAGATGCTCCACCTGCAGCTCCATCTCCAACATCGAGAAGCTCCACGTCCAGCTCCTGCTCCAACATCGAGAGGCTCCACCTGCAGTTCCTGCTACAACATCGAGAGACGCCACCTGTAGATCCTGCTCTAACATCTAGAGACGAAACCTGCAGTCCCTGCTACAACATCGAGAGACTCCACCTGCAGTTCCTGCTCCAACATTGAGAGACTTCACCTGGAGCTCCGGCTCCAACATCGTGAGAAGTAAGCTGCAGTTCCTGCTACAACATATAGACGCCACCTGGAGCTCCTGCTGCAACATCGAGAGACTCCACCTGCAGTTCCTGCTTTGACATTGAGAGACTGCACTTGCTGCTCCAGCTCTAACATCGTGAGAAGAAAGCTGCAGTACCTGCTACAACATCGAGAGACGCCACCTGGAGCTCCGGCTCTAACATCGAGATACTCCACCTGCAGTTCCTGCTCCAAAATTGAGAGACTGCACCTGCAGCTCCGGCTCTAACATCGAGAGACGAAACCTGCAGCTGCGTCTCCAACATCGTGGGACTCCACCTGAAGATCCTGCTCTAAGATCGAGAGGCTCCACCTGCAGCTCCTGCTCCCAAATGGAGTGAATTGTCATGTGAGAGTACCTTTAAGAAATTGGTGTTTAAGTAATGTACCTTTAAGAAATGGGTGCTTATCAGTGATGTCAGAGTGTGGGTGGAGCTGGGCTCTCTGTCAGCTTTTTACTTTTGTTTTATGCTGTTTGTTGCAGGGTGTAATTTAGTTTCGTTTTGATAGCTGGATAGCTGCAGCCACAGCCAGAGGGCGTATTGCTTTCTGTCTCTGTAATCTAAAGATTGTAAATCGATGCTTTGGTGATTTAAAACTAATAACTGCTCCCAATCGTGAATTTAAACCTGATCTTTGCGTTTTAGAGGTTTTTTTAAAGTCTTATGGATGTTCACAGAAAAGCTGAAGGCTCACTTAGTGTTGTATTGTTTGGGGGTTGTATTTGAATTAATTGTTGCTAAGGTGTTCACTTTATGTTTTGAAAAGGTTAATTTGAGTTCATACAATATACATTGTTTTGCTTTAAATAATACTTTATCATTTGCTGTACCACACTGTAGAGTGGGTCGTGTGTTCCCCATACCACAATCTATTAAATGCTGTGCGTCAGGTGAACGCCATGATACACTTTGGGGTTCACTTAACCTTGGCCCATGAAACTCCACCTGCAACCCCCTGCTCCAACATCGAGAGACTCCACCTGCAGCTCCTGCTCCATCATCGAGATGCTCCGCCTCCAGCTCCTGTTCCAATATCGAGAGACTCGACCAGCTGTTCCTCCTCCAACATCGTGAGTCTCCACCTGCAGCTCCTGCTCTAACATCGAGAGACTCCACCTGCAGCTCCTGCTCCAACATCGAGAGACTCCATGTGCAGCTCCTGCTCCGACACCGTGAGATTCTCCCTGCAGCTCCTGCTCCAACATCGAGAGACTCCACCTGCAGCTCCGGCTCCAACATTGAGAGACTTCACCTGCAGCTCCTGCTCCAACATAGAGAGACTCAACCTGCTGTTCCTGCTGCAACATTGAGAGACTTCAACTGCATCTCCGGCTCTGACATCGAGATACTCCAACTGCAGTACCTGCTCCAACATTGAGAGACTTCAACTGCAGCTCCGGCTCCAACATCGAAGAGAATTCACCTGCAGCTCCTGCTCCAACATCGAGAAGCTGCACCTCCAGCTCCTGCTCGAACATCGAGAGGCTCCACCTGCAGCTCCATCTCCAACATCGAGAAGCTCCACGTCCAGCTCCTGCTCGAACATCGAGATGTTCCACTGCAGTACCGTCTCCAACATCGAGAAGCTCCACCTCCAGCTCCTGCTCCAACATCATAGGCTCCACCTGCAGCTCCTGCTCGAACATGGAGATGCTCCACCTGCAGCTCCTACTCGAACATCGAAGGACTTCACCTGCAGTTCCGTCCCCAACATCGAGAGGCTCCACCTGCAGTTCCTGATTCAACATCGAGAGTATCGACCTGCAGTTCCTGCACCAACATCGAGATGCTGCACCTGCAGCTTCTGCTCGACCATCTGGAGGCTCCACCTGCAGTTGCTGCTCCAACAACAAGAGGCTCCACCTGCAGCTACTGCTACAACATCGAACGACTCCACCTGCAGCTCCTGCTCTAACATCGAGAGACGAAACCTGCAGTTCCTGCTCCAACATCGAGGACTCCACCTGCAGCTACTGCCCCAACATCGAGAGCCTCTTGTTATGTGAGAGTACCTTTAAGAAATGGGTGTTTAAGAATTGTACCTTTAAGGAATGGGTGTTTATCAGTGATGTCAGAGTGTGGCTGGAGCTGGGCTCTCTGTCGGCTTTTTACTTTTATATTCGGCTGTTTGTTGCAGGGTGAGATTTAGTTTCGTTTTGAGAGCTGGATAGCTGTAGTCACATCAGAGAGCGTATTGCTTTCTCTCTCTGTAATCTAAAGATTGTAAATCGATCCTTTGGTGTTTTAAAACTAATAACTGCTCCCAATAGTGAATTTAAACCTGCTCTTTGTAAAGTCTTTCGGATGTTAACAGGACAGTTTAAGGCTTTCTTAGTGTTGTATTCTTTGGGTGTTGTATTTGAATTAACTGTTGCTAAGGTGTTCAATTTATGGTTTGAAAAGGTTAATTTGAGTTCATAGAAGATACATTGTTTTGCTTTCAATAATACGTTTCCATTCTGCTGTCCCACACTGTAGAGTGGGTCGTGTGCTCCACATTCCACAGTCTATTAAATGTTGTGGGTCAGGTGAACGCCATCATACACTTTGGGGTTCTCTCAACTTTGGCGCATAAAACTCCACCTGCAGTTCCTGCTACAATTCGAGACACTCCACCTGAAGTACCTGCTAAAACATCGAGAGACTCCACCTGCAGCTCCTGTTCCAAAATCGAGAGACACCACCTGAAGTTCCTACTACAAAATCGAGAGACTCATCCTGCAGCTCCGTCTCCAAAATCGGAGTCTCTACCTGCAGCTCCTGCTCCATCATCGAGAGACTTCACCTGCAGCTCCTGCAGTTTCTGCTGCAACGTCGAGAGGCTCCACCTGAAGTTCCTGCTACAACATCGAGAGATGGAACCTGCAGCTCCTGCTCCAACATCGAATGACTCCACCTGCATTTCCTGCTACAACATCGGGAGAGTCCACCAGCAGTTCCTGCTGCAACATCGAGAGTGTCCACCTGCAGTTACTGCTCTAACATCGAGAGATGCCACCTGCAGCGCCTGCACCAACATCGAGATGCTCCCCCTGCAGCTCCTGCACGACAATCTAGAGGCTCCACCTGCCGTTGCTGCTCCAACAACAAGAGGCTCCACCTGCAGTTCCTGCCACAACATCGAGAGGCTCCACCTGAAGCGCCTGCTCCAACATCGAGAGACTCCACCTGCAGCTCCTGCTTCAACATCGAGAGGCTCCACCTGCAGCACCTGCTCCAACATCGAGAGAGTCCACCTGCAGTTACTGCTCTAACATCGAGAGATTCCACCTGCAGCTCCTGCACCACCATCGAGATGCTCCACCTGCAGCTCCTGCACCAACATCGAGATGCTCCACCTGCAGCTCCTGCTCGACCATCTAGAGGCTCCACCTGCCGTTGCTGCTCCAACAACAAGAGGCTCCACCTGCAGCGCCTGCTACATACTCGAGAGACTCTACCTGCAGCTCCTGCTCTCACATCGAGAGACGAAACCTGCAGTTCCTGCACGAACATCGAGAGACGCCACCTGGAGCTCCTGCTCTAACATCGAGAGACTCCATCTGCAGTTCTTTCTCCAACCTCGAGATGCACCACCTGCAGCTCCTGCTCCGACATCGTGAGACTCCACCTGCAACTCCTTCTCCCACATCGACAGTCTTCACCTGCAGCATCTGCTCCAACATCGAGAGACTCCACCTGCAGCTCCCGTTCCAACATCGAGATGCTCCGCCTGCAGCTCCTGCACCAACATCGAGAGACTAAACCTGCAGCTCCTGCTCCAGCATCGAAAGGCTCCACCTGCAGCTCCTGCTCGAACATCGAGAGACTCCACCTGCAGCTCCTGCTCTAACATCGAGAGACTCCACCAGCAGCTCCTGCTGGAACATTGAGAGACTCCACCTGCAGCTCCGTCTCCAACATCGAGATGCTCCAGATCCAGTTCCTGCACCAACATCGAGAGACTCGACCAGCAGTTCCTGCTCCAACATCGAGAGGCTCCACCTGCAGTTTCTGCTCCAACATCGAGAGTATCCAGCTGCAGTTCCTGCACCAACATCTAGTTGCTCCACCTGCAGCTCCTGCTGGACCGTCAGGAAGCTCCACCTGCAGTTGCTGCTCCAACAACAAGAGGCTCCACCTGCAGCTCCTGCTACAACATCGAGAGACTCCACCTGCAGCTCCTGCTCTAACATCGAGAGACGAAACCTACAGTTCCTGCTACAACATCGAGAGACGCCACCTGTAGATCCAGCTCTAACATCTAGAGACTACACATGCAGTTCTCGCTCCAACATCGAGGACTCCACCTGCAGCTCCGGCTCTAACATCGAGAGACGAAACCTGCAGTTCCTGCTACAACTTCGAGAGTCTCCACCTGCATTTCCTGCTCCAACATCGAGGACTCCACCTGCATTTCCTGCTCCAACATTGAGAGACTCCACCTGCAGTTCCTGCTAGAACATCGAGAGACGCCACCTGGAGACCCGGCTCTAACATCGACAGACGAAACCTGCAGTTCCTGCTCCAACATCGAGTGGCTCCACCTGCAGTTTCTGCTCCAACATCGAGATGCTCCGCCTCCAGCTCCTGCTCCAACTTCGAGAGGCTCCACCTGCAGTTCCTGCTGCAACATCGAGAGGGTCCACCTGCAGCTCCTGCTCTATAATCAAGAGACTCCACCTGCAGCTCCTGCTGCAACATCGAGAGACTCCACCTGCAGCACCTGCTCCAACATCGAATGACTCCACCTGCAGCTCCTGGTTCAACATCGAGAGGCACAACCTGCAGCTCGTGCTCCAACATCGAGATGATCCACCTGCAGCTCCTGCTCCAACATCGAGAGATTCCATGTGCAGCTCCTGCTTCGACACCGTGAGATTCCCCCTGCAGCTCCTGCTCCAACATCGAGAGTATCCAGCTGCAGTTCCTGCACCAACATCTAGATGCTCCACCTGCAGCTCCTGCTGGACCATCTGGAGGCTCCACCTGCAGTTGCTGCTCCAACAACAAGAGGCTCCACCTGCAGCTCCTGCTACAACATCGAGAGACTCCACCTGCATTTCCTGCTAAAACATCGAGAGACTCCACCTGCAGCTCCTGTTCCAAAATCGAGAGACACGACCTGAAGTTCCTACTACAACATCGAGAGACTCATCCTGCAGCTCCGTCTCCAAAATCGGAGTCTCTACCTGCAGCTCCTGCTCCATCATCGAGAGACTTCACCTGCAGCTCCTGCACCAACATCGAGAGACTCCACCTGCTGTTTCTGCTGCAACATCGAGAGGCTCCACCTGAAGTTCCTGCTAATACATCGAGTGACGAAACCTGCAGCTCCTGCTCCAACATCGAATGACTCCACCTGCATTTCCTGCTACAACATCGGGAGAGTCCACCAGCAGTTCCTGCTGCAACATCGAGAGTGTCCACCTGCAGTTACTGCTCTAACATCGAGAGATGCCACCTGCAGCGCCAGCACCAACATCGAGATGCTCCCCCTGCAGCTCCTGCACGACAATCTAGAGGCTCCACCTGCCGTTGCTGCTCCAACAACAAGA